>NC_072472.1:11402218-11735370 GCF_027596085.1 Anoplopoma fimbria | reverse complement strand
CATTTTGCCAGCTTGTTCTTATGATGTGTCTACCCATGTGGAAAACACTGGTACAATTAATGGTGTAGTCGGGAAAAATTGAGCTTCAGGCAGAAAAAATGGCTTAAGCTGTCAAGTTTCAAACTATGTGAAATGAGACACATGCAGGAATACATTACAACAGCAAGAGCTACAAACAGGTAGCACTCATCAGTTCTGCCGTGACCCGGATTCGAACCGGGTTGCTGCGACCACAACGAGTACTAACCACTATACGATCCGGCCACTTGGTGGATGGGGTGCCTCTTGTTGTCATGGAGCTCTTAATGTCAAACCTCCTAATATTGTTTTAGTATTGGTTACCTAAATGATGTGTGACAAATGGCTGATCCACGAGTGGTTTTCTGGTCCATTGCTCAGCCCTGAAGATTGATAGTCAGCCGCGTTTATATACAGAGTTTGTAGGGCAATAACTTTTTACCAATAGTCAAATGACATACAAGTTAAAGTGTCGTACGAGCTAGCCAGGAGTCGAACCTAGAATCTTCTGATCCGTAGTCAGACGCGTTATCCATTGCGCCACTAGCCCTACATGTGATGCACTGTGGGAAATCGCTCATTTTGCCAGCTTGTTCTTATGACGTGTCTACCCATGTGGAAAACACTGGTACAATTAATTGCGTAGTCGGGAAAAATTGAGCTTCAGGCAGAAAAATTGGCTTAAGCTGTCAAGTTTCAAACTATGTGAAATGAGACACATGCTGGAATACATTACAACAGCAAAAGCTACAAAAAGGTAGCACTCATCAATTCTGCCGTGACCCGGATTCGAACCGGGGTTGCTGCGACCACAACGCAGAGTACTAACCACTATACGATCACGGCCGCTTGGTGGATGGGGTGCCTCTTGTTGTCATGGACCTCTGAATGTCCAACCTACTAATGTTGTTTTAGTATTGGTTACCTAAATGATGTGTGACAAATGACTGTTCCACGAGTGGTTTTCTGGTGCTGCTGATTCTGTCATTCATACCAGTTGACTTTTTTTTCCATCTAGAAGTTAAAGAATTTTACTAGTGACAGTGAACAAGACTAAAATCAACTAAACCATTTGTTAATCAGCAAGCTGAAAGGCTTTTCACCAATTATTTGGCTTTTCCAGATGTAAATCTACTTATATACAGAGTTTGTAGGGCAATACCTTTTTTGCCAATAGTCAAATGACATACAAGTTAAAATATCGTACGAGCTAGCCAGGAGTCGAACCTAGAATCTTCTGATCCGTAGTCAGACGCGTTATCCATTGCGCCACTAGCCCTACATGTGATGCACTGTGGGAAATCGCTCATTTTGCCAGCTTGTTCTTATGATGTGTCTACCCATGTGGAAAACACTGGTACAATTAATTGTGTAGTCGGGAAAAATTGAGCTTCAGGCAGAAAAATTGGCTTAAGCTGTCAAGTTTCAAACTATGTGAAATGAGACACATGCAGGAATACATTACAACAGCAAAAGCTACAAAAAGGTAGCACTCATCAATTCTGCCGTGACCCGGATTCGAACCGGGGTTGCTGCGACCACAACGCAGAGTACTAACCACTATACGATCACGGCCACTTGGTGGATGGGGTGCCTCTTGTTGTCATGGACCTCTGAATGTCCAACCTACTAATATTGTTTTAGTATTGGTTACCTAAATGATGTGTGACAAATGACTGTTCCACGAGTGGTTTTCTGGTGCTGCTGATTCTGTCATTCATACCAGTTGACTTTTTTTTCCATCTAGAAGTTAAAGAATTTTACTAGTGACAGTGAACAAGACTAAAATCAACTAAACCATTTGTTAATCAGCAAGCTGAAAGGCTTTTCACCAATTATTTGGCTTTTCCAGATGTAAATCTACTTATATACAGAGTTTGTAGGGCAATACCTTTTTTGCCAATAGTCAAATGACATACAAGTTAAAATATCGTACGAGCTAGCCAGGAGTCGAACCTAGAATCTTCTGATCCGTAGTCAGACGCGTTATCCATTGCGCCACTAGCCCTACATGTGATGCACTGTGGGAAATCGCTCATTTTGCCAGCTTGTTCTTATGACGTGTCTACCCATGTGGAAAACACTGGTACAATTAATTGTGTAGTCGGGAAAAATTGAGCTTCAGGCAGAAAAAATGGCTTAAGCTGTCAAGTTTCAAACTATGTGAAATGAGACACATGCTGGAATACATTACAACAGCAAAAGCTACAAAAGGTAGCACTCATCAATTCTGCCGTGACCCGGATTCGAACCGGGGTTGCTGCGACCACAACGCAGAGTACTAACCACTATACGATCACGGCCGCTTGGTGGATGGGGTGCCTCTTGTTGTCATGGACCTCTGAATGTCCAACCTACTAATGTTGTTTTAGTATTGGTTACCTAAATGATGTGTGACAAATGACTGTTCCACGAGTGGTTTTCTGGTGCTGCTGATTCTGTCATTCATACCAGTTGACTTTTTTTCCATCTAGAAGTTAAAGAATTTTACTAGTGACAGTGAACAAGACTAAAATCAACTAAACCATTTGTTAATCAGCAAGCTGAAAGGCTTTTCACCAATTATTTGGCTTTTCCAGATGTAAATCTACTTATATACAGAGTTTGTAGGGCAATACCTTTTTTGCCAATAGTCAAATGACATACAAGTTAAAATATCGTACGAGCTAGCCAGGAGTCGAACCTAGAATCTTCTGATCCGTAGTCAGACGCGTTATCCATTGCGCCACTAGCCCTACATGTGATGCACTGTGGGAAATCGCTCATTTTGCCAGCTTGTTCTTATGATGTGTCTACCCATGTGGAAAACACTGGTACAATTAATGGTGTAGTCGGGAAAAATTGAGCTTCAGGCAGAAAAAATGGCTTAAGCTGTCAAGTTTCAAACTATGTGAAATGAGACACATGCAGGAATACATTACAACAGCCAGAGCTACAAACAGGTAGCACTCATCAGTTCTGCCGTGACCCGGATTCGAACCGGGGTTGCTGCGACCACAACGCAGAGTACTAACCACTATACGATCACGGCCACTTGGTGGATGGGGTGCCTCTTGTTGTCATGGAGCTCTTAATGTCAAACCTCCTAATATTGTTTTAGTATTGGTTACCTAAATGATGTGTGACAAATGGCTGATCCACGAGTGGTTTTCTGGTGCTTCTGATTCTGTCATTCATTAACAGTTTTTTTTATTTTTTTATTCTACAAGTTAAAAAAGTTTACTAGCTGGCCAAAAAGTGCAATGTAGATGGTTCTGATCAGTAGCCAGATACGTTAACCATTGCTCAGCCCTGAAGATTGATAGTCAGCCGCGTTTATATACAGAGTTTGTAGGGCAATAACTTTTTTACCAATAGTCAAATGACATACAAGTTAAAGTGTCGTACGAGCTAGCCAGGAGTCGAACCTAGAATCTTCTGATCCGTAGTCAGACGCGTTATCCATTGCGCCACTAGCCCTACATGTGATGCACTGTGGGAAATCGCTCATTTTGCCAGCTTGTTCTTATGACGTGTCTACCCATGTGGAAAACACTGGTACAATTAATTGCGTAGTCGGGAAAAATTGAGCTTCAGGCAGAAAAATTGGCTTAAGCTGTCAAGTTTCAAACTATGTGAAATGAGACACATGCTGGAATACATTACAACAGCAAAAGCTACAAAAGGTAGCACTCATCAATTCTGCCGTGACCCGGATTCGAACCGGGGTTGCTGCGACCACAACGCAGAGTACTAACCACTATACGATCACGGCCGCTTGGTGGATGGGGTGCCTCTTGTTGTCATGGACCTCTGAATGTCCAACCTACTAATGTTGTTTTAGTATTGGTTACCTAAATGATGTGTGACAAATGACTGTTCCACGAGTGGTTTTCTGGTGCTGCTGATTCTGTCATTCATACCAGTTGACTTTTTTTTCCATCTAGAAGTTAAAGAATTTTACTAGTGACAGTGAACAAGACTAAAATCAACTAAACCATTTGTTAATCAGCAAGCTGAAAGGCTTTTCACCAATTATTTGGCTTTTCCAGATGTAAATCTACTTATATACAGAGTTTGTAGGGCAATACCTTTTTTGCCAATAGTCAAATGACATACAAGTTAAAATATCGTACGAGCTAGCCAGGAGTCGAACCTAGAATCTTCTGATCCGTAGTCAGACGCGTTATCCATTGCGCCACTAGCCCTACATGTGATGCACTGTGGGAAATCGCTCATTTTGCCAGCTTGTTCTTATGATGTGTCTACCCATGTGGAAAACACTGGTACAATTAATGGTGTAGTCGGGAAAAATTGAGCTTCAGGCAGAAAAAATGGCTTAAGCTGTCAAGTTTCAAACTATGTGAAATGAGACACATGCAGGAATACATTACAACAGCAAAAGCTACAAAAGGTAGCACTCATCAATTCTGCCGTGACCCGGATTCGAACCGGGGTTGCTGCGACCACAACGCAGAGTACTAACCACTATACGATCACGGCCGCTTGGTGGATGGGGTGCCTCTTGTTGTCATGGACCTCTGAATGTCCAACCTACTAATGTTGTTTTAGTATTGGTTACCTAAATGATGTGTGACAAATGACTGTTCCACGAGTGGTTTTCTGGTGCTGCTGATTCTGTCATTCATACCAGTTGACTTTTTTTCCATCTAGAAGTTAAAGAATTTTACTAGTGACAGTGAACAAGACTAAAATCAACTAAACCATTTGTTAATCAGCAAGCTGAAAGGCTTTTCACCAATTATTTGGCTTTTCCAGATGTAAATCTACTTATATACAGAGTTTGTAGGGCAATACCTTTTTTGCCAATAGTCAAATGACATACAAGTTAAAATATCGTACGAGCTAGCCAGGAGTCGAACCTAGAATCTTCTGATCCGTAGTCAGACGCGTTATCCATTGCGCCACTAGCCCTACATGTGATGCACTGTGGGAAATCGCTCATTTTGCCAGCTTGTTCTTATGATGTGTCTACCCATGTGGAAAACACTGGTACAATTAATGGTGTAGTCGGGAAAAATTGAGCTTCAGGCAGAAAAAATGGCTTAAGCTGTCAAGTTTCAAACTATGTGAAATGAGACACATGCAGGAATACATTACAACAGCCAGAGCTACAAACAGGTAGCACTCATCAGTTCTGCCGTGACCCGGATTCGAACCGGGGTTGCTGCGACCACAACGCAGAGTACTAACCACTATACGATCACGGCCACTTGGTGGATGGGGTGCCTCTTGTTGTCATGGAGCTCTTAATGTCAAACCTCCTAATATTGTTTTAGTATTGGTTACCTAAATGATGTGTGACAAATGGCTGATCCACGAGTGGTTTTCTGGTGCTTCTGATTCTGTCATTCATTAACAGTTTTTTTTATTTTTTTATTCTACAAGTTAAAAAAGTTTACTAGCTGGCCAAAAGTGCAATGTAGATGGTTCTGATCAGTAGCCAGATACGTTAACCATTGCTCAGCCCTGAAGATTGATAGTCAGCCGCGTTTATATACAGAGTTTGTAGGGCAATAACTTTTTACCAATAGTCAAATGACATACAAGTTAAAGTGTCGTACGAGCTAGCCAGGAGTCGAACCTAGAATCTTCTGATCCGTAGTCAGACGCGTTATCCATTGCGCCACTAGCCCTACATGTGATGCACTGTGGGAAATCGCTCATTTTGCCAGCTTGTTCTTATGACGTGTCTACCCATGTGGAAAACACTGGTACAATTAATGGTGTAGTCGGGAAAAATTGAGCTTCAGGCAGAAAAAATGGCTTAAGCTGTCAAGTTTCAAACTATGTGAAATGAGACACATGCAGGAATACATTACAACAGCAAAAGCTACAAAAAGGTAGCACCCATCAATTCTGCCGTGACCCGGATTCGAACCGGGGTTGCTGCGACCACAACGCAGAGTACTAACCACTATACGATCACGGCCGCTTGGTGGATGGGGTGCCTCTTGTTGTCATGGACCTCTGAATGTCCAACCTACTAATGTTGTTTTAGTATTGGTTACCTAAATGATGTGTGACAAATGACTGTTCCACGAGTGGTTTTCTGGTGCTGCTGATTCTGTCATTCATACCAGTTGACTTTTTTTCCATCTAGAAGTTAAAGAATTTTACTAGTGACAGTGAACAAGACTAAAATCAACTAAACCATTTGTTAATGAGCAAGCTGAAAGGCTTTTCACCAATTATTTGGCTTTTCCAGATGTAAATCTACTTATATACAGAGTTTGTAGGGCAATACCTTTTTTGCCAATAGTCAAATGACATACAAGTTAAAATATCGTACGAGCTAGCCAGGAGTCGAACCTAGAATCTTCTGATCCGTAGTCAGACGCGTTATCCATTGCGCCACTAGCCCTACATGTGATGCACTGTGGGAAATCGCTCATTTTGCCAGCTTGTTCTTATGATGTGTCTACCCATGTGGAAAACACTGGTACAATTAATGGTGTAGTCGGGAAAAATTGAGCTTCAGGCAGAAAAAATGGCTTAAGCTGTCAAGTTTCAAACTATGTGGCCGCTGAAATGAGACACATGCAGGAATACATTACAACAGCCAGAGCTACAAACAGGTAGCACTCATCAGTTCTGCCGTGACCCGGATTCGAACCGGGGTTGCTGCGACCACAACGCAGAGTACTAACCACTATACGATCACGGCCACTTGGTGGATGGGGTGCCTCTTGTTGTCATGGAGCTCTTAATGTCAAACCTCCTAATATTGTTTTAGTATTGGTTACCTAAATGATGTGTGACAAATGGCTGATCCACGAGTGGTTTTCTGGTGCTTCTGATTCTGTCATTCATTAACAGTTTTTTTATTTTTTTATTCTACAAGTTAAAAAAGTTTACTAGCTGGCCAAAAGTGCAATGTAGATGGTTCTGATCAGTAGCCAGATACGTTAACCATTGCTCAGCCCTGAAGATTGATAGTCAGCCGCGTTTATATACAGAGTTTGTAGGGCAATAACTTTTTTACCAATAGTCAAATGACATACAAGTTAAAGTGTCGTACGAGCTAGCCAGGAGTCGAACCTAGAATCTTCTGATCCGTAGTCAGACGCGTTATCCATTGCGCCACTAGCCCTACATGTGATGCACTGTGGGAAATCGCTCATTTTGCCAGCTTGTTCTTATGACGTGTCTACCCATGTGGAAAACACTGGTACAATTAATGGTGTAGTCGGGAAAAATTGAGCTTCAGGCAGAAAAAATGGCTTAAGCTGTCAAGTTTCAAACTATGTGAAATGAGACACATGCAGGAATACATTACAACAGCCAGAGCTACAAACAGGTAGCACTCATCAGTTCTGCCGTGACCCGGATTCGAACCGGGGTTGCTGCGACCACAACGCAGAGTACTAACCACTATACGATCACGGCCGCTTGGTGGATGGGGTGCCTCTTGTTGTCATGGACCTCTGAATGTCCAACCTACTAATGTTGTTTTAGTATTGGTTACCTAAATGATGTGTGACAAATGACTGTTCCACGAGTGGTTTTCTGGTGCTGCTGATTCTGTCATTCATACCAGTTGACTTTTTTTTCCATCTAGAAGTTAAAGAATTTTACTAGTGACAGTGAACAAGACTAAAATCAACTAAACCATTTGTTAATGAGCAAGCTGAAAGGCTTTTCACCAATTATTTGGCTTTTCCAGATGTAAATCTACTTATATACAGAGTTTGTAGGGCAATACCTTTTTTGCCAATAGTCAAATGACATACAAGTTAAAATATCGTACGAGCTAGCCAGGAGTCGAACCTAGAATCTTCTGATCCGTAGTCAGACGCGTTATCCATTGCGCCACTAGCCCTACATGTGATGCACTGTGGGAAATCGCTCATTTTGCCAGCTTGTTCTTATGATGTGTCTACCCATGTGGAAAACACTGGTACAATTAATGGTGTAGTCGGGAAAAATTGAGCTTCAGGCAGAAAAAATGGCTTAAGCTGTCAAGTTTCAAACTATGTGAAATGAGACACATGCAGGAATACATTACAACAGCCAGAGCTACAAACAGGTAGCACTCATCAGTTCTGCCGTGACCCGGATTCGAACCGGGGTTGCTGCGACCACAACGCAGAGTACTAACCACTATACGATCACGGCCACTTGGTGGATGGGGTGCCTCTTGTTGTCATGGAGCTCTTAATGTCAAACCTCCTAATATTGTTTTAGTATTGGTTACCTAAATGATGTGTGACAAATGGCTGATCCACGAGTGGTTTTCTGGTGCTTCTGATTCTGTCATTCATTAACAGTTTTTTTTATTTTTTTATTCTACAAGTTAAAAAAGTTTACTAGCTGGCCAAAAGTGCAATGTAGATGGTTCTGATCAGTAGCCAGATACGTTAACCATTGCTCAGCCCTGAAGATTGATAGTCAGCCGCGTTTATATACAGAGTTTGTAGGGCAATAACTTTTTTACCAATAGTCAAATGACATACAAGTTAAAGTGTCGTACGAGCTAGCCAGGAGTCGAACCTAGAATCTTCTGATCCGTAGTCAGACGCGTTATCCATTGCGCCACTAGCCCTACATGTGATGCACTGTGGGAAATCGCTCATTTTGCCAGCTTGTTCTTATGACGTGTCTACCCATGTGGAAAACACTGGTACAATTAATTGTGTAGTCGGGAAAAATTGAGCTTCAGGCAGAAAAATTGGCTTAAGCTGTCAAGTTTCAAACTATGTGAAATGAGACACATGCTGGAATACATTACAACAGCAAAAGCTACAAAAAGGTAGCACTCATCAATTCTGCCGTGACCCGGATTCGAACCGGGGTTGCTGCGACCACAACGCAGAGTACTAACCACTATACGATCACGGCCGCTTGGTGGATGGGGTGCCTCTTGTTGTCATGGACCTCTGAATGTCCAACCTACTAATGTTGTTTTAGTATTGGTTACCTAAATGATGTGTGACAAATGACTGTTCCACGAGTGGTTTTCTGGTGCTGCTGATTCTGTCATTCATACCAGTTGACTTTTTTTTTTTATCTAGAAGTTAAAGAATTTTACTAGTGACAGTGAACAAGACTAAAATCAACTAAACCATTTGTTAATCAGCAAGCTGAAAGGCTTTTCACCAATTATTTGGCTTTTCCAGATGTAAATCTACTTATATACAGAGTTTGTAGGGCAATACCTTTTTTGCCAATAGTCAAATGACATACAAGTTAAAATATCGTACGAGCTAGCCAGGAGTCGAACCTAGAATCTTCTGATCCGTAGTCAGACGCGTTATCCATTGCGCCACTAGCCCTACATGTGATGCACTGTGGGAAATCGCTCATTTTGCCAGCTTGTTCTTATGATGTGTCTACCCATGTGGAAAACACTGGTACAATTAATGGTGTAGTCGGGAAAAATTGAGCTTCAGGCAGAAAAAATGGCTTAAGCTGTCAAGTTTCAAACTATGTGAAATGAGACACATGCAGGAATACATTACAACAGCCAGAGCTACAAACAGGTAGCACTCATCAGTTCTGCCGTGACCCGGATTCGAACCGGGGTTGCTGCGACCACAACGCAGAGTACTAACCACTATACGATCACGGCCACTTGGTGGATGGGGTGCCTCTTGTTGTCATGGAGCTCTTAATGTCAAACCTCCTAATATTGTTTTAGTATTGGTTACCTAAATGATGTGTGACAAATGGCTGATCCACGAGTGGTTTTCTGGTGCTTCTGATTCTGTCATTCATTAACAGTTTTTTTTATTTTTTTATTCTACAAGTTAAAAAAGTTTACTAGCTGGCCAAAAGTGCAATGTAGATGGTTCTGATCAGTAGCCAGATACGTTAACCATTGCTCAGCCCTGAAGATTGATAGTCAGCCGCGTTTATATACAGAGTTTGTAGGGCAATAACTTTTTTACCAATAGTCAAATGACATACAAGTTAAAGTGTCGTACGAGCTAGCCAGGAGTCGAACCTAGAATCTTCTGATCCGTAGTCAGACGCGTTATCCATTGCGCCACTAGCCCTACATGTGATGCACTGTGGGAAATCGCTCATTTTGCCAGCTTGTTCTTATGACGTGTCTACCCATGTGGAAAACACTGGTACAATTAATTGTGTAGTCGGGAAAAATTGAGCTTCAGGCAGAAAAATTGGCTTAAGCTGTCAAGTTTCAAACTATGTGAAATGAGACACATGCTGGAATACATTACAACAGCAAAAGCTACAAAAAGGTAGCACTCATCAATTCTGCCGTGACCCGGATTCGAACCGGGGTTGCTGCGACCACAACGCAGAGTACTAACCACTATACGATCACGGCCGCTTGGTGGATGGGGTGCCTCTTGTTGTCATGGACCTCTGAATGTCCAACCTACTAATGTTGTTTTAGTATTGGTTACCTAAATGATGTGTGACAAATGACTGTTCCACGAGTGGTTTTCTGGTGCTGCTGATTCTGTCATTCATACCAGTTGACTTTTTTTTTATCTAGAAGTTAAAGAATTTTACTAGTGACAGTGAACAAGACTAAAATCAACTAAACCATTTGTTAATCAGCAAGCTGAAAGGCTTTTCACCAATTATTTGGCTTTTCCAGATGTAAATCTACTTATATACAGAGTTTGTAGGGCAATACCTTTTTTGCCAATAGTCAAATGACATACAAGTTAAAATATCGTACGAGCTAGCCAGGAGTCGAACCTAGAATCTTCTGATCCGTAGTCAGACGCGTTATCCATTGCGCCACTAGCCCTACATGTGATGCACTGTGGGAAATCGCTCATTTTGCCAGCTTGTTCTTATGATGTGTCTACCCATGTGGAAAACACTGGTACAATTAATGGTGTAGTCGGGAAAAATTGAGCTTCAGGCAGAAAAAATGGCTTAAGCTGTCAAGTTTCAAACTATGTGAAATGAGACACATGCAGGAATACATTACAACAGCCAGAGCTACAAACAGGTAGCACTCATCAGTTCTGCCGTGACCCGGATTCGAACCGGGGTTGCTGCGACCACAACGCAGAGTACTAACCACTATACGATCACGGCCACTTGGTGGATGGGGTGCCTCTTGTTGTCATGGAGCTCTTAATGTCAAACCTCCTAATATTGTTTTAGTATTGGTTACCTAAATGATGTGTGACAAATGGCTGATCCACGAGTGGTTTTCTGGTGCTTCTGATTCTGTCATTCATTAACAGTTTTTTTTATTTTTTTATTCTACAAGTTAAAAAAGTTTACTAGCTGGCCAAAAGTGCAATGTAGATGGTTCTGATCAGTAGCCAGATACGTTAACCATTGCTCAGCCCTGAAGATTGATAGTCAGCCGCGTTTATATACAGAGTTTGTAGGGCAATAACTTTTTTACCAATAGTCAAATGACATACAAGTTAAAGTGTCGTACGAGCTAGCCAGGAGTCGAACCTAGAATCTTCTGATCCGTAGTCAGACGCGTTATCCATTGCGCCACTAGCCCTACATGTGATGCACTGTGGGAAATCGCTCATTTTGCCAGCTTGTTCTTATGACGTGTCTACCCATGTGGAAAACACTGGTACAATTAATGGTGTAGTCGGGAAAAATTGAGCTTCAGGCAGAAAAAATGGCTTAAGCTGTCAAGTTTCAAACTATGTGAAATGAGACACATGCAGGAATACATTACAACAGCAAAAGCTACAAAAAGGTAGCACTCATCAATTCTGCCGTGACCCGGATTCGAACCGGGGTTGCTGCGACCACAACGCAGAGTACTAACCACTATACGATCACGGCCGCTTGGTGGATGGGGTGCCTCTTGTTGTCATGGACCTCTGAATGTCCAACCTACTAATGTTGTTTTAGTATTGGTTACCTAAATGATGTGTGACAAATGACTGTTCCACGAGTGGTTTTCTGGTGCTGCTGATTCTGTCATTCATACCAGTTGACTTTTTTTTCCATCTAGAAGTTAAAGAATTTTACTAGTGACAGTGAACAAGACTAAAATCAACTAAACCATTTGTTAATCAGCAAGCTGAAAGGCTTTTCACCAATTATTTGGCTTTTCCAGATGTAAATCTACTTATATACAGAGTTTGTAGGGCAATACCTTTTTTGCCAATAGTCAAATGACATACAAGTTAAAATATCGTACGAGCTAGCCAGGAGTCGAACCTAGAATCTTCTGATCCGTAGTCAGACGCGTTATCCATTGCGCCACTAGCCCTACATGTGATGCACTGTGGGAAATCGCTCATTTTGCCAGCTTGTTCTTATGATGTGTCTACCCATGTGGAAAACACTGGTACAATTAATGGTGTAGTCGGGAAAAATTGAGCTTCAGGCAGAAAAAATGGCTTAAGCTGTCAAGTTTCAAACTATGTGAAATGAGACACATGCAGGAATACATTACAACAGCCAGAGCTACAAACAGGTAGCACTCATCAGTTCTGCCGTGACCCGGATTCGAACCGGGGTTGCTGCGACCACAACGCAGAGTACTAACCACTATACGATCACGGCCACTTGGTGGATGGGGTGCCTCTTGTTGTCATGGAGCTCTTAATGTCAAACCTCCTAATATTGTTTTAGTATTGGTTACCTAAATGATGTGTGACAAATGGCTGATCCACGAGTGGTTTTCTGGTGCTTCTGATTCTGTCATTCATTAACAGTTTTTTTTATTTTTTTATTCTACAAGTTAAAAAAGTTTACTAGCTGGCCAAAAGTGCAATGTAGATGGTTCTGATCAGTAGCCAGATACGTTAACCATTGCTCAGCCCTGAAGATTGATAGTCAGCCGCGTTTATATACAGAGTTTGTAGGGCAATAACTTTTTTACCAATAGTCAAATGACATACAAGTTAAAGTGTCGTACGAGCTAGCCAGGAGTCGAACCTAGAATCTTCTGATCCGTAGTCAGACGCGTTATCCATTGCGCCACTAGCCCTACATGTGATGCACTGTGGGAAATCGCTCATTTTGCCAGCTTGTTCTTATGACGTGTCTACCCATGTGGAAAACACTGGTACAATTAATGGTGTAGTCGGGAAAAATTGAGCTTCAGGCAGAAAAAATGGCTTAAGCTGTCAAGTTTCAAACTATGTGAAATGAGACACATGCAGGAATACATTACAACAGCCAGAGCTACAAACAGGTAGCACTCATCAGTTCTGCCGTGACCCGGATTCGAACCGGGGTTGCTGCGACCACAACGCAGAGTACTAACCACTATACGATCACGGCCACTTGGTGGATGGGGTGCCTCTTGTTGTCATGGAGCTCTTAATGTCAAACCTCCTAATATTGTTTTAGTATTGGTTACCTAAATGATGTGTGACAAATGGCTGATCCACGAGTGGTTTTCTGGTGCTTCTGATTCTGTCATTCATTAACAGTTTTTTTTATTTTTTTATTCTACAAGTTAAAAATTTTACTAGCTGGCCAAAAGTGCAATGTAGATGGTTCTGATCAGTAGCCAGATACGTTAACCATTGCTCAGCCCTGAAGATTGATAGTCAGCCGCGTTTATATACAGAGTTTGTAGGGCAATAACTTTTTTACCAATAGTCAAATGACATACAAGTTAAAGTGTCGTACGAGCTAGCCAGGAGTCGAACCTAGAATCTTCTGATCCGTAGTCAGACGCGTTATCCATTGCGCCACTAGCCCTACATGTGATGCACTGTGGGAAATCGCTCATTTTGCCAGCTTGTTCTTATGACGTGTCTACCCATGTGGAAAACACTGGTACAATTAATGGTGTAGTCGGGAAAAATTGAGCTTCAGGCAGAAAAAATGGCTTAAGCTGTCAAGTTTCAAACTATGTGAAATGAGACACATGCTGGAATACATTACAACAGCAAAAGCTACAAAAAGGTAGCACTCATCAATTCTGCCGTGACCCGGATTCGAACCGGGGTTGCTGCGACCACAACGCAGAGTACTAACCACTATACGATCACGGCCGCTTGGTGGATGGGGTGCCTCTTGTTGTCATGGACCTCTGAATGTCCAACCTACTAATGTTGTTTTAGTATTGGTTACCTAAATGATGTGTGACAAATGACTGTTCCACGAGTGGTTTTCTGGTGCTGCTGATTCTGTCATTCATACCAGTTGACTTTTTTTTTTTATCTAGAAGTTAAAGAATTTTACTAGTGACAGTGAACAAGACTAAAATCAACTAAACCATTTGTTAATCAGCAAGCTGAAAGGCTTTTCACCAATTATTTGGCTTTTCCAGATGTAAATCTACTTATATACAGAGTTTGTAGGGCAATACCTTTTTTGCCAATAGTCAAATGACATACAAGTTAAAATATCGTACGAGCTAGCCAGGAGTCGAACCTAGAATCTTCTGATCCGTAGTCAGACGCGTTATCCATTGCGCCACTAGCCCTACATGTGATGCACTGTGGGAAATCGCTCATTTTGCCAGCTTGTTCTTATGATGTGTCTACCCATGTGGAAAACACTGGTACAATTAATGGTGTAGTCGGGAAAAATTGAGCTTCAGGCAGAAAAATTGGCTTAAGCTGTCAAGTTTCAAACTATGTGAAATGAGACACATGCAGGAATACATTACAACAGCAAAAGCTACAAAAAGGTAGCACTCATCAATTCTGCCGTGACCCGGATTCGAACCGGGGTTGCTGCGACCACAACGCAGAGTACTAACCACTATACGATCACGGCCACTTGGTGGATGGGGTGCCTCTTGTTGTCATGGAGCTCTGAATGTCCAACCTACTAATGTTGTTTTAGTATTGGTTACCTCAATGATGTGTGACAAATGACTGTTCCACGAGTGGTTTTCTGGTGCTGCTGATTCTGTCATTCATACCAGTTGACTTTTTTTTCCATCTAGAAGTTAAAGAATTTTACTAGTGACAGTGAACAAGACTAAAATCAACTAAACCATTTGTTAATCAGCAAGCTGAAAGGCTTTTCACCAATTATTTGGCTTTTCCAGATGTAAATCTACTTATATACAGAGTTTGTAGGGCAATAACTTTTTTGCCAATAGTCAAATGACATACAAGTTAAAATATCGTACGAGCTAGCCAGGAGTCGAACCTAGAATCTTCTGATCCGTAGTCAGACGCGTTATCCATTGCGCCACTAGCCCTACATGTGATGCACTGTGGGAAATCGCTCATTTTGCCAGCTTGTTCTTATGATGTGTCTACCCATGTGGAAAACACTGGTACAATTAATGGTGTAGTCGGGAAAAATTGAGCTTCAGGCAGAAAAAATGGCTTAAGCTGTCAAGTTTCAAACTATGTGAAATGAGACACATGCAGGAATACATTACAACAGCCAGAGCTACAAACAGGTAGCACTCATCAGTTCTGCCGTGACCCGGATTCGAACCGGGGTTGCTGCGACCACAACGCAGAGTACTAACCACTATACGATCACGGCCACTTGGTGGATGGGGTGCCTCTTGTTGTCATGGAGCTCTTAATGTCAAACCTCCTAATATTGTTTTAGTATTGGTTACCTAAATGATGTGTGACAAATGGCTGATCCACGAGTGGTTTTCTGGTGCTTCTGATTCTGTCATTCATTAACAGTTTTTTTTATTTTTTTATTCTACAAGTTAAAAAAGTTTACTAGCTGGCCAAAAGTGCAATGTAGATGGTTCTGATCAGTAGCCAGATACGTTAACCATTGCTCAGCCCTGAAGATTGATAGTCAGCCGCGTTTATATACAGAGTTTGTAGGGCAATAACTTTTTTACCAATAGTCAAATGACATACAAGTTAAAGTGTCGTACGAGCTAGCCAGGAGTCGAACCTAGAATCTTCTGATCCGTAGTCAGACGCGTTATCCATTGCGCCACTAGCCCTACATGTGATGCACTGTGGGAAATCGCTCATTTTGCCAGCTTGTTCTTATGACGTGTCTACCCATGTGGAAAACACTGGTACAATTAATTGTGTAGTCGGGAAAAATTGAGCTTCAGGCAGAAAAATTGGCTTAAGCTGTCAAGTTTCAAACTATGTGAAATGAGACACATGCTGGAATACATTACAACAGCAAAAGCTACAAAAAGGTAGCACTCATCAATTCTGCCGTGACCCGGATTCGAACCGGGGTTGCTGCGACCACAACGCAGAGTACTAACCACTATACGATCACGGCCGCTTGGTGGATGGGGTGCCTCTTGTTGTCATGGACCTCTGAATGTCCAACCTACTAATGTTGTTTTAGTATTGGTTACCTAAATGATGTGTGACAAATGACTGTTCCACGAGTGGTTTTCTGGTGCTGCTGATTCTGTCATTCATACCAGTTGACTTTTTTTCCATCTAGAAGTTAAAGAATTTTACTAGTGACAGTGAACAAGACTAAAATCAACTAAACCATTTGTTAATCAGCAAGCTGAAAGGCTTTTCACCAATTATTTGGCTTTTCCAGATGTAAATCTACTTATATACAGAGTTTGTAGGGCAATACCTTTTTTGCCAATAGTCAAATGACATACAAGTTAAAATATCGTACGAGCTAGCCAGGAGTCGAACCTAGAATCTTCTGATCCGTAGTCAGACGCGTTATCCATTGCGCCACTAGCCCTACATGTGATGCACTGTGGGAAATCGCTCATTTTGCCAGCTTGTTCTTATGATGTGTCTACCCATGTGGAAAACACTGGTACAATTAATGGTGTAGTGGAAAAATTGAGCTTCAGGCAGAAAAAATGGCTTAAGCTGTCAAGTTTCAAACTATGTGAAATGAGACACATGCAGGAATACATTACAACAGCCAGAGCTACAAACAGGTAGCACTCATCAGTTCTGCCGTGACCCGGATTCGAACCGGGGTTGCTGCGACCACAACGCAGAGTACTAACCACTATACGATCACGGCCACTTGGTGGATGGGGTGCCTCTTGTTGTCATGGAGCTCTTAATGTCAAACCTCCTAATATTGTTTTAGTATTGGTTACCTAAATGATGTGTGACAAATGGCTGATCCACGAGTGGTTTTCTGGTGCTTCTGATTCTGTCATTCATTAACAGTTTTTTTTATTTTTTTATTCTACAAGTTAAAAAAGTTTACTAGCTGGCCAAAAGTGCAATGTAGATGGTTCTGATCAGTAGCCAGATACGTTAACCATTGCTCAGCCCTGAAGATTGATAGTCAGCCGCGTTTATATACAGAGTTTGTAGGGCAATAACTTTTTTACCAATAGTCAAATGACATACAAGTTAAAGTGTCGTACGAGCTAGCCAGGAGTCGAACCTAGAATCTTCTGATCCGTAGTCAGACGCGTTATCCATTGCGCCACTAGCCCTACATGTGATGCACTGTGGGAAATCGCTCATTTTGCCAGCTTGTTCTTATGACGTGTCTACCCATGTGGAAAACACTGGTACAATTAATTGCGTAGTCGGGAAAAATTGAGCTTCAGGCAGAAAAATTGGCTTAAGCTGTCAAGTTTCAAACTATGTGAAATGAGACACATGCTGGAATACATTACAACAGCAAAAGCTACAAAAAGGTAGCACTCATCAATTCTGCCGTGACCCGGATTCGAACCGGGGTTGCTGCGACCACAACGCAGAGTACTAACCACTATACGATCACGGCCGCTTGGTGGATGGGGTGCCTCTTGTTGTCATGGACCTCTGAATGTCCAACCTACTAATGTTGTTTTAGTATTGGTTACCTAAATGATGTGTGACAAATGACTGTTCCACGAGTGGTTTTCTGGTGCTGCTGATTCTGTCATTCATACCAGTTGACTTTTTTTTCCATCTAGAAGTTAAAGAATTTTACTAGTGACAGTGAACAAGACTAAAATCAACTAAACCATTTGTTAATCAGCAAGCTGAAAGGCTTTTCACCAATTATTTGGCTTTTCCAGATGTAAATCTACTTATATACAGAGTTTGTAGGGCAATACCTTTTTTGCCAATAGTCAAATGACATACAAGTTAAAATATCGTACGAGCTAGCCAGGAGTCGAACCTAGAATCTTCTGATCCGTAGTCAGACGCGTTATCCATTGCGCCACTAGCCCTACATGTGATGCACTGTGGGAAATCGCTCATTTTGCCAGCTTGTTCTTATGATGTGTCTACCCATGTGGAAAACACTGGTACAATTAATGGTGTAGTCGGGAAAAATTGAGCTTCAGGCAGAAAAAATGGCTTAAGCTGTCAAGTTTCAAACTATGTGAAATGAGACACATGCAGGAATACATTACAACAGCCAGAGCTACAAACAGGTAGCACTCATCAGTTCTGCCGTGACCCGGATTCGAACCGGGGTTGCTGCGACCACAACGCAGAGTACTAACCACTATACGATCACGGCCACTTGGTGGATGGGGTGCCTCTTGTTGTCATGGAGCTCTTAATGTCAAACCTCCTAATATTGTTTTAGTATTGGTTACCTAAATGATGTGTGACAAATGGCTGATCCACGAGTGGTTTTCTGGTGCTTCTGATTCTGTCATTCATTAACAGTTTTTTTTATTTTTTTATTCTACAAGTTAAAAAAGTTTACTAGCTGGCCAAAAGTGCAATGTAGATGGTTCTGATCAGTAGCCAGATACGTTAACCATTGCTCAGCCCTGAAGATTGATAGTCAGCCGCGTTTATATACAGAGTTTGTAGGGCAATAACTTTTTTACCAATAGTCAAATGACATACAAGTTAAAGTGTCGTACGAGCTAGCCAGGAGTCGAACCTAGAATCTTCTGATCCGTAGTCAGACGCGTTATCCATTGCGCCACTAGCCCTACATGTGATGCACTGTGGGAAATCGCTCATTTTGCCAGCTTGTTCTTATGACGTGTCTACCCATGTGGAAAACACTGGTACAATTAATTGCGTAGTCGGGAAAAATTGAGCTTCAGGCAGAAAAATTGGCTTAAGCTGTCAAGTTTCAAACTATGTGAAATGAGACACATGCTGGAATACATTACAACAGCAAAAGCTACAAAAAGGTAGCACTCATCAATTCTGCCGTGACCCGGATTCGAACCGGGGTTGCTGCGACCACAACGCAGAGTACTAACCACTATACGATCACGGCCGCTTGGTGGATGGGGTGCCTCTTGTTGTCATGGACCTCTGAATGTCCAACCTACTAATGTTGTTTTAGTATTGGTTACCTAAATGATGTGTGACAAATGACTGTTCCACGAGTGGTTTTCTGGTGCTGCTGATTCTGTCATTCATACCAGTTGACTTTTTTTTCCATCTAGAAGTTAAAGAATTTTACTAGTGACAGTGAACAAGACTAAAATCAACTAAACCATTTGTTAATCAGCAAGCTGAAAGGCTTTTCACCAATTATTTGGCTTTTCCAGATGTAAATCTACTTATATACAGAGTTTGTAGGGCAATACCTTTTTTGCCAATAGTCAAATGACATACAAGTTAAAATATCGTACGAGCTAGCCAGGAGTCGAACCTAGAATCTTCTGATCCGTAGTCAGACGCGTTATCCATTGCGCCACTAGCCCTACATGTGATGCACTGTGGGAAATCGCTCATTTTGCCAGCTTGTTCTTATGATGTGTCTACCCATGTGGAAAACACTGGTACAATTAATGGTGTAGTCGGGAAAAATTGAGCTTCAGGCAGAAAAAATGGCTTAAGCTGTCAAGTTTCAAACTATGTGAAATGAGACACATGCAGGAATACATTACAACAGCCAGAGCTACAAACAGGTAGCACTCATCAGTTCTGCCGTGACCCGGATTCGAACCGGGGTTGCTGCGACCACAACGCAGAGTACTAACCACTATACGATCACGGCCACTTGGTGGATGGGGTGCCTCTTGTTGTCATGGAGCTCTTAATGTCAAACCTCCTAATATTGTTTTAGTATTGGTTACCTAAATGATGTGTGACAAATGGCTGATCCACGAGTGGTTTTCTGGTGCTTCTGATTCTGTCATTCATTAACAGTTTTTTTTATTTTTTTATTCTACAAGTTAAAAAAGTTTACTAGCTGGCCAAAAGTTCAATGTAGATGGTTCTGATCAGTAGCCAGATACGTTAACCATTGCTCAGCCCTGAAGATTGATAGTCAGCCGCGTTTATATACAGAGTTTGTAGGGCAATAACTTTTTTACCAATAGTCAAATGACATACAAGTTAAAGTGTCGTACGAGCTAGCCAGGAGTCGAACCTAGAATCTTCTGATCCGTAGTCAGACGCGTTATCCATTGCGCCACTAGCCCTACATGTGATGCACTGTGGGAAATCGCTCATTTTGCCAGCTTGTTCTTATGACGTGTCTACCCATGTGGAAAACACTGGTACAATTAATTGCGTAGTCGGGAAAAATTGAGCTTCAGGCAGAAAAATTGGCTTAAGCTGTCAAGTTTCAAACTATGTGAAATGAGACACATGCTGGAATACATTACAACAGCAAAAGCTACAAAAAGGTAGCACTCATCAATTCTGCCGTGACCCGGATTCGAACCGGGGTTGCTGCGACCACAACGCAGAGTACTAACCACTATACGATCACGGCCGCTTGGTGGATGGGGTGCCTCTTGTTGTCATGGACCTCTGAATGTCCAACCTACTAATGTTGTTTTAGTATTGGTTACCTAAATGATGTGTGACAAATGACTGTTCCACGAGTGGTTTTCTGGTGCTGCTGATTCTGTCATTCATACCAGTTGACTTTTTTTTTCCATCTAGAAGTTAAAGAATTTTACTAGTGACAGTGAACAAGACTAAAATCAACTAAACCATTTGTTAATCAGCAAGCTGAAAGGCTTTTCACCAATTATTTGGCTTTTCCAGATGTAAATCTACTTATATACAGAGTTTGTAGGGCAATACCTTTTTTGCCAATAGTCAAATGACATACAAGTTAAAATATCGTACGAGCTAGCCAGGAGTCGAACCTAGAATCTTCTGATCCGTAGTCAGACGCGTTATCCATTGCGCCACTAGCCCTACATGTGATGCACTGTGGGAAATCGCTCATTTTGCCAGCTTGTTCTTATGATGTGTCTACCCATGTGGAAAACACTGGTACAATTAATGGTGTAGTCGGGAAAAATTGAGCTTCAGGCAGAAAAAATGGCTTAAGCTGTCAAGTTTCAAACTATGTGAAATGAGACACATGCAGGAATACATTACAACAGCCAGAGCTACAAACAGGTAGCACTCATCAGTTCTGCCGTGACCCGGATTCGAACCGGGGTTGCTGCGACCACAACGCAGAGTACTAACCACTATACGATCACGGCCACTTGGTGGATGGGGTGCCTCTTGTTGTCATGGAGCTCTTAATGTCAAACCTCCTAATATTGTTTTAGTATTGGTTACCTAAATGATGTGTGACAAATGGCTGATCCACGAGTGGTTTTCTGGTGCTTCTGATTCTGTCATTCATTAACAGTTTTTTTTATTTTTTTATTCTACAAGTTAAAAAAGTTTACTAGCTGGCCAAAAGTGCAATGTAGATGGTTCTGATCAGTAGCCAGATACGTTAACCATTGCTCAGCCCTGAAGATTGATAGTCAGCCGCGTTTATATACAGAGTTTGTAGGGCAATAACTTTTTTACCAATAGTCAAATGACATACAAGTTAAAGTGTCGTACGAGCTAGCCAGGAGTCGAACCTAGAATCTTCTGATCCGTAGTCAGACGCGTTATCCATTGCGCCACTAGCCCTACATGTGATGCACTGTGGGAAATCGCTCATTTTGCCAGCTTGTTCTTATGACGTGTCTACCCATGTGGAAAACACTGGTACAATTAATTGCGTAGTCGGGAAAAATTGAGCTTCAGGCAGAAAAATTGGCTTAAGCTGTCAAGTTTCAAACTATGTGAAATGAGACACATGCTGGAATACATTACAACAGCAAAAGCTACAAAAAGGTAGCACTCATCAATTCTGCCGTGACCCGGATTCGAACCGGGGTTGCTGCGACCACAACGCAGAGTACTAACCACTATACGATCACGGCCGCTTGGTGGATGGGGTGCCTCTTGTTGTCATGGACCTCTGAATGTCCAACCTACTAATGTTGTTTTAGTATTGGTTACCTAAATGATGTGTGACAAATGACTGTTCCACGAGTGGTTTTCTGGTGCTGCTGATTCTGTCATTCATACCAGTTGACTTTTTTTCCATCTAGAAGTTAAAGAATTTTACTAGTGACAGTGAACAAGACTAAAATCAACTAAACCATTTGTTAATCAGCAAGCTGAAAGGCTTTTCACCAATTATTTGGCTTTTCCAGATGTAAATCTACTTATATACAGAGTTTGTAGGGCAATACCTTTTTTGCCAATAGTCAAATGACATACAAGTTAAAATATCGTACGAGCTAGCCAGGAGTCGAACCTAGAATCTTCTGATCCGTAGTCAGACGCGTTATCCATTGCGCCACTAGCCCTACATGTGATGCACTGTGGGAAATCGCTCATTTTGCCAGCTTGTTCTTATGATGTGTCTACCCATGTGGAAAACACTGGTACAATTAATGGTGTAGTCGGGAAAAATTGAGCTTCAGGCAGAAAAAATGGCTTAAGCTGTCAAGTTTCAAACTATGTGAAATGAGACACATGCAGGAATACATTACAACAGCCAGAGCTACAAACAGGTAGCACTCATCAGTTCTGCCGTGACCCGGATTCGAACCGGGGTTGCTGCGACCACAACGCAGAGTACTAACCACTATACGATCACGGCCACTGGGTGGATGGGGTGCCTCTTGTTGTCATGGAGCTCTTAATGTCAAACCTCCTAATATTGTTTTAGTATTGGTTACCTAAATGATGTGTGACAAATGGCTGATCCACGAGTGGTTTTCTGGTGCTTCTGATTCTGTCATTCATTAACAGTTTTTTTTATTTTTTTATTCTACAAGTTAAAAAAGTTTACTAGCTGGCCAAAAGTGCAATGTAGATGGTTCTGATCAGTAGCCAGATACGTTAACCATTGCTCAGCCCTGAAGATTGATAGTCAGCCGCGTTTATATACAGAGTTTGTAGGGCAATAACTTTTTTACCAATAGTCAAATGACATACAAGTTAAAGTGTCGTACGAGCTAGCCAGGAGTCGAACCTAGAATCTTCTGATCCGTAGTCAGACGCGTTATCCATTGCGCCACTAGCCCTACATGTGATGCACTGTGGGAAATCGCTCATTTTGCCAGCTTGTTCTTATGACGTGTCTACCCATGTGGAAAACACTGGTACAATTAATTGCGTAGTCGGGAAAAATTGAGCTTCAGGCAGAAAAATTGGCTTAAGCTGTCAAGTTTCAAACTATGTGAAATGAGACACATGCTGGAATACATTACAACAGCAAAAGCTACAAAAAGGTAGCACTCATCAATTCTGCCGTGACCCGGATTCGAACCGGGGTTGCTGCGACCACAACGCAGAGTACTAACCACTATACGATCACGGCCGCTTGGTGGATGGGGTGCCTCTTGTTGTCATGGACCTCTGAATGTCCAACCTACTAATGTTGTTTTAGTATTGGTTACCTAAATGATGTGTGACAAATGACTGTTCCACGAGTGGTTTTCTGGTGCTGCTGATTCTGTCATTCATACCAGTTGACTTTTTTTTCCATCTAGAAGTTAAAGAATTTTACTAGTGACAGTGAACAAGACTAAAATCAACTAAACCATTTGTTAATCAGCAAGCTGAAAGGCTTTTCACCAATTATTTGGCTTTTCCAGATGTAAATCTACTTATATACAGAGTTTGTAGGGCAATACCTTTTTTGCCAATAGTCAAATGACATACAAGTTAAAATATCGTACGAGCTAGCCAGGAGTCGAACCTAGAATCTTCTGATCCGTAGTCAGACGCGTTATCCATTGCGCCACTAGCCCTACATGTGATGCACTGTGGGAAATCGCTCATTTTGCCAGCTTGTTCTTATGATGTGTCTACCCATGTGGAAAACACTGGTACAATTAATGGTGTAGTCGGGAAAAATTGAGCTTCAGGCAGAAAAAATGGCTTAAGCTGTCAAGTTTCAAACTATGTGAAATGAGACACATGCAGGAATACATTACAACAGCCAGAGCTACAAACAGGTAGCACTCATCAGTTCTGCCGTGACCCGGATTCGAACCGGGGTTGCTGCGACCACAACGCAGAGTACTAACCACTATACGATCACGGCCACTTGGTGGATGGGGTGCCTCTTGTTGTCATGGAGCTCTTAATGTCAAACCTCCTAATATTGTTTTAGTATTGGTTACCTAAATGATGTGTGACAAATGGCTGATCCACGAGTGGTTTTCTGGTGCTTCTGATTCTGTCATTCATTAACAGTTTTTTTTATTTTTTTATTCTACAAGTTAAAAAAGTTTACTAGCTGGCCAAAAGTTCAATGTAGATGGTTCTGATCAGTAGCCAGATACGTTAACCATTGCTCAGCCCTGAAGATTGATAGTCAGCCGCGTTTATATACAGAGTTTGTAGGGCAATAACTTTTTTACCAATAGTCAAATGACATACAAGTTAAAGTGTCGTACGAGCTAGCCAGGAGTCGAACCTAGAATCTTCTGATCCGTAGTCAGACGCGTTATCCATTGCGCCACTAGCCCTACATGTGATGCACTGTGGGAAATCGCTCATTTTGCCAGCTTGTTCTTATGACGTGTCTACCCATGTGGAAAACACTGGTACAATTAATTGCGTAGTCGGGAAAAATTGAGCTTCAGGCAGAAAAATTGGCTTAAGCTGTCAAGTTTCAAACTATGTGAAATGAGACACATGCTGGAATACATTACAACAGCAAAAGCTACAAAAAGGTAGCACTCATCAATTCTGCCGTGACCCGGATTCGAACCGGGGTTGCTGCGACCACAACGCAGAGTACTAACCACTATACGATCACGGCCGCTTGGTGGATGGGGTGCCTCTTGTTGTCATGGACCTCTGAATGTCCAACCTACTAATGTTGTTTTAGTATTGGTTACCTAAATGATGTGTGACAAATGACTGTTCCACGAGTGGTTTTCTGGTGCTGCTGATTCTGTCATTCATACCAGTTGACTTTTTTTTCCATCTAGAAGTTAAAGAATTTTACTAGTGACAGTGAACAAGACTAAAATCAACTAAACCATTTGTTAATCAGCAAGCTGAAAGGCTTTTCACCAATTATTTGGCTTTTCCAGATGTAAATCTACTTATATACAGAGTTTGTAGGGCAATACCTTTTTTGCCAATAGTCCAAATGACATACAAGTTAAAATATCGTACGAGCTAGCCAGGAGTCGAACCTAGAATCTTCTGATCCGTAGTCAGACGCGTTATCCATTGCGCCACTAGCCCTACATGTGATGCACTGTGGGAAATCGCTCATTTTGCCAGCTTGTTCTTATGATGTGTCTACCCATGTGGAAAACACTGGTACAATTAATGGTGTAGTCGGGAAAAATTGAGCTTCAGGCAGAAAAAATGGCTTAAGCTGTCAAGTTTCAAACTATGTGAAATGAGACACATGCAGGAATACATTACAACAGCCAGAGCTACAAACAGGTAGCACTCATCAGTTCTGCCGTGACCCGGATTCGAACCGGGGTTGCTGCGACCACAACGCAGAGTACTAACCACTATACGATCACGGCCACTTGGTGGATGGGGTGCCTCTTGTTGTCATGGAGCTCTTAATGTCAAACCTCCTAATATTGTTTTAGTATTGGTTACCTAAATGATGTGTGACAAATGGCTGATCCACGAGTGGTTTTCTGGTGCTTCTGATTCTGTCATTCATTAACAGTTTTTTTTTTTTTTTATTCTACAAGTTAAAAAAGTTTACTAGCTGGCCAAAAGTTCAATGTAGATGGTTCTGATCAGTAGCCAGATACGTTAACCATTGCTCAGCCCTGAAGATTGATAGTCAGCCGCGTTTATATACAGAGTTTGTAGGGCAATAACTTTTTTACCAATAGTCAAATGACATACAAGTTAAAGTGTCGTACGAGCTAGCCAGGAGTCGAACCTAGAATCTTCTGATCCGTAGTCAGACGCGTTATCCATTGCGCCACTAGCCCTACATGTGATGCACTGTGGGAAATCGCTCATTTTGCCAGCTTGTTCTTATGACGTGTCTACCCATGTGGAAAACACTGGTACAATTAATTGCGTAGTCGGGAAAAATTGAGCTTCAGGCAGAAAAATTGGCTTAAGCTGTCAAGTTTCAAACTATGTGAAATGAGACACATGCTGGAATACATTACAACAGCAAAAGCTACAAAAAGGTAGCACTCATCAATTCTGCCGTGACCCGGATTCGAACCGGGGTTGCTGCGACCACAACGCAGAGTACTAACCACTATACGATCACGGCCGCTTGGTGGATGGGGTGCCTCTTGTTGTCATGGACCTCTGAATGTCCAACCTACTAATGTTGTTTTAGTATTGGTTACCTAAATGATGTGTGACAAATGACTGTTCCACGAGTGGTTTTCTGGTGCTGCTGATTCTGTCATTCATACCAGTTGACTTTTTTTTCCATCTAGAAGTTAAAGAATTTTACTAGTGACAGTGAACAAGACTAAAATCAACTAAACCATTTGTTAATCAGCAAGCTGAAAGGCTTTTCACCAATTATTTGGCTTTTCCAGATGTAAATCTACTTATATACAGAGTTTGTAGGGCAATACCTTTTTTGCCAATAGTCAAATGACATACAAGTTAAAATATCGTACGAGCTAGCCAGGAGTCGAACCTAGAATCTTCTGATCCGTAGTCAGACGCGTTATCCATTGCGCCACTAGCCCTACATGTGATGCACTGTGGGAAATCGCTCATTTTGCCAGCTTGTTCTTATGATGTGTCTACCCATGTGGAAAACACTGGTACAATTAATGGTGTAGTCGGGAAAAATTGAGCTTCAGGCAGAAAAAATGGCTTAAGCTGTCAAGTTTCAAACTATGTGAAATGAGACACATGCAGGAATACATTACAACAGCCAGAGCTACAAACAGGTAGCACTCATCAGTTCTGCCGTGACCCGGATTCGAACCGGGGTTGCTGCGACCACAACGCAGAGTACTAACCACTATACGATCACGGCCACTTGGTGGATGGGGTGCCTCTTGTTGTCATGGAGCTCTTAATGTCAAACCTCCTAATATTGTTTTAGTATTGGTTACCTAAATGATGTGTGACAAATGGCTGATCCACGAGTGGTTTTCTGGTGCTTCTGATTCTGTCATTCATTAACAACAGTTTTTTATTTTTTTATTCTACAAGTTAAAAAAGTTTACTAGCTGGCCAAAAGTGCAATGTAGATGGTTCTGATCAGTAGCCAGATACGTTAACCATTGCTCAGCCCTGAAGATTGATAGTCAGCCGCGTTTATATACAGAGTTTGTAGGGCAATAACTTTTTTACCAATAGTCAAATGACATACAAGTTAAAGTGTCGTACGAGCTAGCCAGGAGTCGAACCTAGAATCTTCTGATCCGTAGTCAGACGCGTTATCCATTGCGCCACTAGCCCTACATGTGATGCACTGTGGGAAATCGCTCATTTTGCCAGCTTGTTCTTATGACGTGTCTACCCATGTGGAAAACACTGGTACAATTAATTGCGTAGTCGGGAAAAATTGAGCTTCAGGCAGAAAAATTGGCTTAAGCTGTCAAGTTTCAAACTATGTGAAATGAGACACATGCTGGAATACATTACAACAGCAAAAGCTACAAAAAGGTAGCACTCATCAATTCTGCCGTGACCCGGATTCGAACCGGGGTTGCTGCGACCACAACGCAGAGTACTAACCACTATACGATCACGGCCGCTTGGTGGATGGGGTGCCTCTTGTTGTCATGGACCTCTGAATGTCCAACCTACTAATGTTGTTTTAGTATTGGTTACCTAAATGATGTGTGACAAATGACTGTTCCACGAGTGGTTTTCTGGTGCTGCTGATTCTGTCATTCATACCAGTTGACTTTTTTTTCCATCTAGAAGTTAAAGAATTTTACTAGTGACAGTGAACAAGACTAAAATCAACTAAACCATTTGTTAATCAGCAAGCTGAAAGGCTTTTCACCAATTATTTGGCTTTTCCAGATGTAAATCTACTTATATACAGAGTTTGTAGGGCAATACCTTTTTTGCCAATAGTCAAATGACATACAAGTTAAAATATCGTACGAGCTAGCCAGGAGTCGAACCTAGAATCTTCTGATCCGTAGTCAGACGCGTTATCCATTGCGCCACTAGCCCTACATGTGATGCACTGTGGGAAATCGCTCATTTTGCCAGCTTGTTCTTATGATGTGTCTACCCATGTGGAAAACACTGGTACAATTAATGGTGTAGTCGGGAAAAATTGAGCTTCAGGCAGAAAAAATGGCTTAAGCTGTCAAGTTTCAAACTATGTGAAATGAGACACATGCAGGAATACATTACAACAGCCAGAGCTACAAACAGGTAGCACTCATCAGTTCTGCCGTGACCCGGATTCGAACCGGGGTTGCTGCGACCACAACGCAGAGTACTAACCACTATACGATCACGGCCACTTGGTGGATGGGGTGCCTCTTGTTGTCATGGAGCTCTTAATGTCAAACCTCCTAATATTGTTTTAGTATTGGTTACCTAAATGATGTGTGACAAATGGCTGATCCACGAGTGGTTTTCTGGTGCTTCTGATTCTGTCATTCATTAACAGTTTTTTTTATTTTTTTATTCTACAAGTTAAAAAAGTTTACTAGCTGGCCAAAAGTGCAATGTAGATGGTTCTGATCAGTAGCCAGATACGTTAACCATTGCTCAGCCCTGAAGATTGATAGTCAGCCGCGTTTATATACAGAGTTTGTAGGGCAATAACTTTTTTACCAATAGTCAAATGACATACAAGTTAAAGTGTCGTACGAGCTAGCCAGGAGTCGAACCTAGAATCTTCTGATCCGTAGTCAGACGCGTTATCCATTGCGCCACTAGCCCTACATGTGATGCACTGTGGGAAATCGCTCATTTTGCCAGCTTGTTCTTATGACGTGTCTACCCATGTGGAAAACACTGGTACAATTAATTGCGTAGTCGGGAAAAATTGAGCTTCAGGCAGAAAAATTGGCTTAAGCTGTCAAGTTTCAAACTATGTGAAATGAGACACATGCTGGAATACATTACAACAGCAAAAGCTACAAAAAGGTAGCACTCATCAATTCTGCCGTGACCCGGATTCGAACCGGGGTTGCTGCGACCACAACGCAGAGTACTAACCACTATACGATCACGGCCGCTTGGTGGATGGGGTGCCTCTTGTTGTCATGGACCTCTGAATGTCCAACCTACTAATGTTGTTTTAGTATTGGTTACCTAAATGATGTGTGACAAATGACTGTTCCACGAGTGGTTTTCTGGTGCTGCTGATTCTGTCATTCATACCAGTTGACTTTTTTTTCCATCTAGAAGTTAAAGAATTTTACTAGTGACAGTGAACAAGACTAAAATCAACTAAACCATTTGTTAATCAGCAAGCTGAAAGGCTTTTCACCAATTATTTGGCTTTTCCAGATGTAAATCTACTTATATACAGAGTTTGTAGGGCAATACCTTTTTTGCCAATAGTCAAATGACATACAAGTTAAAATATCGTACGAGCTAGCCAGGAGTCGAACCTAGAATCTTCTGATCCGTAGTCAGACGCGTTATCCATTGCGCCACTAGCCCTACATGTGATGCACTGTGGGAAATCGCTCATTTTGCCAGCTTGTTCTTATGATGTGTCTACCCATGTGGAAAACACTGGTACAATTAATGGTGTAGTCGGGAAAAATTGAGCTTCAGGCAGAAAAAATGGCTTAAGCTGTCAAGTTTCAAACTATGTGAAATGAGACACATGCAGGAATACATTACAACAGCCAGAGCTACAAACAGGTAGCACTCATCAGTTCTGCCGTGACCCGGATTCGAACCGGGGTTGCTGCGACCACAACGCAGAGTACTAACCACTATACGATCACGGCCGCTTGGTGGATGGGGTGCCTCTTGTTGTCATGGACCTCTGAATGTCCAACCTACTAATGTTGTTTTAGTATTGGTTACCTAAATGATGTGTGACAAATGACTGTTCCACGAGTGGTTTTCTGGTGCTGCTGATTCTGTCATTCATACCAGTTGACTTTTTTTCCATCTAGAAGTTAAAGAATTTTACTAGTGACAGTGAACAAGACTAAAATCAACTAAACCATTTGTTAATCAGCAAGCTGAAAGGCTTTTCACCAATTATTTGGCTTTTCCAGATGTAAATCTACTTATATACAGAGTTTGTAGGGCAATACCTTTTTTGCCAATAGTCAAATGACATACAAGTTAAAATATCGTACGAGCTAGCCAGGAGTCGAACCTAGAATCTTCTGATCCGTAGTCAGACGCGTTATCCATTGCGCCACTAGCCCTACATGTGATGCACTGTGGGAAATCGCTCATTTTGCCAGCTTGTTCTTATGATGTGTCTACCCATGTGGAAAACACTGGTACAATTAATGGTGTAGTCGGGAAAAATTGAGCTTCAGGCAGAAAAAATGGCTTAAGCTGTCAAGTTTCAAACTATGTGAAATGAGACACATGCAGGAATACATTACAACAGCCAGAGCTACAAACAGGTAGCACTCATCAGTTCTGCCGTGACCCGGATTCGAACCGGGGTTGCTGCGACCACAACGCAGAGTACTAACCACTATACGATCACGGCCACTTGGTGGATGGGGTGCCTCTTGTTGTCATGGAGCTCTTAATGTCAAACCTCCTAATATTGTTTTAGTATTGGTTACCTAAATGATGTGTGACAAATGGCTGATCCACGAGTGGTTTTCTGGTGCTTCTGATTCTGTCATTCATTAACAGTTTTTTTTATTTTTTTATTCTACAAGTTAAAAAAGTTTACTAGCTGGCCAAAAGTTCAATGTAGATGGTTCTGATCAGTAGCCAGATACGTTAACCATTGCTCAGCCCTGAAGATTGATAGTCAGCCGCGTTTATATACAGAGTTTGTAGGGCAATAACTTTTTTACCAATAGTCAAATGACATACAAGTTAAAGTGTCGTACGAGCTAGCCAGGAGTCGAACCTAGAATCTTCTGATCCGTAGTCAGACGCGTTATCCATTGCGCCACTAGCCCTACATGTGATGCACTGTGGGAAATCGCTCATTTTGCCAGCTTGTTCTTATGACGTGTCTACCCATGTGGAAAACACTGGTACAATTAATTGCGTAGTCGGGAAAAATTGAGCTTCAGGCAGAAAAATTGGCTTAAGCTGTCAAGTTTCAAACTATGTGAAATGAGACACATGCTGGAATACATTACAACAGCAAAAGCTACAAAAAGGTAGCACTCATCAATTCTGCCGTGACCCGGATTCGAACCGGGGTTGCTGCGACCACAACGCAGAGTACTAACCACTATACGATCACGGCCGCTTGGTGGATGGGGTGCCTCTTGTTGTCATGGACCTCTGAATGTCCAACCTACTAATGTTGTTTTAGTATTGGTTACCTAAATGATGTGTGACAAATGACTGTTCCACGAGTGGTTTTCTGGTGCTGCTGATTCTGTCATTCATACCAGTTGACTTTTTTTTCCATCTAGAAGTTAAAGAATTTTACTAGTGACAGTGAACAAGACTAAAATCAACTAAACCATTTGTTAATCAGCAAGCTGAAAGGCTTTTCACCAATTATTTGGCTTTTCCAGATGTAAATCTACTTATATACAGAGTTTGTAGGGCAATACCTTTTTTGCCAATAGTCAAATGACATACAAGTTAAAATATCGTACGAGCTAGCCAGGAGTCGAACCTAGAATCTTCTGATCCGTAGTCAGACGCGTTATCCATTGCGCCACTAGCCCTACATGTGATGCACTGTGGGAAATCGCTCATTTTGCCAGCTTGTTCTTATGATGTGTCTACCCATGTGGAAAACACTGGTACAATTAATGGTGTAGTCGGGAAAAATTGAGCTTCAGGCAGAAAAAATGGCTTAAGCTGTCAAGTTTCAAACTATGTGAAATGAGACACATGCAGGAATACATTACAACAGCCAGAGCTACAAACAGGTAGCACTCATCAGTTCTGCCGTGACCCGGATTCGAACCGGGGTTGCTGCGACCACAACGCAGAGTACTAACCACTATACGATCACGGCCACTTGGTGGATGGGGTGCCTCTTGTTGTCATGGAGCTCTTAATGTCAAACCTCCTAATATTGTTTTAGTATTGGTTACCTAAATGATGTGTGACAAATGGCTGATCCACGAGTGGTTTTCTGGTGCTTCTGATTCTGTCATTCATTAACAGTTTTTTTTATTTTTTTATTCTACAAGTTAAAAAAGTTTACTAGCTGGCCAAAAGTTCAATGTAGATGGTTGAGATCAGTAGCCAGATACGTTAACCATTGCTCAGCCCTGAAGATTGATAGTCAGCCGCGTTTATATACAGAGTTTGTAGGGCAATAACTTTTTTACCAATAGTCAAATGACATACAAGTTAAAGTGTCGTACGAGCTAGCCAGGAGTCGAACCTAGAATCTTCTGATCCGTAGTCAGACGCGTTATCCATTGCGCCACTAGCCCTACATGTGATGCACTGTGGGAAATCGCTCATTTTGCCAGCTTGTTCTTATGATGTGTCTACCCATGTGGAAAACACTGGTACAATTAATGGTGTAGTCGGGAAAAATTGAGCTTCAGGCAGAAAAAATGGCTTAAGCTGTCAAGTTTCAAACTATGTGAAATGAGACACATGCAGGAATACATTACAACAGCCAGAGCTACAAACAGGTAGCACTCATCAGTTCTGCCGTGACCCGGATTCGAACCGGGGTTGCTGCGACCACAACGCAGAGTACTAACCACTATACGATCACGGCCACTTGGTGGATGGGGTGCCTCTTGTTGTCATGGAGCTCTTAATGTCAAACCTCCTAATATTGTTTTAGTATTGGTTACCTAAATGATGTGTGACAAATGGCTGATCCACGAGTGGTTTTCTGGTGCTTCTGATTCTGTCATTCATTAACAGTTTTTTTTATTTTTTTATTCTACAAGTTAAAAAAGTTTACTAGCTGGCCAAAAGTTCAATGTAGATGGTTCTGATCAGTAGCCAGATACGTTAACCATTGCTCAGCCCTGAAGATTGATAGTCAGCCGCGTTTATATACAGAGTTTGTAGGGCAATAACTTTTTTACCAATAGTCAAATGACATACAAGTTAAAGTGTCGTACGAGCTAGCCAGGAGTCGAACCTAGAATCTTCTGATCCGTAGTCAGACGCGTTATCCATTGCGCCACTAGCCCTACATGTGATGCACTGTGGGAAATCGCTCATTTTGCCAGCTTGTTCTTATGACGTGTCTACCCATGTGGAAAACACTGGTACAATTAATTGCGTAGTCGGGAAAAATTGAGCTTCAGGCAGAAAAATTGGCTTAAGCTGTCAAGTTTCAAACTATGTGAAATGAGACACATGCTGGAATACATTACAACAGCAAAAGCTACAAAAGGTAGCACTCATCAATTCTGCCGTGACCCGGATTCGAACCGGGGTTGCTGCGACCACAACGCAGAGTACTAACCACTATACGATCACGGCCACTTGGTGGATGGGGTGCCTCTTGTTGTCATGGACCTCTGAATGTCAAACCTACTAATGTTGTTTTAGTATTGGTTACCTAAATGATGTGTGACAAATGACTGTTCCACGAGTGGTTTTCTGGTGCTGCTGATTCTGTCATTCATTAACAGTTGATTTTTTTCCATCTAGAAGTTAAAGAATTTTACTAGTGACAGTGAACAAGACTAAAATCAACTAAACCATTTGTTAATGAGCAAGCTGAAAGGCTTTTCCATTTTGCTTTTCCCTGAAGATGTAAATCTACTTTATATACAGAGTTTGTAGGGCAATAACTTTTTTTGCCAATAATCAAATGACATACAAGTTAAAGTATCGTACGAGCTAGCCAGGAGTCGAACCTAGAATCTTCTGATCCGTAGTCAGTGCGTTATCCATTGCGCCACTAGCCCTACATGTGATGCACTGTGGGAAATCGCTCATTTTGCCAGCTTGTTCTTATGATGTGTCTACCCATGTGGAAAACACTGGTACAATTAATGGTGTAGTCGGGAAAAATTGAGCTTCAGGCAGAAAAAATGGCTTAAGCTGTCAAGTTTCAAACTATGTGAAATGAGACACATGCAGGAATACATTACAACAGCCAGAGCTACAAACAGGTAGCACTCATCAGTTCTGCCGTGACCCGGATTCGAACCGGGGTTGCTGCGACCACAACGCAGAGTACTAACCACTATACGATCACAGCCACTTGGTGGATGGGGTGCCTCTTGTTGTCATGGAGCTCTTAATGTCAAACCTCCTAATATTGTTTTAGTATTGGTTACCTAAATGATGTGTGACAAATGGCTGATCCACGAGTGGTTTTCTGGTGCTTCTGATTCTGTCATTCATTAACAGTTTTTTTTTTTTTTATTCTACAAGTTAAAAAAGTTTACTAGCTGGCCAAAAGTTCAATGTAGATGGTTCTGATCAGTAGCCAGATACGTTAACCATTGCTCAGCCCTGAAGATTGATAGTCAGCCGCGTTTATATACAGAGTTTGTAGGGCAATAACTTTTTTACCAATAGTCAAATGACATACAAGTTAAAGTGTCGTACGAGCTAGCCAGGAGTCGAACCTAGAATCTTCTGATCCGTAGTCAGACGCGTTATCCATTGCGCCACTAGCCCTACATGTGATGCACTGTGGGAAATCGCTCATTTTGCCAGCTTGTTCTTATGACGTGTCTACCCATGTGGAAAACACTGGTACAATTAATTGCGTAGTCGGGAAAAATTGAGCTTCAGGCAGAAAAATTGGCTTAAGCTGTCAAGTTTCAAACTATGTGAAATGAGACACATGCTGGAATACATTACAACAGCAAAAGCTACAAAAAGGTAGCACTCATCAATTCTGCCGTGACCCGGATTCGAACCGGGGTTGCTGCGACCACAACGCAGAGTACTAACCACTATACGATCACGGCCGCTTGGTGGATGGGGTGCCTCTTGTTGTCATGGACCTCTGAATGTCCAACCTACTAATGTTGTTTTAGTATTGGTTACCTAAATGATGTGTGACAAATGACTGTTCCACGAGTGGTTTTCTGGTGCTGCTGATTCTGTCATTCATACCAGTTGACTTTTTTTTCCATCTAGAAGTTAAAGAATTTTACTAGTGACAGTGAACAAGACTAAAATCAACTAAACCATTTGTTAATCAGCAAGCTGAAAGGCTTTTCACCAATTATTTGGCTTTTCCAGATGTAAATCTACTTATATACAGAGTTTGTAGGGCAATAACTTTTTTGCCAATAATCAAATGACATACAAGTTAAAGTATCGTACGAGCTAGCCAGGAGTCGAACCTAGAATCTTCTGATCCGTAGTCAGACGCGTTATCCATTGCGCCACTAGCCCTACATGTGATGCACTGTGGGAAATCGCTCATTTTGCCAGCTTGTTCTTATGATGTGTCTACCCATGTGGAAAACACTGGTACAATTAATGGTGTAGTCGGGAAAAATTGAGCTTCAGGCAGAAAAAATGGCTTAAGCTGTCAAGTTTCAAACTATGTGAAATGAGACACATGCAGGAATACATTACAACAGCCAGAGCTACAAACAGGTAGCACTCATCAGTTCTGCCGTGACCCGGATTCGAACCGGGGTTGCTGCGACCACAACGCAGAGTACTAACCACTATACGATCACGGCCACTTGGTGGATGGGGTGCCTCTTGTTGTCATGGAGCTCTTAATGTCAAACCTCCTAATATTGTTTTAGTATTGGTTACCTAAATGATGTGTGACAAATGGCTGATCCACGAGTGGTTTTCTGGTGCTTCTGATTCTGTCATTCATTAACAGTTTTTTTTATTTTTTTATTCTACAAGTTAAAAAAGTTTACTAGCTGGCCAAAAGTTCAATGTAGATGGTTCTGATCAGTAGCCAGATACGTTAACCATTGCTCAGCCCTGAAGATTGATAGTCAGCCGCGTTTATATACAGAGTTTGTAGGGCAATAACTTTTTTACCAATAGTCAAATGACATACAAGTTAAAGTGTCGTACGAGCTAGCCAGGAGTCGAACCTAGAATCTTCTGATCCGTAGTCAGACGCGTTATCCATTGCGCCACTAGCCCTACATGTGATGCACTGTGGGAAATCGCTCATTTTGCCAGCTTGTTCTTATGACGTGTCTACCCATGTGGAAAACACTGGTACAATTAATTGCGTAGTCGGGAAAAATTGAGCTTCAGGCAGAAAAATTGGCTTAAGCTGTCAAGTTTCAAACTATGTGAAATGAGACACATGCTGGAATACATTACAACAGCAAAAGCTACAAAAAGGTAGCACTCATCAATTCTGCCGTGACCCGGATTCGAACCGGGGTTGCTGCGACCACAACGCAGAGTACTAACCACTATACGATCACGGCCGCTTGGTGGATGGGGTGCCTCTTGTTGTCATGGACCTCTGAATGTCCAACCTACTAATGTTGTTTTAGTATTGGTTACCTAAATGATGTGTGACAAATGACTGTTCCACGAGTGGTTTTCTGGTGCTGCTGATTCTGTCATTCATACCAGTTGACTTTTTTTCCATCTAGAAGTTAAAGAATTTTACTAGTGACAGTGAACAAGACTAAAATCAACTAAACCATTTGTTAATCAGCAAGCTGAAAGGCTTTTCACCAATTATTTGGCTTTTCCAGATGTAAATCTACTTATATACAGAGTTTGTAGGGCAATAACTTTTTTGCCAATAGTCAAATGACATACAAGTTAAAATATCGTACGAGCTAGCCAGGAGTCGAACCTAGAATCTTCTGATCCGTAGTCAGACGCGTTATCCATTGCGCCACTAGCCCTACATGTGATGCACTGTGGGAAATCGCTCATTTTGCCAGCTTGTTCTTATGATGTGTCTACCCATGTGGAAAACACTGGTACAATTAATGGTGTAGTCGGGAAAAATTGAGCTTCAGGCAGAAAAAATGGCTTAAGCTGTCAAGTTTCAAACTATGTGAAATGAGACACATGCAGGAATACATTACAACAGCCAGAGCTACAAACAGGTAGCACTCATCAGTTCTGCCGTGACCCGGATTCGAACCGGGGTTGCTGCGACCACAACGCAGAGTACTAACCACTATACGATCACGGCCACTTGGTGGATGGGGTGCCTCTTGTTGTCATGGAGCTCTTAATGTCAAACCTCCTAATATTGTTTTAGTATTGGTTACCTAAATGATGTGTGACAAATGGCTGATCCACGAGTGGTTTTCTGGTGCTTCTGATTCTGTCATTCATTAACAGTTTTTTTTTTTTTTTATTCTACAAGTTAAAAAAGTTTACTAGCTGGCCAAAAGTTCAATGTAGATGGTTCTGATCAGTAGCCAGATACGTTAACCATTGCTCAGCCCTGAAGATTGATAGTCAGCCGCGTTTATATACAGAGTTTGTAGGGCAATAACTTTTTTACCAATAGTCAAATGACATACAAGTTAAAGTGTCGTACGAGCTAGCCAGGAGTCGAACCTAGAATCTTCTGATCCGTAGTCAGACGCGTTATCCATTGCGCCACTAGCCCTACATGTGATGCACTGTGGGAAATCGCTCATTTTGCCAGCTTGTTCTTATGACGTGTCTACCCATGTGGAAAACACTGGTACAATTAATTGCGTAGTCGGGAAAAATTGAGCTTCAGGCAGAAAAATTGGCTTAAGCTGTCAAGTTTCAAACTATGTGAAATGAGACACATGCTGGAATACATTACAACAGCAAAAGCTACAAAAAGGTAGCACTCATCAATTCTGCCGTGACCCGGATTCGAACCGGGGTTGCTGCGACCACAACGCAGAGTACTAACCACTATACGATCACGGCCGCTTGGTGGATGGGGTGCCTCTTGTTGTCATGGACCTCTGAATGTCCAACCTACAATGTTGTTTTAGTATTGGTTACCTAAATGATGTGTGACAAATGACTGTTCCACGAGTGGTTTTCTGGTGCTGCTGATTCTGTCATTCATACCAGTTGACTTTTTTTTCCATCTAGAAGTTAAAGAATTTTACTAGTGACAGTGAACAAGACTAAAATCAACTAAACCATTTGTTAATCAGCAAGCTGAAAGGCTTTTCACCAATTATTTGGCTTTTCCAGATGTAAATCTACTTATATACAGAGTTTGTAGGGCAATAACTTTTTTGCCAATAGTCAAATGACATACAAGTTAAAGTATCGTACGAGCTAGCCAGGAGTCGAACCTAGAATCTTCTGATCCGTAGTCAGACGCGTTATCCATTGCGCCACTAGCCCTACATGTGATGCACTGTGGGAAATCGCTCATTTTGCCAGCTTGTTCTTATGATGTGTCTACCCATGTGGAAAACACTGGTACAATTAATGGTGTAGTCGGGAAAAATTGAGCTTCAGGCAGAAAAAATGGCTTAAGCTGTCAAGTTTCAAACTATGTGAAATGAGACACATGCAGGAATACATTACAACAGCCAGAGCTACAAACAGGTAGCACTCATCAGTTCTGCCGTGACCCGGATTCGAACCGGGGTTGCTGCGACCACAACGCAGAGTACTAACCACTATACGATCACGGCCACTTGGTGGATGGGGTGCCTCTTGTTGTCATGGAGCTCTTAATGTCAAACCTCCTAATATTGTTTTAGTATTGGTTACCTAAATGATGTGTGACAAATGGCTGATCCACGAGTGGTTTTCTGGTGCTTCTGATTCTGTCATTCATTAACAGTTTTTTTTATTTTTTTATTCTACAAGTTAAAAAAGTTTACTAGCTGGCCAAAAGTTCAATGTAGATGGTTCTGATCAGTAGCCAGATACGTTAACCATTGCTCAGCCCTGAAGATTGATAGTCAGCCGCGTTTATATACAGAGTTTGTAGGGCAATAACTTTTTTACCAATAGTCAAATGACATACAAGTTAAAGTGTCGTACGAGCTAGCCAGGAGTCGAACCTAGAATCTTCTGATCCGTAGTCAGACGCGTTATCCATTGCGCCACTAGCCCTACATGTGATGCACTGTGGGAAATCGCTCATTTTGCCAGCTTGTTCTTATGACGTGTCTACCCATGTGGAAAACACTGGTACAATTAATTGCGTAGTCGGGAAAAATTGAGCTTCAGGCAGAAAAATTGGCTTAAGCTGTCAAGTTTCAAACTATGTGAAATGAGACACATGCTGGAATACATTACAACAGCAAAAGCTACAAAAAGGTAGCACTCATCAATTCTGCCGTGACCCGGATTCGAACCGGGGTTGCTGCGACCACAACGCAGAGTACTAACCACTATACGATCACGGCCACTTGGTGGATGGGGTGCCTCTTGTTGTCATGGAGCTCTTAATGTCAAACCTCCTAATATTGTTTTAGTATTGGTTACCTAAATGATGTGTGACAAATGGCTGATCCACGAGTGGTTTTCTGGTGCTTCTGATTCTGTCATTCATTAACAGTTTTTTTTTTTTTTTTCCATCTAGAAGTTAAAAATTTTACTAGTGACAGTGAACAAGACAAAATCAACTAAATGGTTTGTTAATCAGCAAGCTGAAAGGCTTTTCACCATTATTTGGCTTTTCCAGATTGAATCTACTTATATACAGAGTTTGTAGGGCAATAACTTTTTTACCAATAGTCAAATGACATACAAGTTAAAGTGTCGTACGAGCTAGCCAGGAGTCGAACCTAGAATCTTCTGATCCGTAGTCAGACGCGTTATCCATTGCGCCACTAGCCCTACATGTGATGCACTGTGGGAAATCGCTCATTTTGCCAGCTTGTTCTTATGACGTGTCTACCCATGTGGAAAACACTGGTACAATTAATTGCGTAGTCGGGAAAAATTGAGCTTCAGGCAGAAAAATTGGCTTAAGCTGTCAAGTTTCAAACTATGTGAAATGAGACACATGCTGGAATACATTACAACAGCAAAAGCTACAAAAAGGTAGCACTCATCAATTCTGCCGTGACCCGGATTCGAACCGGGGTTGCTGCGACCACAACGCAGAGTACTAACCACTATACGATCACGGCCGCTTGGTGGATGGGGTGCCTCTTGTTGTCATGGACCTCTGAATGTCCAACCTACTAATGTTGTTTTAGTATTGGTTACCTAAATGATGTGTGACAAATGACTGTTCCACGAGTGGTTTTCTGGTGCTGCTGATTCTGTCATTCATACCAGTTGACTTTTTTTTTATCTAGAAGTTAAAGAATTTTACTAGTGACAGTGAACAAGACTAAAATCAACTAAACCATTTGTTAATCAGCAAGCTGAAAGGCTTTTCACCAATTATTTGGCTTTTCCAGATGTAAATCTACTTATATACAGAGTTTGTAGGGCAATAACTTTTTTGCCAATAATCAAATGACATACAAGTTAAAGTATCGTACGAGCTAGCCAGGAGTCGAACCTAGAATCTTCTGATCCGTAGTCAGACGCGTTATCCATTGCGCCACTAGCCCTACATGTGATGCACTGTGGGAAATCGCTCATTTTGCCAGCTTGTTCTTATGATGTGTCTACCCATGTGGAAAACACTGGTACAATTAATTGCGTAGTCGGGAAAAATTGAGCTTCAGGCAGAAAAATTGGCTTAAGCTGTCAAGTTTCAAACTATGTGAAATGAGACACATGCTGGAATACATTACAACAGCAAAAGCTACAAAAAGGTAGCACTCATCAATTCTGCCGTGACCCGGATTCGAACCGGGGTTGCTGCGACCACAACGCAGAGTACTAACCACTATACGATCACGGCGCTTGGTGGATGGGGTGCCTCTTGTTGTCATGGACCTCTGAATGTCCAACCTACTAATGTTGTTTTAGTATTGGTTACCTAAATGATGTGTGACAAATGACTGTTCCACGAGTGGTTTTCTGGTGCTGCTGATTCTGTCATTCATACCAGTTGACTTTTTTTTCCATCTAGAAGTTAAAGAATTTTACTAGTGACAGTGAACAAGACTAAAATCAACTAAACCATTTGTTAATCAGCAAGCTGAAAGGCTTTTCACCAATTATTTGGCTTTTCCAGATGTAAATCTACTTATATACAGAGTTTGTAGGGCAATAACTTTTTTGCCAATAATCAAATGACATACAAGTTAAAGTATCGTACGAGCTAGCCAGGAGTCGAACCTAGAATCTTCTGATCCGTAGTCAGACGCGTTATCCATTCGCCACTAGCCCTACATGTGATGCACTGTGGGAAATCGCTCATTTTGCCAGCTTGTTCTTATGATGTGTCTACCCATGTGGAAAACACTGGTACAATTAATGGTGTAGTCGGGAAAAATTGAGCTTCAGGCAGAAAAAATGGCTTAAGCTGTCAAGTTTCAAACTATGTGAAATGAGACACATGCAGGAATACATTACAACAGCCAGAGCTACAAACAGGTAGCACTCATCAGTTCTGCCGTGACCCGGATTCGAACCGGGGTTGCTGCGACCACAACGCAGAGTACTAACCACTATACGATCACGGCCACTTGGTGGATGGGGTGCCTCTTGTTGTCATGGAGCTCTTAATGTCAAACCTCCTAATATTGTTTTAGTATTGGTTACCTAAATGATGTGTGACAAATGGCTGATCCACGAGTGGTTTTCTGGTGCTTCTGATTCTGTCATTCATTAACAGTTTTTTTTTTTTTTTATTCTACAAGTTAAAAAATTTACTAGCTGGCCAAAAGTTCAATGTAGATGGTTCTGATCAGTAGCCAGATACGTTAACCATTGCTCAGCCCTGAAGATTGATAGTCAGCCGCGTTTATATACAGAGTTTGTAGGGCAATAACTTTTTTACCAATAGTCAAATGACATACAAGTTAAAGTGTCGTACGAGCTAGCCAGGAGTCGAACCTAGAATCTTCTGATCCGTAGTCAGACGCGTTATCCATTGCGCCACTAGCCCTACATGTGATGCACTGTGGGAAATCGCTCATTTTGCCAGCTTGTTCTTATGACGTGTCTACCCATGTGGAAAACACTGGTACAATTAATTGCGTAGTCGGGAAAAATTGAGCTTCAGGCAGAAAAATTGGCTTAAGCTGTCAAGTTTCAAACTATGTGAAATGAGACACATGCTGGAATACATTACAACAGCAAAAGCTACAAAAAGGTAGCACTCATCAATTCTGCCGTGACCCGGATTCGAACCGGGGTTGCTGCGACCACAACGCAGAGTACTAACCACTATACGATCACGGCCGCTTGGTGGATGGGGTGCCTCTTGTTGTCATGGACCTCTGAATGTCCAACCTACTAATGTTGTTTTAGTATTGGTTACCTAAATGATGTGTGACAAATGACTGTTCCACGAGTGGTTTTCTGGTGCTGCTGATTCTGTCATTCATACCAGTTGACTTTTTTTTCCATCTAGAAGTTAAAGAATTTTACTAGTGACAGTGAACAAGACTAAAATCAACTAAACCATTTGTTAATCAGCAAGCTGAAAGGCTTTTCACCAATTATTTGGCTTTTCCAGATGTAAATCTACTTATATACAGAGTTTGTAGGGCAATAACTTTTTTGCCAATAATCAAATGACATACAAGTTAAAGTATCGTACGAGCTAGCCAGGAGTCGAACCTAGAATCTTCTGATCCGTAGTCAGACGCGTTATCCATTGCGCCACTAGCCCTACATGTGATGCACTGTGGGAAATCGCTCATTTTGCCAGCTTGTTCTTATGACGTGTCTACCCATGTGGAAAACACTGGTACAATTAATTGCGTAGTCGGGAAAAATTGAGCTTCAGGCAGAAAAATTGGCTTAAGCTGTCAAGTTTCAAACTATGTGAAATGAGACACATGCTGGAATACATTACAACAGCAAAAGCTACAAAAAGGTAGCACTCATCAATTCTGCCGTGACCCGGATTCGAACCGGGGTTGCTGCGACCACAACGCAGAGTACTAACCACTATACGATCACGGCGCTTGGTGGATGGGGTGCCTCTTGTTGTCATGGACCTCTGAATGTCCAACCTACTAATGTTGTTTTAGTATTGGTTACCTAAATGATGTGTGACAAATGACTGTTCCACGAGTGGTTTTCTGGTGCTGCTGATTCTGTCATTCATACCAGTTGACTTTTTTTCCATCTAGAAGTTAAAGAATTTTACTAGTGACAGTGAACAAGACTAAAATCAACTAAACCATTTGTTAATCAGCAAGCTGAAAGGCTTTTCACCAATTATTTGGCTTTTCCAGATGTAAATCTACTTATATACAGAGTTTGTAGGGCAATAACTTTTTTGCCAATAATCAAATGACATACAAGTTAAAGTATCGTACGAGCTAGCCAGGAGTCGAACCTAGAATCTTCTGATCCGTAGTCAGACGCGTTATCCATTGCGCCACTAGCCCTACATGTGATGCACTGTGGGAAATCGCTCATTTTGCCAGCTTGTTCTTATGATGTGTCTACCCATGTGGAAAACACTGGTACAATTAATGGTGTAGTCGGGAAAAATTGAGCTTCAGGCAGAAAAAATGGCTTAAGCTGTCAAGTTTCAAACTATGTGAAATGAGACACATGCAGGAATACATTACAACAGCCAGAGCTACAAACAGGTAGCACTCATCAGTTCTGCCGTGACCCGGATTCGAACCGGGGTTGCTGCGACCACAACGCAGAGTACTAACCACTATACGATCACGGCCACTTGGTGGATGGGGTGCCTCTTGTTGTCATGGAGCTCTTAATGTCAAACCTCCTAATATTGTTTTAGTATTGGTTACCTAAATGATGTGTGACAAATGGCTGATCCACGAGTGGTTTTCTGGTGCTTCTGATTCTGTCATTCATTAACAGTTTTTTTTATTTTTTTATTCTACAAGTTAAAAAAGTTTACTAGCTGGCCAAAAGTTCAATGTAGATGGTTCTGATCAGTAGCCAGATACGTTAACCATTGCTCAGCCCTGAAGATTGATAGTCAGCCGCGTTTATATACAGAGTTTGTAGGGCAATAACTTTTTTACCAATAGTCAAATGACATACAAGTTAAAGTGTCGTACGAGCTAGCCAGGAGTCGAACCTAGAATCTTCTGATCCGTAGTCAGACGCGTTATCCATTGCGCCACTAGCCCTACATGTGATGCACTGTGGGAAATCGCTCATTTTGCCAGCTTGTTCTTATGACGTGTCTACCCATGTGGAAAACACTGGTACAATTAATTGCGTAGTCGGGAAAAATTGAGCTTCAGGCAGAAAAATTGGCTTAAGCTGTCAAGTTTCAAACTATGTGAAATGAGACACATGCTGGAATACATTACAACAGCAAAAGCTACAAAAAGGTAGCACTCATCAATTCTGCCGTGACCCGGATTCGAACCGGGGTTGCTGCGACCACAACGCAGAGTACTAACCACTATACGATCACGGCCGCTTGGTGGATGGGGTGCCTCTTGTTGTCATGGACCTCTGAATGTCCAACCTACTAATGTTGTTTTAGTATTGGTTACCTAAATGATGTGTGACAAATGACTGTTCCACGAGTGGTTTTCTGGTGCTGCTGATTCTGTCATTCATACCAGTTGACTTTTTTTCCATCTAGAAGTTAAAGAATTTTACTAGTGACAGTGAACAAGACTAAAATCAACTAAACCATTTGTTAATCAGCAAGCTGAAAGGCTTTTCACCAATTATTTGGCTTTTCCAGATGTAAATCTACTTTATATACAGAGTTTGTAGGGCAATAACTTTTTTGCCAATAGTCAAATGACATACAAGTTAAAGTATCGTACGAGCTAGCCAGGAGTCGAACCTAGAATCTTCTGATCCGTAGTCAGACGCGTTATCCATTGCGCCACTAGCCCTACATGTGATGCACTGTGGGAAATCGCTCATTTTGCCAGCTTGTTCTTATGATGTGTCTACCCATGTGGAAAACACTGGTACAATTAATGGTGTAGTCGGGAAAAATTGAGCTTCAGGCAGAAAAAATGGCTTAAGCTGTCAAGTTTCAAACTATGTGAAATGAGACACATGCAGGAATACATTACAACAGCCAGAGCTACAAACAGGTAGCACTCATCAGTTCTGCCGTGACCCGGATTCGAACCGGGGTTGCTGCGACCACAACGCAGAGTACTAACCACTATACGATCACGGCCACTTGGTGGATGGGGTGCCTCTTGTTGTCATGGAGCTCTTAATGTCAAACCTCCTAATATTGTTTTAGTATTGGTTACCTAAATGATGTGTGACAAATGGCTGATCCACGAGTGGTTTTCTGGTGCTTCTGATTCTGTCATTCATTAACAGTTTTTTTTATTTTTTTATTCTACAAGTTAAAAAAGTTTACTAGCTGGCCAAAAGTTCAATGTAGATGGTTCTGATCAGTAGCCAGATACGTTAACCATTGCTCAGCCCTGAAGATTGATAGTCAGCCGCGTTTATATACAGAGTTTGTAGGGCAATAACTTTTTTACCAATAGTCAAATGACATACAAGTTAAAGTGTCGTACGAGCTAGCCAGGAGTCGAACCTAGAATCTTCTGATCCGTAGTCAGACGCGTTATCCATTGCGCCACTAGCCCTACATGTGATGCACTGTGGGAAATCGCTCATTTTGCCAGCTTGTTCTTATGACGTGTCTACCCATGTGGAAAACACTGGTACAATTAATTGCGTAGTCGGGAAAAATTGAGCTTCAGGCAGAAAAATTGGCTTAAGCTGTCAAGTTTCAAACTATGTGAAATGAGACACATGCTGGAATACATTACAACAGCAAAAGCTACAAAAAGGTAGCACTCATCAATTCTGCCGTGACCCGGATTCGAACCGGGGTTGCTGCGACCACAACGCAGAGTACTAACCACTATACGATCACGGCCGCTTGGTGGATGGGGTGCCTCTTGTTGTCATGGACCTCTGAATGTCCAACCTACTAATGTTGTTTTAGTATTGGTTACCTAAATGATGTGTGACAAATGACTGTTCCACGAGTGGTTTTCTGGTGCTGCTGATTCTGTCATTCATACCAGTTGACTTTTTTTCCATCTAGAAGTTAAAGAATTTTACTAGTGACAGTGAACAAGACTAAAATCAACTAAACCATTTGTTAATCAGCAAGCTGAAAGGCTTTTCACCAATTATTTGGCTTTTCCAGATGTAAATCTACTTATATACAGAGTTTGTAGGGCAATACCTTTTTTGCCAATAGTCAAATGACATACAAGTTAAAGTATCGTACGAGCTAGCCAGGAGTCGAACCTAGAATCTTCTGATCCGTAGTCAGACGCGTTATCCATTGCGCCACTAGCCCTACATGTGATGCACTGTGGGAAATCGCTCATTTTGCCAGCTTGTTCTTATGATGTGTCTACCCATGTGGAAAACACTGGTACAATTAATGGTGTAGTCGGGAAAAATTGAGCTTCAGGCAGAAAAAATGGCTTAAGCTGTCAAGTTTCAAACTATGTGAAATGAGACACATGCAGGAATACATTACAACAGCCAGAGCTACAAACAGGTAGCACTCATCAGTTCTGCCGTGACCCGGATTCGAACCGGGGTTGCTGCGACCACAACGCAGAGTACTAACCACTATACGATCACGGCCACTTGGTGGATGGGGTGCCTCTTGTTGTCATGGAGCTCTTAATGTCAAACCTCCTAATATTGTTTTAGTATTGGTTACCTAAATGATGTGTGACAAATGGCTGATCCACGAGTGGTTTTCTGGTGCTTCTGATTCTGTCATTCATTAACAGTTTTTTTTATTTTTTTATTCTACAAGTTAAAAAAGTTTACTAGCTGGCCAAAAGTGCAATGTAGATGGTTCTGATCAGTAGCCAGATACGTTAACCATTGCTCAGCCATGAAGATTGATAGTCAGCCGCGTTTATATACAGAGTTTGTAGGGCAATAACTTTTTTACCAATAGTCAAATGACATACAAGTTAAAGTGTCGTACGAGCTAGCCAGGAGTCGAACCTAGAATCTTCTGATCCGTAGTCAGACGCGTTATCCATTGCGCCACTAGCCCTACATGTGATGCACTGTGGGAAATCGCTCATTTTGCCAGCTTGTTCTTATGACGTGTCTACCCATGTGGAAAACACTGGTACAATTAATTGTGTAGTCGGGAAAAATTGAGCTTCAGGCAGAAAAAATTGGCTTAAGCTGTCAAGTTTCAAACTATGTGAAATGAGACACATGCTGGAATACATTACAACAGCAAAAGCTACAAAAAGGTAGCACCCATCAATTCTGCCGTGACCCGGATTCGAACCGGGGTTGCTGCGACCACAACGCAGAGTACTAACCACTATACGATCACGGCCGCTTGGTGGATGGGGTGCCTCTTGTTGTCATGGACCTCTGAATGTCCAACCTACTAATGTTGTTTTAGTATTGGTTACCTAAATGATGTGTGACAAATGACTGTTCCACGAGTGGTTTTCTGGTGCTGCTGATTCTGTCATTCATACCAGTTGACTTTTTTTCCATCTAGAAGTTAAAGAATTTTACTAGTGACAGTGAACAAGACTAAAATCAACTAAACCATTTGTTAATGAGCAAGCTGAAAGGCTTTTCACCAATTATTTGGCTTTTCCAGATGTAAATCTACTTATATACAGAGTTTGTAGGGCAATACCTTTTTTGCCAATAGTCAAATGACTTACAAGTTAAAGTGTCGTACGAGCTAGCCAGGAGTCGAACCTAGAATCTTCTGATCCGTAGTCAGACGCGTTATCCATTGCGCCACTAGCCCTACATGTGATGCACTGTGGGAAATCGCTCATTTTGCCAGCTTGTTCTTATGATGTGTCTACCCATGTGGAAAACACTGGTACAATTAATGGTGTAGTCGGGAAAAATTGAGCTTCAGGCAGAAAAAATGGCTTAAGCTGTCAAGTTTCAAACTATGTGAAATGAGACACATGCAGGAATACATTACAACAGCCAGAGCTACAAACAGGTAGCACTCATCAGTTCTGCCGTGACCCGGATTCGAACCGGGGTTGCTGCGACCACAACGCAGAGTACTAACCACTATACGATCACGGCCACTTGGTGGATGGGGTGCCTCTTGTTGTCATGGAGCTCTTAATGTCAAACCTCCTAATATTGTTTTAGTATTGGTTACCTAAATGATGTGTGACAAATGGCTGATCCACGAGTGGTTTTCTGGTGCTTCTGATTCTGTCATTCATTAACAGTTTTTTTTTTTTTTATTCTACAAGTTAAAAAAGTTTACTAGCTGGCCAAAAGTGCAATGTAGATGGTTCTGATCAGTAGCCAGATACGTTAACCATTGCTCAGCCCTGAAGATTGATAGTCAGCCGCGTTTATATACAAAGTTTGTAGGGCAATAACTTTTTTACCAATAGTCAAATGACATACAAGTTAAAGTGTCGTACGAGCTAGCCAGGAGTCGAACCTAGAATCTTCTGATCCGTAGTCAGACGCGTTATCCATTGCGCCACTAGCCCTACATGTGATGCACTGTGGGAAATCGCTCATTTTGCCAGCTTGTTCTTATGACGTGTCTACCCATGTGGAAAACACTGGTACAATTAATGGTGTAGTCGGGAAAAATTGAGCTTCAGGCAGAAAAAATGGCTTAAGCTGTTAAGTTTCAAACTATGTGAAATGAGACACATGCTGGAATACATTACAACAGCAAAAGCTACAAAAAGGTAGCACCCATCAATTCTGCCGTGACCCGGATTCGAACCGGGGTTGCTGCGACCACAACGCAGAGTACTAACCACTATACGATCACGGCCGCTTGGTGGATGGGGTGCCTCTTGTTGTCATGGACCTCTGAATGTCCAACCTACTAATGTTGTTTTAGTATTGGTTACCTAAATGATGTGTGACAAATGACTGTTCCACGAGTGGTTTTCTGGTGCTGCTGATTCTGTCATTCATACCAGTTGACTTTTTTTTCCATCTAGAAGTTAAAGAATTTTACTAGTGACAGTGAACAAGACTAAAATCAACTAAACCATTTGTTAATGAGCAAGCTGAAAGGCTTTTCACCAATTATTTGGCTTTTCCAGATGTAAATCTACTTATATACAGAGTTTGTAGGGCAATACCTTTTTTGCCAATAGTCAAATGACATACAAGTTAAAGTATCGTACGAGCTAGCCAGGAGTCGAACCTAGAATCTTCTGATCCGTAGTCAGACGCGTTATCCATTGCGCCACTAGCCCTACATGTGATGCACTGTGGGAAATCGCTCATTTTGCCAGCTTGTTCTTATGATGTGTCTACCCATGTGGAAAACACTGGTACAATTAATGGTGTAGTCGGGAAAAATTGAGCTTCAGGCAGAAAAAATGGCTTAAGCTGTCAAGTTTCAAACTATGTGAAATGAGACACATGCAGGAATACATTACAACAGCCAGAGCTACAAACAGGTAGCACTCATCAGTTCTGCCGTGACCCGGATTCGAACCGGGGTTGCTGCGACCACAACGCAGAGTACTAACCACTATACGATCACGGCCACTTGGTGGATGGGGTGCCTCTTGTTGTCATGGAGCTCTTAATGTCAAACCTCCTAATATTGTTTTAGTATTGGTTACCTAAATGATGTGTGACAAATGGCTGATCCACGAGTGGTTTTCTGGTGCTTCTGATTCTGTCATTCATTAACAGTTTTTTTTTTTTTTTTATTCTACAAGTTAAAAAAGTTTACTAGCTGGCCAAAAGTGCAATGTTGATGGTTCTGATCAGTAGCCAGATACGTTAACCATTGCTCAGCCCTGAAGATTGATAGTCAGCCGCGTTTATATACAGAGTTTGTAGGGCAATAACTTTTTTACCAATAGTCAAATGACATACAAGTTAAAGTGTCGTACGAGCTAGCCAGGAGTCGAACCTAGAATCTTCTGATCCGTAGTCAGACGCGTTATCCATTGCGCCACTAGCCCTACATGTGATGCACTGTGGGAAATCGCTCATTTTGCCAGCTTGTTCTTATGACGTGTCTACCCATGTGGAAAACACTGGTACAATTAATGGTGTAGTCGGGAAAAATTGAGCTTCAGGCAGAAAAAATGGCTTAAGCTGTTAAGTTTCAAACTATGTGAAATGAGACACATGCTGGAATACATTACAACAGCAAAAGCTACAAAAAGGTAGCACCCATCAATTCTGCCGTGACCCGGATTCGAACCGGGGTTGCTGCGACCACAACGCAGAGTACTAACCACTATACGATCACGGCCGCTTGGTGGATGGGGTGCCTCTTGTTGTCATGGACCTCTGAATGTCCAACCTACTAATGTTGTTTTAGTATTGGTTACCTAAATGATGTGTGACAAATGACTGTTCCACGAGTGGTTTTCTGGTGCTGCTGATTCTGTCATTCATACCAGTTGACTTTTTTTCCATCTAGAAGTTAAAGAATTTTACTAGTGACAGTGAACAAGACTAAAATCAACTAAACCATTTGTTAATGAGCAAGCTGAAAGGCTTTTCACCAATTATTTGGCTTTTCCAGATGTAAATCTACTTATATACAGAGTTTGTAGGGCAATACCTTTTTTGCCAATAGTCAAATGACATACAAGTTAAAGTATCGTACGAGCTAGCCAGGAGTCGAACCTAGAATCTTCTGATCCGTAGTCAGACGCGTTATCCATTGCGCCACTAGCCCTACATGTGATGCACTGTGGGAAATCGCTCATTTTGCCAGCTTGTTCTTATGATGTGTCTACCCATGTGGAAAACACTGGTACAATTAATGGTGTAGTCGGGAAAAATTGAGCTTCAGGCAGAAAAAATGGCTTAAGCTGTCAAGTTTCAAACTATGTGAAATGAGACACATGCAGGAATACATTACAACAGCCAGAGCTACAAACAGGTAGCACTCATCAGTTCTGCCGTGACCCGGATTCGAACCGGGGTTGCTGCGACCACAACGCAGAGTACTAACCACTATACGATCACGGCCACTTGGTGGATGGGGTGCCTCTTGTTGTCATGGAGCTCTTAATGTCAAACCTCCTAATATTGTTTTAGTATTGGTTACCTAAATGATGTGTGACAAATGGCTGATCCACGAGTGGTTTTCTGGTGCTTCTGATTCTGTCATTCATTAACAGTTTTTTTTATTTTTTTATTCTACAAGTTAAAAAAGTTTACTAGCTGGCCAAAAGTGCAATGTTGATGGTTCTGATCAGTAGCCAGATACGTTAACCATTGCTCAGCCCTGAAGATTGATAGTCAGCCGCGTTTATATACAAAGTTTGTAGGGCAATAACTTTTTTACCAATAGTCAAATGACATACAAGTTAAAGTGTCGTACGAGCTAGCCAGGAGTCGAACCTAGAATCTTCTGATCCGTAGTCAGACGCGTTATCCATTGCGCCACTAGCCCTACATGTGATGCACTGTGGGAAATCGCTCATTTTGCCAGCTTGTTCTTATGACGTGTCTACCCATGTGGAAAACACTGGTACAATTAATGGTGTAGTCGGGAAAAATTGAGCTTCAGGCAGAAAAAATGGCTTAAGCTGTTAAGTTTCAAACTATGTGAAATGAGAGACATGCAGGAATACATTACAACAGCAAAAGCTACAAAAAGGTAGCACCCATCAATTCTGCCGTGACCCGGATTCGAACCGGGGTTGCTGCGACCACAACGCAGAGTACTAACCACTATACGATCACGGCCGCTTGGTGGATGGGGTGCCTCTTGTTGTCATGGACCTCTGAATGTCCAACCTACTAATGTTGTTTTAGTATTGGTTACCTAAATGATGTGTGACAAATGACTGTTCCACGAGTGGTTTTCTGGTGCTGCTGATTCTGTCATTCATACCAGTTGACTTTTTTTTCCATCTAGAAGTTAAAGAATTTTACTAGTGACAGTGAACAAGACTAAAATCAACTAAACCATTTGTTAATGAGCAAGCTGAAAGGCTTTTCACCAATTATTTGGCTTTTCCAGATGTAAATCTACTTATATACAGAGTTTGTAGGGCAATACCTTTTTTGCCAATAGTCAAATGACATACAAGTTAAAGTATCGTACGAGCTAGCCAGGAGTCGAACCTAGAATCTTCTGATCCGTAGTCAGACGCGTTATCCATTGCGCCACTAGCCCTACATGTGATGCACTGTGGGAAATCGCTCATTTTGCCAGCTTGTTCTTATGATGTGTCTACCCATGTGGAAAACACTGGTACAATTAATGGTGTAGTCGGGAAAAATTGAGCTTCAGGCAGAAAAAATGGCTTAAGCTGTCAAGTTTCAAACTATGTGAAATGAGACACATGCAGGAATACATTACAACAGCCAGAGCTACAAACAGGTAGCACTCATCAGTTCTGCCGTGACCCGGATTCGAACCGGGGTTGCTGCGACCACAACGCAGAGTACTAACCACTATACGATCACGGCCACTTGGTGGATGGGGTGCCTCTTGTTGTCATGGAGCTCTTAATGTCAAACCTCCTAATATTGTTTTAGTATTGGTTACCTAAATGATGTGTGACAAATGGCTGATCCACGAGTGGTTTTCTGGTGCTTCTGATTCTGTCATTCATTAACAGTTTTTTTTTTTTTTTATTCTACAAGTTAAAAAAACTAGCTGGCCAAAAGTGCAATGTTGATGGTTCTGATCAGTAGCCAGATACGTTAACCATTGCTCAGCCCTGAAGATTGATAGTCAGCCGCGTTTATATACAGAGTTTGTAGGGCAATAATTTTACCAATAGTCAAATGACATACAAGTTAAAGTGTCGTACGAGCTAGCCAGGAGTCGAACCTAGAATCTTCTGATCCGTAGTCAGACGCGTTATCCATTGCGCCACTAGCCCTACATGTGATGCACTGTGGGAAATCGCTCATTTTGCCAGCTTGTTCTTATGACGTGTCTACCCATGTGGAAAACACTGGTACAATTAATGGTGTAGTCGGGAAAAATTGAGCTTCAGGCAGAAAAAATGGCTTAAGCTGTTAAGTTTCAAACTATGTGAAATGAGAGACATGCAGGAATACATTACAACAGCAAAAGCTACAAAAGGTAGCACCCATCAATTCTGCCGTGACCCGGATTCGAACCGGGGTTGCTGCGACCACAACGCAGAGTACTAACCACTATACGATCACGGCCGCTTGGTGGATGGGGTGCCTCTTGTTGTCATGGACCTCTGAATGTCCAACCTACTAATGTTGTTTTAGTATTGGTTACCTAAATGATGTGTGACAAATGACTGTTCCACGAGTGGTTTTCTGGTGCTGCTGATTCTGTCATTCATACCAGTTGACTTTTTTTCCATCTAGAAGTTAAAGAATTTTACTAGTGACAGTGAACAAGACTAAAATCAACTAAACCATTTGTTAATGAGCAAGCTGAAAGGCTTTTCACCAATTATTTGGCTTTTCCAGATGTAAATCTACTTATATACAGAGTTTGTAGGGCAATACCTTTTTTGCCAATAGTCAAATGACATACAAGTTAAAATATCGTACGAGCTAGCCAGGAGTCGAACCTAGAATCTTCTGATCCGTAGTCAGACGCGTTATCCATTGCGCCACTAGCCCTACATGTGATGCACTGTGGGAAATCGCTCATTTTGCCAGCTTGTTCTTATGATGTGTCTACCCATGTGGAAAACACTGGTACAATTAATGGTAGTCGGGAAAAATTGAGCTTCAGGCAGAAAAAATGGCATAAGCTGTCAAGTTTCAAACTATGTGAAATGAGACACATGCAGGAATACATTACAACAGCCAAGCTACAAACAGGTAGCACTCATCAATTCTGCCGTGACCCGGATTCGAACCGGGGTTGCTGCGACCACAACGCAGAGTACTAACCACTATACGATCACGGCCACTTGGTGGATGGGGTGCCTCTTGTTGTCATGGACCTCTTAATGTCAAACCTACTAATATTGTTTTAGTATTGGTTACCTAAATGATGTGTGACAAATGACTGTTCCACGAGTGGTTTTCTGGTGCTTCTGATTCTGTCATTCATTACCAGTTTTTTTTTTCCATCTTGTTACCCATGTGGAAAACACTTCTAGTTAAAAAATTTTACTAGTGACAGTGAAAAGTAAAATCAATGTAGATTTGTTAATGAGCAAGCCAGATAAGGTTTTCAACCATTATTTGGCTTTTCCAGATGAAGATTGATAATCTACTTATATACAGAGTTTGGAGGGCAATAACTTTTTTACCAATAGTCAAATGACATACAAGTTAAAGTGTCGTACGAGCTAGCCAGGAGTCGAACCTAGAATCTTCTGATCCGTAGTCAGACGCGTTATCCATTGCGCCACTAGCCCTACATGTGATGCACTGTGGGAAATCGCTCATTTTGCCAGCTTGTTCTTATGATGTGTCTACCCATGTGGAAAACACTGGTACAATTAATGGTGTAGTCGGGAAAAATTGAGCTTCAGGCAGAAAAAATGGCTTAAGCTGTCAAGTTTCAAACTATGTGAAATGAGACACATGCAGGAATACATTACAACAGCCAGAGCTACAAACAGGTAGCACTCATCAGTTCTGCCGTGACCCGGATTCGAACCGGGGTTGCTGCGACCACAACGCAGAGTACTAACCACTATACGATCACGGCCACTTGGTGGATGGGGTGCCTCTTGTTGTCATGGAGCTCTTAATGTCAAACCTCCTAATATTGTTTTAGTATTGGTTACCTAAATGATGTGTGACAAATGGCTGATCCACGAGTGGTTTTCTGGTGCTTCTGATTCTGTCATTCATTAACAGTTTTTTTTATTTTTTTATTCTACAAGTTAAAAATTTTTACTAGCTGGCCAAAAGTCAATGTTGATGGTTCTGATCAGTAGCCAGATACGTTAACCATTGCTCAGCCCTGAAGATTGATAGTCAGCCGCGTTTATATACAGAGTTTGTAGGGCAATAACTTTTTTACCAATAGTCAAATGACATACAAGTTAAAGTGTCGTACGAGCTAGCCAGGAGTCGAACCTAGAATCTTCTGATCCGTAGTCAGACGCGTTATCCATTGCGCCACTAGCCCTACATGTGATGCACTGTGGGAAATCGCTCATTTTGCCAGCTTGTTCTTATGACGTGTCTACCCATGTGGAAAACACTGGTACAATTAATGGTGTAGTCGGGAAAAATTGAGCTTCAGGCAGAAAAAATGGCTTAAGCTGTCAAGTTTCAAACTATGTGAAATGAGACACATGCAGGAATACATTACAACAGCAAAAGCTACAAAAGGTAGCACCCATCAATTCTGCCGTGACCCGGATTCGAACCGGGGTTGCTGCGACCACAACGCAGAGTACTAACCACTATACGATCACGGCCGCTTGGTGGATGGGGTGCCTCTTGTTGTCATGGACCTCTGAATGTCCAACCTACTAATGTTGTTTTAGTATTGGTTACCTAAATGATGTGTGACAAATGACTGTTCCACGAGTGGTTTTCTGGTGCTGCTGATTCTGTCATTCATACCAGTTGACTTTTTTTTTTTATCTAGAAGTTAAAGAATTTTACTAGTGACAGTGAACAAGACTAAAATCAACTAAACCATTTGTTAATGAGCAAGCTGAAAGGCTTTTCACCAATTATTTGGCTTTTCCAGATGTAAATCTACTTATATACAGAGTTTGTAGGGCAATACCTTTTTTGCCAATAGTCAAATGACTTACAAGTTAAAGTGTCGTACGAGCTAGCCAGGAGTCGAACCTAGAATCTTCTGATCCGTAGTCAGACGCGTTATCCATTGCGCCACTAGCCCTACATGTGATGCACTGTGGGAAATCGCTCATTTTGCCAGCTTGTTCTTATGATGTGTCTACCCATGTGGAAAACACTGGTACAATTAATGGTGTAGTCGGGAAAAATTGAGCTTCAGGCAGAAAAAATGGCTTAAGCTGTCAAGTTTCAAACTATGTGAAATGAGACACATGCAGGAATACATTACAACAGCCAGAGCTACAAACAGGTAGCACTCATCAGTTCTGCCGTGACCCGGATTCGAACCGGGGTTGCTGCGACCACAACGCAGAGTACTAACCACTATACGATCACGGCCACTTGGTGGATGGGGTGCCTCTTGTTGTCATGGAGCTCTTAATGTCAAACCTCCTAATATTGTTTTAGTATTGGTTACCTAAATGATGTGTGACAAATGGCTGATCCACGAGTGGTTTTCTGGTGCTTCTGATTCTGTCATTCATTAACAGTTTTTTTTATTTTTTTATTCTACAAGTTAAAAAAGTTTACTAGCTGGCCAAAAGTGCAATGTTGATGGTTCTGATCAGTAGCCAGATACGTTAACCATTGCTCAGCCCTGAAGATTGATAGTCAGCCGCGTTTATATACAAAGTTTGTAGGGCAATAACTTTTTTACCAATAGTCAAATGACATACAAGTTAAAGTGTCGTACGAGCTAGCCAGGAGTCGAACCTAGAATCTTCTGATCCGTAGTCAGACGCGTTATCCATTGCGCCACTAGCCCTACATGTGATGCACTGTGGGAAATCGCTCATTTTGCCAGCTTGTTCTTATGACGTGTCTACCCATGTGGAAAACACTGGTACAATTAATGGTGTAGTCGGGAAAAATTGAGCTTCAGGCAGAAAAAATGGCTTAAGCTGTCAAGTTTCAAACTATGTGAAATGAGACACATGCAGGAATACATTACAACAGCCAGAGCTACAAACAGGTAGCACTCATCAGTTCTGCCGTGACCCGGATTCGAACCGGGGTTGCTGCGACCACAACGCAGAGTACTAACCACTATACGATCACGGCCGCTTGGTGGATGGGGTGCCTCTTGTTGTCATGGACCTCTGAATGTCCAACCTACTAATGTTGTTTTAGTATTGGTTACCTAAATGATGTGTGACAAATGACTGTTCCACGAGTGGTTTTCTGGTGCTGCTGATTCTGTCATTCATACCAGTTGACTTTTTTTTTTATCTAGAAGTTAAAGAATTTTACTAGTGACAGTGAACAAGACTAAAATCAACTAAACCATTTGTTAATGAGCAAGCTGAAAGGCTTTTCACCAATTATTTGGCTTTTCCAGATGTAAATCTACTTATATACAGAGTTTGTAGGGCAATAACTTTTTTGCCAATAGTCAAATGACATACAAGTTAAAGTGTCGTACGAGCTAGCCAGGAGTCGAACCTAGAATCTTCTGATCCGTAGTCAGACGCGTTATCCATTGCGCCACTAGCCCTACATGTGATGCACTGTGGGAAATCGCTCATTTTGCCAGCTTGTTCTTATGACGTGTCTACCCATGTGGAAAACACTGGTACAATTAATGGTGTAGTCGGGAAAAATTGAGCTTCAGGCAGAAAAAATGGCTTAAGCTGTCAAGTTTCAAACTATGTGAAATGAGACACATGCAGGAATACATTACAACAGCAAAAGCTACAAAAGGTAGCACTCATCAATTCTGCCGTGACCCGGATTCGAACCGGGGTTGCTGCGACCACAACGCAGAGTACTAACCACTATACGATCACGGCCGCTTGGTGGATGGGGTGCCTCTTGTTGTCATGGACCTCTGAATGTCCAACCTACTAATGTTGTTTTAGTATTGGTTACCTAAATGATGTGTGACAAATGACTGTTCCACGAGTGGTTTTCTGGTGCTGCTGATTCTGTCATTCATACCAGTTGACTTTTTTTTCCATCTAGAAGTTAAAGAATTTTACTAGTGACAGTGAACAAGACTAAAATCAACTAAACCATTTGTTAATGAGCAAGCTGAAAGGCTTTTCACCAATTATTTGGCTTTTCCAGATGTAAATCTACTTATATACAGAGTTTGTAGGGCAATACCTTTTTTGCCAATAGTCAAATGACATACAAGTTAAATATCGTACGAGCTAGCCAGGAGTCGAACCTAGAATCTTCTGATCCGTAGTCAGACGCGTTATCCATTGCGCCACTAGCCCTACATGTGATGCACTGTGGGAAATCGCTCATTTTGCCAGCTTGTTCTTATGATGTGTCTACCCATGTGGAAAACACTGGTACAATTAATGGTGTAGTCGGGAAAAATTGAGCTTCAGGCAGAAAAAATGGCTTAAGCTGTCAAGTTTCAAACTATGTGAAATGAGACACATGCAGGAATACATTACAACAGCCAGAGCTACAAACAGGTAGCACTCATCAGTTCTGCCGTGACCCGGATTCGAACCGGGGTTGCTGCGACCACAACGCAGAGTACTAACCACTATACGATCACGGCCACTTGGTGGATGGGGTGCCTCTTGTTGTCATGGAGCTCTTAATGTCAAACCTCCTAATATTGTTTTAGTATTGGTTACCTAAATGATGTGTGACAAATGGCTGATCCACGAGTGGTTTTCTGGTGCTTCTGATTCTGTCATTCATTAACAGTTTTTTTTATTTTTTTATTCTACAAGTTAAAAAAGTTTACTAGCTGGCCAAAAGTGCAATGTAGATGGTTCTGATCAGTAGCCAGATACGTTAACCATTGCTCAGCCCTGAAGATTGATAGTCAGCCGCGTTTATATACAGAGTTTGTAGGGCAATAACTTTTTTACCAATAGTCAAATGACATACAAGTTAAAGTGTCGTACGAGCTAGCCAGGAGTCGAACCTAGAATCTTCTGATCCGTAGTCAGACGCGTTATCCATTGCGCCACTAGCCCTACATGTGATGCACTGTGGGAAATCGCTCATTTTGCCAGCTTGTTCTTATGACGTGTCTACCCATGTGGAAAACACTGGTACAATTAATGGTGTAGTCGGGAAAAATTGAGCTTCAGGCAGAAAAAATGGCTTAAGCTGTTAAGTTTCAAACTATGTGAAATGAGACACATGCAGGAATACATTACAACAGCAAAAGCTACAAAAAGGTAGCACCCATCAATTCTGCCGTGACCCGGATTCGAACCGGGGTTGCTGCGACCACAACGCAGAGTACTAACCACTATACGATCACGGCCGCTTGGTGGATGGGGTGCCTCTTGTTGTCATGGACCTCTGAATGTCCAACCTACTAATGTTGTTTTAGTATTGGTTACCTAAATGATGTGTGACAAATGACTGTTCCACGAGTGGTTTTCTGGTGCTGCTGATTCTGTCATTCATACCAGTTGACTTTTTTTTCCATCTAGAAGTTAAAGAATTTTACTAGTGACAGTGAACAAGACTAAAATCAACTAAACCATTTGTTAATGAGCAAGCTGAAAGGCTTTTCACCAATTATTTGGCTTTTCCAGATGTAAATCTACTTATATACAGAGTTTGTAGGGCAATACCTTTTTTGCCAATAGTCAAATGACATACAAGTTAAAATATCGTACGAGCTAGCCAGGAGTCGAACCTAGAATCTTCTGATCCGTAGTCAGACGCGTTATCCATTGCGCCACTAGCCCTACATGTGATGCACTGTGGGAAATCGCTCATTTTGCCAGCTTGTTCTTATGATGTGTCTACCCATGTGGAAAACACTGGTACAATTAATGGTGTAGTCGGGAAAAATTGAGCTTCAGGCAGAAAAAATGGCTTAAGCTGTCAAGTTTCAAACTATGTGAAATGAGACACATGCAGGAATACATTACAACAGCAAAAGCTACAAAAGGTAGCACTCATCAATTCTGCCGTGACCCGGATTCGAACCGGGGTTGCTGCGACCACAACGCAGAGTACTAACCACTATACGATCACGGCCACTTGGTGGATGGGGTGCCTCTTGTTGTCATGGACCTCTGAATGTCCAACCTACTAATATTGTTTTAGTATTGGTTACCTAAATGATGTGTGACAAATGACTGTTCCACGAGTGGTTTTCTGGTGCTGCTGATTCTGTCATTCATACCAGTTGACTTTTTTTTTTTTTATCTAGAAGTTAAAGAATTTTACTAGTGACAGTGAACAAGACTAAAATCAACTAAACCATTTGTTAATCAGCAAGCTGAAAGGCTTTTCACCAATTATTTGGCTTTTCCAGATGTAAATCTACTTATATACAGAGTTTGTAGGGCAATACCTTTTTTGCCAATAGTCAAATGACATACAAGTTAAAATATCGTACGAGCTAGCCAGGAGTCGAACCTAGAATCTTCTGATCCGTAGTCAGACGCGTTATCCATTGCGCCACTAGCCCTACATGTGATGCACTGTGGGAAATCGCTCATTTTGCCAGCTTGTTCTTATGACGTGTCTACCCATGTGGAAAACACTGGTACAATTAATTGCGTAGTCGGGAAAAATTGAGCTTCAGGCAGAAAAATTGGCTTAAGCTGTCAAGTTTCAAACTATGTGAAATGAGACACATGCTGGAATACATTACAACAGCAAAAGCTACAAAAAGGTAGCACTCATCAATTCTGCCGTGACCCGGATTCGAACCGGGGTTGCTGCGACCACAACGCAGAGTACTAACCACTATACGATCACGGCCGCTTGGTGGATGGGGTGCCTCTTGTTGTCATGGACCTCTGAATGTCCAACCTACTAATGTTGTTTTAGTATTGGTTACCTAAATGATGTGTGACAAATGACTGTTCCACGAGTGGTTTTCTGGTGCTGCTGATTCTGTCATTCATACCAGTTGACTTTTTTTTCCATCTAGAAGTTAAAGAATTTTACTAGTGACAGTGAACAAGACTAAAATCAACTAAACCATTTGTTAATCAGCAAGCTGAAAGGCTTTTCACCAATTATTTGGCTTTTCCAGATGTAAATCTACTTATATACAGAGTTTGTAGGGCAATACCTTTTTTGCCAATAGTCAAATGACATACAAGTTAAAATATCGTACGAGCTAGCCAGGAGTCGAACCTAGAATCTTCTGATCCGTAGTCAGACGCGTTATCCATTGCGCCACTAGCCCTACATGATGCACTGTGGGAAATCGCTCATTTTGCCAGCTTGTTCTTATGATGTGTCTACCCATGTGGAAAACACTGGTACAATTAATGGTGTAGTCGGGAAAAATTGAGCTTCAGGCAGAAAAAATGGCTTAAGCTGTCAAGTTTCAAACTATGTGAAATGAGACACATGCAGGAATACATTACAACAGCCAGAGCTACAAACAGGTAGCACTCATCAGTTCTGCCGTGACCCGGATTCGAACCGGGGTTGCTGCGACCACAACGCAGAGTACTAACCACTATACGATCACGGCCACTTGGTGGATGGGGTGCCTCTTGTTGTCATGGAGCTCTTAATGTCAAACCTCCTAATATTGTTTTAGTATTGGTTACCTAAATGATGTGTGACAAATGGCTGATCCACGAGTGGTTTTCTGGTGCTTCTGATTCTGTCATTCATTAACAGTTTTTTTTTTTTTTTATTCTACAAGTTAAAAAAGTTTACTAACTGGCCAAAAGTCCAATGTAGATGGTTCTGATCAGTAGCCAGATACGTTAACCATTGCTCAGCCCTGAAGATTGATAGTCAGCCGCGTTTATATACAGAGTTTGTAGGGCAATAACTTTTTTACCAATAGTCAAATGACATACAAGTTAAAGTGTCGTACGAGCTAGCCAGGAGTCGAACCTAGAATCTTCTGATCCGTAGTCAGACGCGTTATCCATTGCGCCACTAGCCCTACATGTGATGCACTGTGGGAAATCGCTCATTTTGCCAGCTTGTTCTTATGACGTGTCTACCCATGTGGAAAACACTGGTACAATTAATGGTGTAGTCGGGAAAAATTGAGCTTCAGGCAGAAAAAATGGCTTAAGCTGTTAAGTTTCAAACTATGTGAAATGAGAGACATGCAGGAATACATTACAACAGCAAAAGCTACAAAAAGGTAGCACCCATCAATTCTGCCGTGACCCGGATTCGAACCGGGGTTGCTGCGACCACAACGCAGAGTACTAACCACTATACGATCACGGCCGCTTGGTGGATGGGGTGCCTCTTGTTGTCATGGACCTCTGAATGTCCAACCTACTAATGTTGTTTTAGTATTGGTTACCTAAATGATGTGTGACAAATGACTGTTCCACGAGTGGTTTTCTGGTGCTGCTGATTCTGTCATTCATACCAGTTGACTTTTTTTCCATCTAGAAGTTAAAGAATTTTACTAGTGACAGTGAACAAGACTAAAATCAACTAAACCATTTGTTAATGAGCAAGCTGAAAGGCTTTTCACCAATTATTTGGCTTTTCCAGATGTAAATCTACTTATATACAGAGTTTGTAGGGCAATACCTTTTTTGCCAATAGTCAAATGACATACAAGTTAAAATATCGTACGAGCTAGCCAGGAGTCGAACCTAGAATCTTCTGATCCGTAGTCAGACGCGTTATCCATTGCGCCACTAGCCCTACATGTGATGCACGGTGGGAAATCGCTCATTTTGCCAGCTTGTTCTTATGATGTGTCTACCCATGTGGAAAACACTGGTACAATTAATAGTGTAGTCGGGAAAAATTGAGCTTCAGGCAGAAAAAATGGCTTAAGCTGTCAAGTTTCAAACTATGTGAAATGAGACACATGCAGGAATACATTACAACAGCCAGAGCTACAAACAGGTAGCACTCATCAGTTCTGCCGTGACCCGGATTCGAACCGGGGTTGCTGCGACCACAACGCAGAGTACTAACCACTATACGATCACGGCCACTTGGTGGATGGGGTGCCTCTTGTTGTCATGGAGCTCTTAATGTCAAACCTCCTAATATTGTTTTAGTATTGGTTACCTAAATGATGTGTGACAAATGGCTGATCCACGAGTGGTTTTCTGGTGCTTCTGATTCTGTCATTCATTAACAGTTTTTTTTTTTTTTTATTCTACAAGTTAAAAAAGTTTACTAACTGGCCAAAAGTCAATGTAGATGGTTCTGATCAGTAGCCAGATACGTTAACCATTGCTCAGCCCTGAAGATTGATAGTCAGCCGCGTTTATATACAGAGTTTGTAGGGCAATAACTTTTTTACCAATAGTCAAATGACATACAAGTTAAAGTGTCGTACGAGCTAGCCAGGAGTCGAACCTAGAATCTTCTGATCCGTAGTCAGACGCGTTATCCATTGCGCCACTAGCCCTACATGTGATGCACTGTGGGAAATCGCTCATTTTGCCAGCTTGTTCTTATGACGTGTCTACCCATGTGGAAAACACTGGTACAATTAATGGTGTAGTCGGGAAAAATTGAGCTTCAGGCAGAAAAAATGGCTTAAGCTGTTAAGTTTCAAACTATGTGAAATGAGAGACATGCAGGAATACATTACAACAGCAAAAGCTACAAAAAGGTAGCACCCATCAATTCTGCCGTGACCCGGATTCGAACCGGGGTTGCTGCGACCACAACGCAGAGTACTAACCACTATACGATCACGGCCGCTTGGTGGATGGGGTGCCTCTTGTTGTCATGGACCTCTGAATGTCCAACCTACTAATGTTGTTTTAGTATTGGTTACCTAAATGATGTGTGACAAATGACTGTTCCACGAGTGGTTTTCTGGTGCTGCTGATTCTGTCATTCATACCAGTTGACTTTTTTTTCCATCTAGAAGTTAAAGAATTTTACTAGTGACAGTGAACAAGACTAAAATCAACTAAACCATTTGTTAATGAGCAAGCTGAAAGGCTTTTCACCAATTATTTGGCTTTTCCAGATGTAAATCTACTTATATACAGAGTTTGTAGGGCAATACCTTTTTTGCCAATAGTCAAATGACATACAAGTTAAAATATCGTACGAGCTAGCCAGGAGTCGAACCTAGAATCTTCTGATCCGTAGTCAGACGCGTTATCCATTGCGCCACTAGCCCTACATGTGATGCACTGTGGGAAATCGCTCATTTTGCCAGCTTGTTCTTATGATGTGTCTACCCATGTGGAAAACACTGGTACAATTAATAGTGTAGTCGGGAAAAATTGAGCTTCAGGCAGAAAAAATGGCTTAAGCTGTCAAGTTTCAAACTATGTGAAATGAGACACATGCAGGAATACATTACAACAGCCAGAGCTACAAACAGTTGGCACTCATCAGTTCTGCCGTGACCCGGATTCGAACCGGGGTTGCTGCGACCACAACGCAGAGTACTAACCACTATACGATCACGGCCACTTGGTGGATGGGGTGCCTCTTGTTGTCATGGAGCTCTTAATGTCAAACCTCCTAATATTGTTTTAGTATTGGTTACCTAAATGATGTGTGACAAATGGCTGATCCACGAGTGGTTTTCTGGTGCTTCTGATTCTGTCATTCATTAACAGTTTTTTTTTTTTTTTATTCTACAAGTTAAAAAAGTTTACTAACTGGCCAAAAGTCCAATGTAGATGGTTCTGATCAGTAGCCAGATACGTTAACCATTGCTCAGCCCTGAAGATTGATAGTCAGCCGCGTTTATATACAGAGTTTGTAGGGCAATAACTTTTTTACCAATAGTCAAATGACATACAAGTTAAAGTGTCGTACGAGCTAGCCAGGAGTCGAACCTAGAATCTTCTGATCCGTAGTCAGACGCGTTATCCATTGCGCCACTAGCCCTACATGTGATGCACTGTGGGAAATCGCTCATTTTGCCAGCTTGTTCTTATGACGTGTCTACCCATGTGGAAAACACTGGTACAATTAATGGTGTAGTCGGGAAAAATTGAGCTTCAGGCAGAAAAAATGGCTTAAGCTGTTAAGTTTCAAACTATGTGAAATGAGAGACATGCAGGAATACATTACAACAGCAAAAGCTACAAAAAGGTAGCACCCATCAATTCTGCCGTGACCCGGATTCGAACCGGGGTTGCTGCGACCACAACGCAGAGTACTAACCACTATACGATCACGGCCGCTTGGTGGATGGGGTGCCTCTTGTTGTCATGGACCTCTGAATGTCCAACCTACTAATGTTGTTTTAGTATTGGTTACCTAAATGATGTGTGACAAATGACTGTTCCACGAGTGGTTTTCTGGTGCTGCTGATTCTGTCATTCATACCAGTTTTTTTTTTTTTTTTTTTGAAATAAGAGCTATTTTTTTGTCATTCATGCATAATTTTGTTTTTCAAAGAGAGTTGATTTGCAATTAACACTTGCAAAGAACTGAGGATTCATGACAGCTGCGGCTGACTGAAGCGAATGTTTCAGCTTACCCATCATTTGGTCCTTTTCCATTTGTCAATTTCTTTGAACAGCTTTAAAAGATGCTCAAATCATCACTGCCACTGTAGCCAGGATTCAAAACGAGGATTTCAGCAAAAATGCTAACTTATTCCTTGGTTTTAAGACTCATCCCTGTAGAACTCTGGTCAGATGAAGGATATGAGCATCATGGATTTTGAACACATTGTTTTAAAGCATATCTTATTTGCTATTGCTGTTAAAGTACTTGTTTGTCACCAGCTTTTTTTCTAGATATTGTGATTTTGATCTTAAGAGCTATTATATGAAAATAAATCATGGGATATGTAATATAATCTTTGACTGTATAATGATTTAAACTAATGTCTGTGCTGCGTTGTTCTTTCTGTAAATGCTTGTGAGTAGGAAGCTGTGACCCTGCTGTCAGGACGGACATGCATGCCCCCAGGATCAAGTGTGACTCTGGCTCGGGCCACTTTGCTGCTCAGTGACCTGAGAGGAGGACAGAGCACCACACTTTTAAAACTGACACAGAAACTACTGAAAAAGCAGGTACATAAACATATGAATCAATGCAAAGTCACACAGTGATATACTTGTACTAGTCCGTGTTCAAAAAGTATGCAAAACAACAAACATCAGTGCATTTAGTACTCTCTCTCCATTTCTTTCAGCTGTGTGTTTTTGGTCAGAGTGTGGTGTTGGATGATGGAATGATGTGTTTCCCTCCTCCTGGACCAAGCAACATCTACCTCCCTTATCTCAACTTACTTGATCAGACCATTTTACGAATTGGTAAATAAAGGACTTGACACACTTATTTGCATTTATTGATATATCTGTGGACAAAGAGACACAACCTACAGCATTACCAAGCTAACATTTAGCAGTACTTCCACTAATTCCAGTTCTAGCAGTGTATATATGCAAACTCAAAACCGAGTTCATACATTACTCTATCTTGGACTGTTTCCACAGGTAAAATCCTGGATTATAGCAAAATGCAAATGCCAATCTCTGCGCAGTCATCACAATCCACTTCCGGGCAGCATTCACACCAGTCCAGCCAAAACGAGAGAGACTCTCAAGCACCAGTTGCATCACCGAACAACCGAAGTACCACCAGTTCTCCAAGCCGCCCATGCTCATCCAGATAGGCAGGGTAGAATGACACTCATGATGTGTTGCATTTGGCACTGCTCTCTCCCAGTCCTGTGCTTACTGAGAGAGAAGTGGGCAGAGGGCAACATGCTTGATCTGTGTTTTTGTTCCTGGGGTGTTTGTTTTGTTTAAAAGCGCAAGAATGTTCTGGGTCAATTAGTGTAGTGACTCATTACGTAATAAATGTAGTAATTTTGAACTGATGTATACTGTATTTTTTGATAGGCTATTACAATGTCAATGTAAAGAATGTAATGTTTTGTTATGGATATTTTCAGTTACTGTAAGTTGTCATTGTCTAGAGTTGAAAATGATGATGATGATTTTGTATATTTATGTATGCTGTTTTTTACCTGCATATTTTTCATTCTCCATATCTCACAGTTTGTTTACCTGCAAGTTTGCAGTAAATGGAGACAAAAGAAGAGATTTGCTGAGAGCAGTAAGGGTTGGGAATAAACCATTCTAAGACAACTGCAGGGCAATCTGGTTCTTGAAGAGTATGTATGGAATCCATGGCCATTTTAATATGTAAACTTTTGGCTCAGAAGAAATACATTGTTGTACTGTGAAAAAAAAGTCATAGATCGATAGTTAAAATAGATCATGAATGAATCAGCAAAAAATTAAAAACGGTGGGAGAGAGAGAAAACTGGTTCGCTCTGTGTACTCAACTGTTGATCAAAAGGTCTCGGGTGCTTTTGGGAAACAGGAAAAAAATTGGAGAAACATCATGATAATCTTCGAAAATATTATAACTCAAGGGAAGGATATATTAAAAAACGTTTATTATAGTGGCTAAGCAATCAAAAGAGCCAACATGTTTTGACCCCTGTAAGCCTAAGTCAAGGTATTCTACAAACAAAGATTTTCTAAGATTTTAGAGTGCCTGTTTATCCTTTAAGTAAAAAACAGTATTGCAAGTGTTAAAGAAAACCCAGGATGAGAGATTGGTTGTTAGATCCAAACTGCAGTTGTCAGGTAAGTAATACAGTATAGCCCATCTGATATTGTGTCAGAAACTATTTGAGTTATATGACCCACACAATGTAATGCTCAAGAGTAAGGCACAAGTGTGTTGGGTTCAGAAATGTTTGAACCTTTATCAAGTAAGACCTATATGTAAAAAAAAATGTGTGATAATACAGAGGATAACATAATATAATTTACTTGGCAAAATACACTCAATGCAATGAAATCCAATGTATGTGGGTCATTTTAAATAACACCTTCACATTATTCCAATGACTTCATTCCATTATTCTGTAGACCTACTGCAAAGTCTGTCTTTCACTTTTGTGCACAAGCATCACGGATACAAACAAACCCTTTGCAGTACCAGAAAATGTGCTTAACTAGGGTTTAGCTGCCATCTAGTGTTAATTCATATTAAAAGATCTGTGAAACACATTTTGAGGATACAGTAAGGCTCCCTGTCATTCTGTATTGCTGTCAAATATTACCTGTAGATCAATTTTCATTTAATGTTATCTCTGCTGAATCAACACAAAAGTACTCTTCAATCCTTGTTTGGAGAATGACCCTCTTTAAAAGTGCATGTGGCACCTGTTAACGTCAATAATAGCCAAATGAGTTCATTTACAACCCCCTGGACTGCTCATAGTTGACCAGCAGTGTATTTTGATGGACACATAACCCCGTATTGGACTCTCTCTCTCTGGATGAGCCACAGTTTAAGCACAGTTGCTGATGAAATCATCTTCTAATACTGTGCACACCACAAAGTATTAGCACACACGCTACCTTCTCCAATCCCCTAACCCCGGAACATCTTCACCATCTCACAGAGCTGCCTTATTGATAGCTGTCAGTTTCAATCAGTTTCACGTGATTCAGATGCAGAGAGACAGTGTGCCTCTTTTAGGACACAATTACCGAGGTCTGCGCGACCCCGGTGACCTCATAGCTGGCTACTGCCATGACTATAACAAGCATTGTCTAAAGGGGTCAGCTCCGGGGGCACGTCGTCGGAACGCAACGCAGATGGTGGAGGCCACAATGTTGCACAAACCTACAGTACCAGTCAAAAGTTTGGACACACCTTCTCATTCAATGTTTTTTCTTTATTTTTTTCTACATTGTAGATTAATATTGAAGACATCCAAACTATGAAGGAACACATATGGAATCATGTGGTAAACAAACAAATGCTCAACAAACCAGAATATGTTTTATATTTTAGATTCTTCAAAGTAGTCGAATGAGAAGGTGTGTCCAAACTTTTGACTGGTACTGTAAATCAGATAAAGAATCAACGCGTCAGGCAGACTAGACTAATATTATCTATTCTTATACAAACTAAACAACCCCTTTGGCCATGCACACACACTAGGGGAGGCTAGGGATGTGGCAGGTTAACAATTGGGATGCATTTTGCTACCAAAGGGGGTGGCAACTCTATTGAAAGTCTTCTAACTGAGTTGTTGGTATGATTTGGACTATTTATTGTGTGATCTAGCTGGACATTTTTTAGATTCCCTGGCGTAATATGAATTACATTTTTCTTTGCTGTTTGTACGTGTCTGTGTTTTATATGTATGAACAAATGTCTTAATAAAGTTATTGAAAAAAACCCCAAAAAAACCCCCTCTGTTTTATCGTTGACATAACTTTTCTCCAAATGCGGTTTTATTTTGAAAAACCCGCCACCGGAAGTCACGTGTGTCAGTGCTGTCCGCTGCCTTGACGCCGGTCTCTCGGAGTAACGGGAGCCGTCTTCTTCTTCGTCTCGGTTTGTTGACGTTCTGCAGGAGTGCAGCACGAGCGAGTCGCGGCGTGGAGCCAATGAAGCTCCGACCAGCTCATTCACCTTAAATGGGTTTTCCAGTTAAAAGATGATCGCCTCACTTTCTAGAGGAAGTCTGCTGGACGAGGTTCTGCATGGGGGCTTCAACGAGGTAACGTTAAAGTCACTGGTTCGTTAAAGTTGTTAGTATGCAGCCATTATTCATCACGTGCGTGCTCTGTTCGACAGCCTAGCACGCGGGACAAAATGACCAAGACGCGTCAGTATGTTTCTAAAAATAAATAAAAATAAGTCATGCACAAGCCAAACATCCTGTTTTTTGTTTGTTTCCTCTGTTGTGTTCAAAATGGGGTGCGTTTTTTTTTTTGGTATTGTTTCCCTGACGACGGGCTGTCACGTGACTGAACTAGACCGTGTGAAATAAAGGCAAGAGCACATCCATGAGACAGGACCAGACTGGACTGAACATTAAACTACACGATGACATTCACAACAAAGTGATATTCAGTCTGTGGTGGGACAACAGACTGACCCCCTTTAGTCCTGTGCCAACATAATAAACAAAGGGACTCATTTGTCTCAGCCTTATTTTGCCCCCACCCCACCCCCCCATAACGCTGTGTTTGTGTCCCTCTGTGGTTTATTGGATTTGTGTGTGTGTGTCTGATTCGTGGATTGCAGCAGCAGCTGGCAGCCTATGTTTCCTGGGTGAACTCTCAGCTGAAGAGGAAACCAGGACTGAAGCCCATCATAAACCTCAGGCAGGATCTGCAGGATGGGGTGGTGCTCACCCAACTCATAGAGATAGTTGGTAAATACACCTGTGCACATTTACACACACACACACACACACACACACACACACACACACACACACACACACACACACACACACACACACACAGTGTTCACGTGGTGTAGTAGTATTGGAGAAAGAATAAGGAACAAAACGTTGTCAGGAGATGAAATTAGTATCTAAGTAAATTAATGAGGTTAGTATTATGTTAGAAATATATTGTAAACATAATGAAGATTAGCTTGAAATGCAACGATTTATGGTCCGGAGAAGTATTTTTGGGTTCTGCATGTTAATTCCTGCTGTGAGCAAATATTTTGAATTAATTGACCAATTATCCATTATAGTCAGAACACATTTCAAAGAGAACCACAAACCTATTCTAGTTGTTGTTCATACTCTTCAGTGTTTGATGCACCATTATTCTGCAATTTATGCAGTATTAGCTGATAGTTCCACAGGGAATGTGTCTGTAACACACTCACCCATAGCATTATACACACTGTGTAACATTTGAGATATTATATAATAAATTAATACGCTAAAAACGTTTAAATGCAATTAGGTTTTATTTATACCTGAACTGCAATGTAGTCATACTCATTTGGTACTGATGTCTAATTTGTAGGTGTATCATTTTTTATTTTATTCTTCCCTTCATTTTTTTCTCAAATCTCATTCACATTTGCAGCAGGGGAAACGCTGGAAGGGGTCTACGTTGCTCCACAGAACAAAGAGGAGAGCTGGAAGAATGTGGCGCAAGTCTTACAGTTCATTTCCTCCAGACACATACGCATGCCACACATATCTCCAAAAGGTAAATCCTAGAAAATTTGTAGGTTTTTTTTTCTCTTTGTTTTAAGAGCAGGTGTTCCTACACATACAATTTTGTACATCCCCATCAAGGGAACAGTGATCATTTGCTTTGTGAAACTTTATTTCACCGCATAGTCATTACTTAATTGATATATGTTCCCTTTTTGTATAGACATTGTCGATGGTAATCTGAAATCGGTTATGAGGATAATTCTGGCGTTGGCTGCCCACTTCAAACCCTCAGCCAATCACAGGGCTGCTTCTGGAGGTGGGAGGAGTTTGACAAGATGCTCTTCCAGCCACAACCCTCTCTCCACTGTTGCACTAGCGCAAGGTGCCGTTGCTGCACTGGCATCAGCACGACTTGATGCCTCGCAGCCCACACGTCTCCAGAGGTATGCTGACAGCAAAAACCATAAACACAAATGTAATATCCAAATGCTCTCTGCCACAGCAAGCATTTCTTAGGTCCGTGTGTAGTCTTTGCTGTCCTCTGGTGGACAAACGGACAAACAAAATAACATCCTCACAACCTAAAATAAGGCTGTTCTCTATACATTTGTTATCAACACTGTGTGCCAGTTCTTATTTATAAATGAATTACCTTTGCTTTGTCTGTCATCTTTTAGTGGCTGGGGGTTGGATGTGGAAAAGAATGTGTGTGTTCGTGCACTGGTTAAGCAGTATGAAAGAGGATCTCCAGATGAGCCGGACAATCCCCAGCCTAGCAGGTAATCTTATTTTACATAAGCATGTTTTAAGCATGATAAGGCACATTTGATTCAAGTGAAGGATAAGGATCGTAGTCTTTTTTTTAAATTCACATTTATAATTTCAATAAGCATTTTTTTAAATATTCTGTAACACTCACAGGTTGGACCTACTTGCATACTTTATACACTCAGTATGGGCTGGATCATGTTGTCAGGTTGTGTCCTTTTGAATAATGCCGGGCTGTGATGATAGGCGAAATAAATTATAAAACCAAACCTTTACTAAAAGCATGTTGGCCTAAATTCATCAAGAAGGTTACTACAGTTTGGTTGCCTGATGACAAGTGGTATAGTTATGCAATTTATGTACAAAAATAGATTTTTGTTCAAAGTATTTTTACATTCAGTGTTTTTGAGAAAACCAACTTTTCTTTGTTGCTATTTATAGGGTAGCGTTCAATGTGCCAACTCCGTTCAAATGTTCAAGTACTCTGTTATCGTGCATTTTCAACACCTATTTTTCCACACAATAATAGACTTTACTCTGTGGTTTATTTGCGTGTGCGTATGTGTGTTTGTACCAGTGCCTGACACAGCATATGACTCCAGTACTCCAAGCGTCACCCTGCTGTGTGTGTAGTACTTTGTAGACATGTGTGCAAACCACAGGCGGGTGATAGAAATAGACAAACAATCAGGCTTTTTTTTTTTCTCCAGTCACATGTCCAGTTATGACTGTGGTGTTCTTTTTATGGTGATATTGTGAGTGTATTAATGTGAGTGCAGACGTGGATCTGTTTATAATGATATAAAGAGAAGTGCGCGTATTGATTTTTATTTGTAGAATTATTTTGAGGTTTCGTCAGGAGAAAAAGATTTAACAGAGTTTCGAGAGATGCTAAGCTGTGTTTGTTGCCATGACAGCTTGCTGGAAGGCGAGGGGCAGGGTGTGTGATAGTGCGGAGAATCATCGAAAGTCATGAGTTTTTTTAGATGCTGATTCCAGAGACCCACTTGAAGGGTGGAACTTGGGCTCCTTGGAATTTATGAGTTTAGCCCGCTTGTAGCTCACTATGGGGGGGACACAGATGAAATGGTAAGACCAGTCACTGTGGGTGTGGATTCCTGTGCAAGTGTGTGTGAGTTTATGCTTCTTTTACCATCACTATAACAATTCTACAGTGCTGCAATGCAATTTGAAATGGGGCTGTAAATGAAGTGTCTGTACGCGGCGTGCAGTTTGTAAGTGCTTTCGTTTGCAAAAGCACACAAGTTTGGGTTTTATAAAAATATGTGTTACTCTCATGTTGCTTTTTTTCTGTCCGTCCCATTCCCTCTCCTCTCTTACACAACCTCCATCTAAATATGAGTAAGAATTTCAACAAAAGGAGCATTACTTGCAAAGAGACGGCGCTAATATGTTGTCTATGAAAACAGTCTGTCGTTTTGATTTTGGTGAATGACTTGGTTTCTTGGCACTATTGAGAGCGCAGACAGGGGCTTTGTGGGACATGTATCCAGTCTGACAGTTTAGTTCCATTACAAATGTATATAATATATTATATTACTACAGACTTATTACAACAAAGTGTGATGTTACCCAGCATGGTCAAAGTAGTATGCAGTAGCACATAGATTTTTATATTAACACAGCGTTTAAATAAATGTTAACATGCACACACCTCCATGCTTCTCAGGAATAATTTGATAAATCAATATTTTGTCCTCCCCGAGCCTCAGCTCCGCCAGCCCACTGTCACCTCCGAGAGCTCCACCCAGCAGCCACTCGGAGAGACTGCAGGAAGACCACCAACAACAGGAGAGCAGTGGTGAGTTCTGTTCCGCCACAAACCAGCACGCCACTCGAACATGTGATAACACTGTGTTATGTGTTCGTGTAGTGGAGTCATCTCATGTCGTAGCGGAGACGACGTTGGACGGTTCTCTCAGTGAAACTTTGGAGCAGGATGTGCAGGAGACCCGTAAAATGGTGTCTGCTTTACAGGTACATGCATATTGAATTTTGTCTCTGGTAACCCTCTTTGTATAAATACAGATTGTTGTTTTTTTCAATCAGAACATCTTTATGTTCCTACTCCTCAATATTGAAGGTGAAGGGATGAGTGCATATTTAGTATTTTCTCACATTTTGTTTGAAGATATAGGAAGAAGTATCAAACCTGGCATTAGGAGTCATTGACTGACCTTTTTTATTTTTTTACTCCTACTAGTGTGTTGCAGTACCTCTGCAGTGTGTGTATAGATCTGATAGGACACTGTGACATTTTTAACACCACTTTTTTGAATTTGAATGCTGTGCATTATATACATCCAACACCCTACCCGCTGCTGGTTTAACTGATCAGTGCTCTCTGAACTCAGCGATCTCACTCCAAAGTACAAACTGGTGTCACATGTTATACCCTCTTTGTTTTCAAGGCTCTGCTGCTGCATGGTTCGCTGCCTGAGGATGAGCAGGATGTGTCTTTGAGTTTGGACCAAGGCAATGCTGAACAGCAACTGGTAGCGAGAGCCTCTCCATTTATTGTTTCAATTTTATTCCTTTTCTCAATCTTTATTTTCATTTTCTGCCCTGCTCTCTCACTTCTCTGTGTCACACTCTTCTTTGCTTTGTTTTACCAGCTCTTTGTGTTCAGCACGGATCACATTTCTGTTGCTTTACTGTGTGTGTGTGTGTGTGTGTGTGTGTGTGTGTGTGTGTGTGTGTGTGTGTGTGTGTGTGTGTGTGTGTGTGTGTGTGTGTGTGTGTGTGTGTGTGTGTGTGTGTGTGTGTGATGGGGACACGGGTATCAGTTTCCCTTCTTTCTCAGTCCATTGTGGTTTTCACACACATCCCTTTTCCAGGTAGTCATTCACAGTCGTTTGGATCAGAGCATGGAGGAGGCTCGGGAGCTAAAGGTAAATAATTGTGTCATTTGTTTTCTTTATCTGTCAATATGTCATTTTATCATTGGGACAAAATTCACACTGAAGAGGGTGCTGTTTGCTGTTTGCTTTAGAGGGAACTGTTGCGCTGTAAGCAGGAGATGAGAAACTTGCAGGGAGTCAAGGTAAGACTATGACATTTATGTTATTACCCAGTTAAATATAACTCTTGGTTGCTGGCTAAGGTATGGACTTTGTGTTGGTTTGGAAATGTGCAGGACGCCCAGCAGCAGAGACTGTGCACTCAGGAGGCATCGATACTGCAGATGAAGCAAGAGCTTCTCCGAGCCAGCATGACGAAGGATGAGCTCAACAACCAGAGTGTACAAAGTCTATTAATCTATTCAATTTTTTTTTCAAGTAATTGTAACGTTTTAAAAACACTTTTAAAATGTTTTTTTTTTTACAAAACTGTATTTAGTAGTTACTGTATAATTCAGATGTGTATTGCAAATGACCCTCCTCTGTGAAAAATGTGTTATAGGCCGAGCTACAGTGGAAGCTGGAGGAATGTAACAAAATGTGGGGAGAATGCAAGGTGAGGTACTCTAATCCCTCTCACTTTATTGGTTTGCTGTAACTTAGTTGAATCATTCTACTTTTTATTTACACAGCATCTGTTTATTGAGTTTTTGCTAATTGATGAATTCCACCTTTTCTCTTTGGTTGGCGGAATGCAGAAGGAGATGGGACAGAAGGACAGGCTACTGCAGCAACTCAAACAGAAGCTTGAAGAAAGTAAAAATAATCAGGTATGTGAGCCAGTGTTTGGATTTTAAAGGAGGGTTAAACAAGCAACACTGGGCTCAGCTGTCCAGTTCAATTCTCTGGGTGAAAATCTCAGACCAAAAGTTAATCATTAACTCACTGTTTTAAATTCCCTTCACATTCTTGCTTTGAAGTTTTTATTTTTATTCATCTTTTATCATCAAATGAATACTAAAACGTACTTTGATGCAAGAGGAAAGTGTAAATGTACTCAGTTCCTCCTTCACTTATTAAATGAGCTGGTCACTTCAATCTATCGAGGTATGGAGTAGATATATTTGAACTTTTAGGATCTAGCATGTTTGTATCAGTGTGTGTCTGATTGTTTGTCAGAGAGGTGGAGCATAAAAAACAGCATGCAGGTAGTAAAGTTTCTTTATTGACTTTTTCTGCTCTAAAATCTTAACAAACAGTCGAGGTTTGTATTTAATATTCAGTCTGTGTCAGGACGCCATGAATTCCGATATACTTTACACTGCGAACATTTTTCTTTTTCTCAGATTCCCACCAGCACAGAAAACAATGGGTATTCGTACTCAGGAAATCCAGCTCCGTCTATGTCAGACGTAAGTACTGTTTTTATTGATAAGGCTGTTCAGTTAGTTGGCCCATTTATATTTTTCTAACAAAGCATCACAGGACTATTCGCTCACATCCTCCTGAATTATATTCTCTTGCAGTATTTAGGCTACATACTATAATTTGATTTATGAAACACCAGATTCCTCATTTAAAGAAATTCTTGTGAAAGGCAAATTACCTGGAAGACAGTTGCTTTGAAATACAGTATTTGTAGGACATAACATGGGACAGGATGTGATTAACATACACAAAAACAGCACTGGAAGGCTCTAAACACACACCAAGCTGTTTTCTATGAAATAAGCATTTTGTGTTTTTGATTTTGTGTTTGTTCTCTGTCAGCAGGCAGAGGAGGTTCAGCTGCTCAGAGATTCACTTAGGAGTCTGAGGAACAACTTCAGAGACCATGACCCACAGCACCATACACTGGACACCCTGGAGCAGGGCATAGTGTCACTCATCGACAGACTGCATGTTCTGCATACACACAGGGTACGAACACAAGCATACACCAATGACAAATGAAAGAGTACGCTATTAAATTGATTTATGTTGTTAAATCTTATTAGTTCTTGCTACTTTTGGCAAATTGTTAGTATTTAAAATTATGAAGGGCTGTCAACATTTATCCAAATACTGCAGGGAAGGGGGAAATCTCCAAGACGCAAAGGCCAACACACAGACTCTGACACCTGGCCTTGCACAAGTAAGTTGTTTCTAACATTGCACTCCCCAAAAACACAGAACAGGTATGATTTTAACTAACTATGTTTCTGTTGTTCATTTCAGAGGTTTGTCAACCCCACAGTGGTTCTTCTGCCTCCACGAAAATCCTTTATTTTACTGGAAAATCCCCAACACCTTCCATGATCAACATACCGAAGAGGTGCGTGTGTTTGTCCCTTTATTACGTGTATTTGTTGTGAATTTGGTCATAGTCTCCATTGCTTGCCAGCCAGCAGTGATGCTTATAATTATTACACATACATTTAGGCTAGTTGGCCATAGGTAGAAAATAAAACAATATACATTTATAAAAGTAACAAGCCGACAAGACGAGTGAGTCTCTTTGTACACATTGTACAGGTTGGGTGAGGTTACTCTAAAGGATGTCAAGGCAGCCGTGGATCGAGAGGGAAACTATAGGTACCACTTCAAAGCCCTGGATCCTGAGTTTGGCACTGTGAAAGAAGAGGTAAGAGAAGGCTGTGACAGTAATAGTAAACTTTGTGCACACTAAGTACGTCCATATTCAGCACTAGCCTGTTTTGTGCTACACTCTTAAAGATGGAGGATGAAATCCATAGTCCTTGATCTGTGCAAAATGCATTCCAACATACATATGACATGTGAGTATAGTTCTAAGAGAAGAGGTCAGTAGTCATATATGAAGATAGTATGTTCTTAATGTCTGTGTGCAGGTATTCCTGGATGAAGCAATCATTCCAGGCTGGGAAGGAAAAATAGTGGCCTGGGTAGAAGAGGACCATGGAGAGGAAAGGTAACAGCATGCTGATTCTGCCTCTCTGTCTTCATTTTCCTGAGACTCCATGGTAAACGATGCATTTTCTTTTGTGTCTTAGGCCATTTTAGGTGCAAGCTGAAGGACATGACACCTTGTCATTGCTCTTGTTCACTCTGATCCGAGAGGCACATCTACACAACTGTTCAACAGAGGTACAAGTGGACACTTTTGAGATTTTAATTCTTAGCGAAATACTGTAAGACTTGTCAGCAAGAGATTTGGGTTGATCAGCTGGTACTAAACCACACTGATAGCCCTAAGCACTCTGGAGACAGTGTTAATCTGTTACTCATATCTAGAATATCGTGACGCTCAGTGCCTTACAAAGTAAAGTTATCTCCATCATGTGTTTGTTATTGCCAGACTGTTACTCTTTATCAAAACTGGACAAAAGATTATTTTGATTTGACTGTTTATAAAGCCACAGTTCTGTTAGTCTTCACCTCTAGTTGAAACCACAGGTTTGTACTGTATTTAAGAATTTGAGAAAATGTACAAGTCATTTTTAAGTGATAAGTATCACTTTTCATTCCTTGTTCAACAATGAACAAACGCAACCAGATTACATGTTAGAAATATGTATTTACCGTTGTTTACATTTCAGTTCATTGTGAATTTAAATTGAATTTACAGTATTATCTAAGAATAAGGGAAAAAAAAAATCTGACAAACTTTGTACATCTTCATTTTGTTTTGGTGCTGCACAAGGTTAATTACATCCAGTATGATTACAAGCGGTCATTTAGAGATGTCAGGACAGCATTTTTTTTTTGCAAAAATAAAATCAACAAATATTTCAGTCTCACTAAATAGGACCCAAAACCAGATGTGGATTTAAATGTGAGTCTGTAGCTCACCAGCATGCATGTAAACAGAAATGCTGAAACTGAACTGCTGTCACTGAAATTTAATTGATGCTGGAATTTTGATGTTCATGTAGAAATGCCGATGAAGAGCACTGTTGTTTTGTTTACTTTATGAAATTGTTTTGTACATTTGTGTAAAATTATTTTCACTCTACTCTTAATGGCTCTTATCTGTTTAGGGAGGGACTCCTGTGAGATTAGAATATGCTCTTGCTCCTGTTAAAAATATGCTGTAGTTGTGAATTTTACATCAGACATTTAAAGGAGACTTTTGTCCTGGAACAGTGGACAATCCCACTATTTATGGTATGTATGCATAGACTGTATAAAAGAAGTGTGTGGGTGTGTGTGTGGCATCAGGATGGACCTTTGATATGCTTTCCTTCACTTTGCTTCTATCTGCCTATTTGGGATCAATGTGTTTGCCTTCACTAACAAGCCAACTGAAATATGCATCAGTCTACGTTTATATATGACATGTTTAAATGCCATAACTGCCTGTACTGTGAAATGTACAATTTGCTTGTAAGATGGTTATAAAATATGGTTACTGTCTGTTGAAAAAAGAAGACCGTTGTTGAATGTTAGAAAGACTGAGATTTTTAAATAAAGTCTGCATTTTGTTTTTAAAAAGGTGATCCATTTTTATGGTGTCTAGGAGACAGTGGAGTTTTACTAATAAACGGCTATTGATAAACAGTTCTTGCAATTTCAGAGCCTTTTCTCGTATCTTTAAAAAATCACATGCGTCTTCATTTACATCACTTTAGAATGTTTCACCATAGATGAAAACCGCACAGCTCTATGCTTCCTTTTGGAAATGTTTTATTTATTTCATGTCACTTGGGATGGATCGGGGTGTTGGACCCTGAAACCTGACTGACCTGCCGGGGGTTCAGTCATCACAAACTCGTGCTGTGCAGCCAAACCAACTCAGCTCAGCACACAGGACTTAATTTGAAATTCAACATCAGTCCCAGAAGGTACCAAAGAGGCCCAAAATGGCAGGCTGACAGACAGTCCAAACCACCCCACATACTTACAATAATTGGAGAGGACAAAGGAAACTAACTAAATATTCACATTTAAGAGCTAGAACCAAATCTTTGATTAACAAAATGATTGCAGAACAATTTTTGTTTTACCAAATGATCAATCTGCTAATCATGTCAGCACTAAAATATGCTGGATGTACAGTAGCAGTCAAAAGTTTGGACACACCTTCTCATTCAACTACTTTGAATAATCTAAAATATAAAACATATTCTGGTTTGTTGAGCATTTGTTTGTTTACCACATAATTCAATATGTGTTTCTTCATAGTTTGGATGTCTTCAATATTAATCTACAATGTAGAAAAAAATTAAAATAAAGAAAAAAACATTGAATGAGACGGTGTCCACACTTTTGACTGGTACTGTATATGTCACAAAGTGTGGAATAATGTGATTTTTTAAAAGTTAAATAAAAGGGTAAAACTGTTTTAAGGGTTTAATAAATATGCTTTATGAAAGGCAGCTACATTCACCTTAAGATACTGTTAATGTTCATGGGTTCTGGTTCTCAAGTCAAATATTTTACTGAAACCGTGGTCGTTGATATAATTGCTTAAAATATAGCCTTGCAGCTCCTGAATACTGTTTCTAGTACCAACCACTAAGCTATGTATAAATGTCTTATCATTTCTTATTTAATTCAACTTTAATTAACATTTCAGTTCTATTCAGCATGGGTTTCGGTGGTTGAAATTCGAATGGACACGGTTTACGACACGTGGACACGGTTTACGATACGTTTACGACGCCTCTTTCCAAGCTACGGCAGGAGAAGGAGGGGAGCCGTAAAGCGATGTGTTTTGGACTGGAGGAGGTCATTGGAAAGTGAGCAGTGAGTGCGGGCTGGTTCCGGAGGCACAGAGACACCCAGTGACAGGATATATCTGATGCCGGTGTGAGACAAATACACAATTCAACCTCTCTGTTTAGCGTTTCAACCGCGGCGACATGCTCCGTCTAATCCTGCGGCTCAGGCCGTCCTCCGGGCTGCCCTGTCCCCGTGCCCTCCTGGTCGGGCCTGCTACTCCCAGCACCCGCTCCGTGGCCGCTACCTGTTCTCTGAAGCGGCTTCACTGCGGAGCGGCGTCCCGGGCAGTGTGTGCGGGCTCCGGCTTCAGCCCCAGGGGGACTCTGCTGCGGTGTCCCCGGCTGGCGGGCAGCTATCAGGGCGCACGTTTCTACAGCCTGCCGCCGCACCAGAAGGTAACGTTTACGGCAGTTCGGGTTGCTATAGCACCGACGTTCGAACGTTCTCAGAAACAGCTAGCATGACCTCCCTAGCTGCTAGCATTGTAGCTGTGATCTACCAGACACACTCTGGCACTGCTGCACAAGCTACACCCAGATGATGCATGAGCTTTAAGCTGTGAGGTTTATTTAGCAAACAGTGTTTCCTAGATATGACCTTACCAACATAGTCATTAACATTGGAACTTGGTACATGTTGCATTTAATCAAATCTATATGACTTAAAAGACATTCAGTTATGAGTTAAAAAGGGCCCCATAAACCACAAAAATCAGCATGGGTCCTGTCACATGTGTTCAACATTATACACTTTTATATGTTAATTTAATGTATTTGGTGCAGCATACAGTACCAGTCAAAAGTGTGGACACACCTTCTCATTCAACTACTTTGAGGAATCTAAAATATAAAACATATTCTGGTTTGTTGAGCATTTGTTTGTTTACCACATAATTCCATATGTGTTCCTTCATAGTTTGGATGTCTTCAATATTAATCTACAATGTAGAAAAAAATAAAGAAAAATCATTGAATGAGAAGGTGTGTCCAAACTTTAGACTGGTACTGTACACTTCTATATGTTAATTGATGTATTTGGTGCAGCAGATATTCACTTGGTTTGTAAATAGGCATTACTGGAAACAGAAAAGGTCTACTGCAAAAAAAAACATTCTACAAATGTAAAAGACTTGAATGTACACATTGGTTTTACTAAACCTAAATCGAGTCTGCCTTAATAATCAGTCTGTAACACACCAGCATGCTTGTCAACTTAACAAGCTCAACCTGAACTGCTGATTCTGCAACTTTGATGTTCATGTAGAAATGATAGAAGTCTGCATCTATCAAAACTAGATTATTTTTTTCCACCCATATTTCACATTATACACTACACTGACTTGTCTAGTGCTGTTGTTGATTTCCATACCTCCATTCTAATTTTGAGCAAGTTTTGAGCATGAAGTCAAAAGTGCCAAAATTAAGTATTCTATAAAATCAGTGAGTATTTTGAAAATAAATACTTGATTTTTGATTTTGCTGTTGATACACAAATTAATAGAAGGAACTGCTCACAGCTAGAAAATGTTTAACTAATTGCGATTCATGTATGTGTTTAGCTGTTGTGTCTTTACATGAAGCACTTGTGGATATCTGCTATCAGATTTTACACAACCTTGAAAATTAATGCAAAACATTACAGATGTGACGAATGAGGCTGTATGTGGGTCAATTTTTCTGAAAGGGGATCAGCTGATGATGATGTAGCAACAGCAGTTACAACCCCGGATAGTTGCCAGTATTTGCAAAGCTGTGTCATTAAGCCACAGTGAGGATACTGTTAAGTGTCAATGGAGATTTTGTTTTTCTTCTCATTCTTTCTTTTTTTTTAAATGTTTTTTTATCCACAAGGTCAAATATGGTGCTTCCTCATGACTCCTTCATTTTTGAACACCTGGAATTTGTTTTGTGTTCATCAGGTGGAGCTTCCTGCACTGTCACCCACCATGCAGACGGGAACGATCGCACGCTGGGAGAAGAAGGAGGGGGAAAAAATCAGCGAGGGCGAACTTATAGCTGAGGTAAGGACCCGTGTGTGTGTGTGTGTGTGTGTGTGGTGCCATATTCTTGTAGGAAATTGTCCCTACACAGTTTAAAAAATGATTCCATCTTTGTAGGTGGAGACTGACAAGGCCACTGTTGGTTTTGAGATCCTGGAGGAGTGCTATATGGCAAAGATCCTTGTTCCTGAAGGGACCAGAGATGTCAGCATTGGAGCTGTAATCTGCATCACGGTTGACAGGTAAATTTCTGCCCTTCGACAATGTAAACTACAGACTGGAAACCAAGTTTAACCTCACTCTATAGAATAATTGTCTGACTAAAATGAGTCTGCAATATTTTCTGGGTTCTCCTGCTTCTTCCCACAGTCCAGACACATGCAGGTTAGGCCACTTCACATCCAAAAGTCGATAAAAAGAATCTTGGCGGGAGATTGTGTGTCATTTAATTTTATATCACACGTTACTTATTGATACGCTTTATCATAAACATTTAAACCAGCAGTGTTATCTGTGCCTGTGTTAATGAGTGAAAACTATTTCATAAGCACCTTTCAATTGTAAAAGCTGTAAGCCAAGTCAAATCTCAAATCAAATTCTGCTCAGTATTTCATCGGCGCTGTCTGCAACCCGGAGTGCAGAGGGGAGGGCCGGACTACTGAGACTGGTGGTCAGCTGTGTAGTGCACCACAGCTGATGAAGTTATCATCAAATAGATAACATCAAATAGCATTATAGAATTGCAGAACAGAGCGTCAATAGTTTTCAGTAATATCTTCTAATACTGTGCGTATATCACCAAGTTGTCATATGTTTTTGTTTGTAAAATAGTTGCAATGAACACATCGATGGGGAGGAATACGGTATACATAGACAAACTGAAAACAATTATACAATGCAATTATCAGAGGGCACACACTCCGCCTTCTCCAGTCACCTCGCCCACTACATCTTCACCACCTGCATATATGGATTGTGTGAATTAGCAAAATCTGGAAATATAGCCAGTGACAGCTCTCACACAATCATTACACTCCATATCCTATTTACGAGTCCTAATCACGATGGTGGCAAAGTTCACCATGACAAAAATTAAATAGATAAATAAATGTTTACCGATCAAACTTCCATTTTCAAATGATACCCAGGGTGGGGGATACACTGATTGATCATTTTGGAAGCAATCAGTCTGACTGCTGTAAAGGTATAAAAACTGTGGTGACACAGTCATAATGCGTAATGCTGCATGACGGATGCACTGGCCCTGATAGCACTGGACTACGTGAAGGGAAGTATTCGGAATGGACGTTAATGGACTGAAAAATTGCTTTTCTTGGCCTTCCTCTTGGTAGTTGCAGTGACTCACCGTAATGAACCATTGATCAGCAGGCTTGTTTCTATGCATTAACCTTCATTAGGTGCTTGGTATTAGCCATTTATGATTGAATGTGGGAATGTAGAGGGCCAGATGTGAGGCTGATTCATGTGCACACATTTCCAAGTTGATTTGGGATTTATAAATGGAAATTGCGCACCGGCAGGTGTGAAGTTTTATAAATCAGAATATTTTGGGGCGTACGTACACTTTCTCACTTCTACATACGCAAACATTTAGTGTAAATCTTATGAGTTTGTTTTTATAAATATAATTTAGTCTAGTTGCGGTTATGCTTTGTGTAAACAAATGTGTAATATTTGTGTGTATATTTTCCCTGCAGCCCTGACCTCGTCGCAGCCTTTAAGGACGTAACGTTGGAGTCTCTTCAAGCAGCCGGTGCCAGTCCTTCACCAGTTGCCTCCACTCCTCCTCCTCCTGCTGCTGCTGCCGCTCCCCCTGCAGCCCCGGGCAGCTCTTACCCCACACACATGAAGGTAGGCTTGTTCTTACATCAACAAAGTACAGTCATGTGTAGAAGATGTGATGGGCTGGATGTGATGACGAGATCATTGTTTCTACTGCATGTTAGAGCAGGGCTGCAGAGTGGAGTTATTTAGTGACGGGTCGTTTTCTCTTTTTAAAAGGGGTTTTCTTTGCGGCAAATGCTAAAATTTAAAACCATCTTATAGCATGTTGAGATGAACACACAGAGCAACAATTTAACAGAACCAGTTTTCAGCAGGATTGTCTCATTTTCATATATGACAATATATGCCATAAGAATAGTATAATGAAAGATGTTACAGTCACTTAAAAAAATGTGTACATATTAGCTTTCGATTTTTACTGAAACCAGAAACTTAAAACATAATTTCTGATCTTCTCTGCATTTATCAGAATATGTCTTTTGACGTTTATTGAAGTACAAGAGTTTGTTGAAGTGGTTTCTGTGTTGTCAAGTCTCTAAAGCTAACTTTTAAATGTTGGTATTAAGTTGTAGATTAATTTGTGAAGAAGCTTTGACCTTAATGCCTGTATATTTTGTCAGTTTTAAGGAAGCATATCAAATAAAAAGCTTTTTAATCGGGATTCTATATTCTTTCTTAATGTAAAAGATTTTCAAGGTTCTTTTATATTGATAAAAAACACAAGCTTCAACCAGATATTCTCATTAATTATAATACTCACATAAAAAATAAACACATTTGTATTAAGTTGTACTTTTTTGTCGATGTGAGCAATAGTTCCTATGGTGAGTCATTGATCTGAACAACAAAATAACATGTCACATCCAGCTGTCCAGGTTGCCGTTGTTGCTGAGAATAAGAACATAATGTTATCTTTTGAACACAGTGTAATATTTAGGGAGGAAAAGTGATTTTATCTTTCAATCAGACGAAACATAGAGGCTTTAATTTGTCAGAGTCTGCTCTTACAAATGTACTCCTGCCAAACTCAAACTGGGGAGGTCACAGTTACATAAATTCTCCTGTTGCTCAAGCTTTCTTGTGTTGCAGGTCACACTTCCTGCCCTCTCTCCCACCATGACGATGGGAACAGTGCAGCGCTGGGAGAAGAAGGTTGGAGAGAAGCTGAGTGAAGGAGATCTGCTGGCTGAGATCGAGACTGACAAGGCGACCATAGGTAAACCTAAACCGACCTGACACCTCAGCATATTTGCACTGTAGACTACAAAGCATTACAGTGTTATTTAACACTTGGTAGATTATTGTTTTATTTTATCATGCCATGTGATGTCGTGTAGGTGTCCCATATCAGAAGAATCACTCTTACAACTGACTTGTATCCTGAATAAAAGCTCACCTTGCTCAACATGTCCCCCTCATGTGTTTGTGTGTAGGCTTTGAGGTGCAGGAGGAGGGATACTTGGCCAAAATCATGGTGGCAGAGGGAACTCGGGATGTTCCACTGGGAATGCCGCTCTGCATCATTGTAGAGAGAGAAAGTGACATCGCTGCCTTCAAGGATTATGTAGAGACTGGAGTGGCAGAGGTTTCCGCTCCAGCTCCAGCACCGGTGAGACACTAAGTGAACATTGTACCCAAATACTCCCCAAAACATCCTGAATCAGCCTCAATTCAGATAGCTTGTACAGGTATGATTGTGATTTGTGAATGTTTGTGTTTATGTTCCAGGTTGCAGCTCCAGCTGCTGCAGCACCGAGTCCTGCTGCCACAGCCGCTGCCCCAGCAGCAGCAGCCAGGAAAGGTCGTGTGTTTGCCAGCCCGCTCGCCAAGAAACTGGCTGCCGATAAAGGAATTGACCTTGCACAAGTCAGCGGTAAGTAACCACGATCTTAATAGTAATGACTATTAAGATCTTTAATGGAAGATATTTAAATATAGAGCTATAGAAAGCAATACTTAAAATATCTTATATACTGCACACTGTGCTGTTTTCTGTTCAGGCTCTGGTCCTGATGGGCGCATCACCAGGAAAGATATTGACAGCTTTGTACCACCAAAGGCTGCACCTGTAAGTAAAGCTAACACTTAATTCTTTATCAACGAGCAATGCATTTTTAATCATATGCAACAACTTCCATTCCCATTATAGATTTAGCATATCCAATCTTTGAATATAAGAATGTAGTGCTAAAACCATTTGCTGTTTAATTGAAAAATCATTATGTCATTCATGAAGCAAAAAATGCCAGACTTTGATTGTTTCTGCCTGCTAATATGAGAGATATTTATGCTTTCTCCTGTTTTATATTATTGAATCTCTTTGGAGTTTGGCTGGTTGGTTGAAAACAAAATCTGCATTTGAAGACCTTGAGCTGTGTGAAAATGTGAATAACGTGTCAGACATAGAATGGTTTTGACATAATTTGGAATTTGTTTTCTTTGTGTGTCCAAATTATTTTTAGTTACTATAAGCTAGCAGGTCTTCAAGTCATGAAAGTTCTAGTGTCCTACTCTATTTGCCTCAATGTTTTGTTTTAATTCATTTAAAATGCAAATTAAATTATTTCCGTTGGCAGGCCGTCGTTGCTGCTCCCACTCCAGCTGTAGCTCCGGCTCGTTCTGCTCCTGCTGCAGCACCTGCTGCAGCAGCTGGGACCTTCACCGACATCCCTATCAGCAACATCCGCAAGGTGAGAGTAATACACACCTGACTTTTAGGGGTCCATTGTGTTGGATGAGGACTTCCTCTCCTCTGAGAGCACTCGGGTATAATTCCTGACATGCAGGGCTTGGTGCTGGAGTTATTGAATGCTGTGAGGCAAACGTCCTGAGGGGCTTTCACAGCGCAGCTCTGTTATCTTTGACTTTTGCCTCCACAAATGTGTGAGTGCCAGACAGGCCCTCACACACATTTATCAACACAAGCTCAACTATCGCACCTTATTCCTGTCCATGATGAATTCTGGATCAAAGCTTCATTGCAAAAAATGCGTCTCTCCCGCAGGTCATCGCTCAGAGGTTGATGCAGTCCAAGCAGACGATTCCCCACTATTATCTGTCTGTAGATGTCAACATGGACCAAGTGATCGAGCTTCGGAAAGATCTCAATGCTGTGAGTTTTCATTTATAAATAGACTTTAACAGAATGACAGACAAGAAATCTTTTTTCTTTCTGAACTAAAATTATTATTTTGTGTGTCTCTAACACAACCTCGCCTCGTCTCTGCAGGAGGTGAAAGCCCAGAATATCAAGCTTAGTGTGAATGACTTTATCATCAAAGCCAGCGCTCTGGCCTGCCTAAAGGTTCCTGAGTGCAACTCATCCTGGTTGGATACGGTCATTCGACAGTGAGTAAACACACATAAACAGGCATCACCAAACACATGTAATATATACAGTGAACAGGAAACAAGTTCTCCTGGTTTGTAGATCTACTAATCTTTGGCTTGCAGACATGAGCTGGTCGTAGCACACAAACATAAAGTTATCAACAATTCATATTCATCAATCAAAGTCTTCTTATATAGTCGACCTGTCTTAGGTTTTTTCATCTTTACATTTTGTCTGACATCAAAAAGTCTTTACATCTGAAATATAAATTTAAATTGTGTCGCTCATATCCATGGTAACATCCAGACGAATGGATGCATCACTGTGCAAGTGAATTTTTCCATGGTTTTAAAGGTACTATGTGAAGCAATTGGTATGTATTAATTGCTTTGTATTGCCAGTGTGTGAACAGATTGTGAAGTAACTTAAAAACTAAGATCTTCCATGACTTTTTCAGTTGCCTGTAACAGCCAGTGGACTGATTTCTGTGTAAACCATCAAATGGTTATGCGCCTTTTCTCTCTAGAGCGCATCTACGGCACCAACAGTATGGAGCTAGATAAATGCCAAAGTAAACAGTATTACGGTACAGAGCAAGGGTGTATAACTAACGATTGCTTTGATTTCAACTACACACCAGTTACATTTTGTGACTGCATCTTGCACAGCTGCAATGCTATGCTAAAATCTCTCCTCTAAAATGTAAACATCTGGTAAAATAGTCACAACCGTCTCCGGGTAGTTCCCACTACAGTGAGTGTCTCCTGGACCCCTTTTTTCACGATGACTCTCGCACAGATTCACAAGTTGAATACAATATCAGTATCACAGCTGTGAGGGGAGCAAAAGAACAAAAGAAAAACTGCAGCATTGTTAGAATAAAACTGTTATCTTTTTATTTGACATTGGTCTCTAAAAGTGTAACTGCACTATTGTGCCAGTAGGAGGCACTCAAAGCACAGATGTTATTTCTCCTCTTCTTAGTTAAGAAACAAAGTCACCTTGACCACATTTCTGTGCTGTCATCAGTATTGACTTTAAAATGTTTCCAGGAATCATGTGGTGGACCTGAGTGTAGCAGTGAGCACAGCCAACGGTCTCATCACGCCCATAGTCTTTAACGCCCACACCAAAGGACTGGCTGCCATCAGCTCCGACGTGTCGGCTCTCGCTGCCAAAGCGAGAGAAGGCAAACTGCAGCCACATGAGTTCCAGGTACAACACGTAATCTGATTCTGTTGATAAATGTAGTTTTCTTAATTATAAGAGTTGTGAAATGATTAGTTTTATGCAGATTTTGTCTATCTAGCGAACCAGCAAATTGAATCGTTCCTCTTGTTTCCACCAGGGAGGCACATTCACAATCTCTAATTTGGGAATGTTTGGCGTCAAGAATTTCTCCGCTATAATCAACCCCCCTCAGTCCTGTATCCTCGCGGTCGGAGGCTCAGAGAAACGGCTGATGCCTGCTGATAACGAGAAAGGGTCAGTGTCATGACTTCAATACTATCAACATGTTGCCCATATTGCATTTCTAAATTCAAATCTGACGCAGCATCCATTTGGATTTTTTTGCAGGTTCGACGTAGCCAGCATGATGTCGGTGACGCTGAGCTGCGACCACCGGGTGGTGGACGGAGCGGTCGGAGCACAGTGGCTCGCAGAGTTCCGCAAGTTCTTGGAGAAACCCGTCACCATGCTGTTGTGATTGGACTGAACTGCTGTTAAACTGCAGCAACAGGCAGTGGCCTCTCACTGAAGTGATCTGATTGGTCTAACTAGTCTGGATCCTCCCATGATTGGCTGCCTGACACCAGGTCACTCCCAGTTATCCTGAAGGGGAAGAGGCGGAGCTTACTCTGCTAACCTGTCTCTTTCTCTGTCTGTCCTGTCTGTCTTTCTCTCCTCTCTCTCACTCATACGCTATTTATTGAGGCCCCTTATCAAGAGACCAGAATTAGGTATAATTTATGCTAGAATAGAGACGGGTCTTATGTCACTAAAACACAGAGTGTTTTACAAAGGGAAGAGTTACATGTCCAACCAGCGAACATATTTATCCCAAAATGTGTGTGTGTGTGTATGTGTGTGTTTGTTTCTGCACATTTTAATCTGTGATTTTGTGTGAATGTGATAAAGACAACTGGAAGTGGAGCTATCTGTTGGTTCCAGTCTTTGGAGTTAAGAGTTGTGATGTTTAAGGATGGAGCTAAATATATGTTAACTTAGAGACACGGTTCAGATCTACACACACACACACACACACACACACACAAAAACCTGTCCCTGTTCAGTGGCCACACACACACACACACACACACACAATTGAAAAGTTAAGTGTGTTTCCCGTGGGTTGATGCTAGAGTGTATATTCTTCACTGTGAGATGAACACAGTGCTGTGTGTGTATATATATATATAAATATAAATGGTGAGTTGTTCGGTCAAAAGTAAAGGAGCTATGTTGAGGCCTCACCATATCATTTAATATCCGTACTGTCCTGAATGATAACAAACACTCTTCAAGGAAGTACTAAACGGTTCTGCCAATTCTCTCTCTTCGATGGGAATGTTTTATGTTCTAATTTCGGGCTTAAACACTTTACTTTTTGAAATATTCTATATTTCACTGCTGCAACGCACAAAGCTGGTGCTGGATGTTTGTTTGAATAAATTGGAAGAAGTCAGTCTTGTGCCATATGCTCTTTGGTTTGGGTTTGTATAAATGGACATATTGTAAGTGCCCAAATTAGAGCTCAGTGTAATCACACAAAATCTCAAAAATATTTTAACTAGGACTCCCAAGAAACTGCCCTGCCTTTTTAATAATTGCTGAACATCTAATGGAAGAAAGTAAAGATCTAAACCTGCAGTCCTTGCTCATTAACGTTTCCTTGTTTTGGATTTGATCTGCAATATTGTCACGTTGAACTGCTGTCTTTGTTTATATCGGCAACATCTGAAATCACCAAAGTAACATGTATATAAATGAATAAAGGTAAAGAGAAAGCTGACAGGGTCCAAACAACAGACCTCATTGGGGTGAAATAATAAAAGGTCAAATTTGAAAACCTGAAAAAGTCACATCTTGCTTTGCAGCTCACACCTGAAGAAACCTTTTTTATTCCAGCCTGAGTTGAATCTTACAGTTGTCTTTATTCAAGTGAAATATTATTTATTTCATTTCCTGGCCCCTGTTCTTCAACATTCCACTGATTTGTTTTGGTTAATAGCATTAGTGGACCACTGTTGCCAATACGCCATGTATAACTCCATGACAGTTCAGTCATTAAGACACTCCCAAAATCACCAGAATGGTCATTTGTGTAACGCAATTTCCTTATGCTCCCATACGGGGCTTATTAAATCTGCTTTGTATGTCCACTGATTCAAACTTAAACGTGGTTGAGACTGGTGAAACTAAACTACACTGGAACATATTTGGATGATCGCTGGAAGACTTGGCAGGCAGATCGACTTATGTGGGTCATGAATAACTAACACATTTTATGCAAATCCATCATAAAGCAGCCGTGACAGCATTTTGTTTAGCCCATGGGTCATAACTTCGATGATGTCCTTATCACCAGATGACTTGCTGCGAGTGTCAAAAACTAATCTTTTTTTCCTCAAACCAGTCGGTGACAACCCTCCCTAACTGCCTTCAATCCATAAATCACTGTGCACAGATAAGTGTAAAAACCTGCTTTCTTTCCCCCTAAGAGCCAAAGAGCTGGTTTGGGACTCTACAGGGTTCTTGCAAATTCAGGAAAAAGAAATTATAAATGATAGATGATGGCTTATTATCCCCCGGTGTCAGAATAACATGTTCGCAACATTAAATCCCATTAAATAAAAAGTAGGGCTGCAACTCTCATTTTCAAAATTCATTATCATTCATCATTGGGTTTTTTATTGTATAAATTGATTATTATTAGTCTTAAATACCTTTTGTAAATAGTGAAACATGCCCGTCTTATTTCCCGGAACCTTACATTTTGAATCTATAGTGATAATAATCAGTAAAGAATCAAATCCTCATTTTTGAGAAGTTGTAACTTAATTGATGGATTATGATTTTGTTTTGTAGACTTCTGTTCGGCCCATTAATCATTCCAACAATTATGAAAAATACTTCCTAAAAGAGAGACTATGTAGCTTTTGTAAAAAAAAAAAAAGAATTAACACAGTTCTCTTTGAAAAGAGAATTAATAAGCAATTAAAGGCACCCTTACTCTATTTTCATACTCTCAGAAGTTTTGATATTGTTAAATTCCTCAACCACTCCTCTCTACTTGTGCTACTGTTAAATTACAGTTTAACATGCTGCAGATACAATTTTTAATTATTTTATCACAAAAAGTAAAACAATCTACTGAATTAAGAAAATGTTGGGAAATGCATCCATGCCAACAAAACCTTGCCGCTATGCACTACATACTGTCGATGTTTTCTATGAAGCAGCTGCAGTAATGTATGTTTCACTAACTAATTAGACTACAAGCTGACCCAGTATAGCTCTCAACGCAGTAAGGACGTGCAATTAATAAGCCTATATGAAAAATTCTTATCTGACAACGTTACAAACAGACGATGAGAGGTGATGAGACGTAGAGAATGAAGTGAGAGTGAAAATAGTGAAGGGTGGGGTTTATTGTACTGCTCAATGGATTAATCATGCATGGCTGGTGTTTTTTGGCCACCACCCCGTACACAGGGGAAGAGAGGGCTGCCTCTCCTCTGTTTCCTCTCAGCTATGGGTTCTTCTGGAAGATGGATGCTCTGGACCGTGTGTGTGTGTTTCGCTGCTCTGGAAAACGGTGAGTAGGCCGGTGTTCTGTCATAAGCTTTGACACAAATTCAGGAAGACAGGATGAGAAACATTGGTCATTTTGTTCTCACTGCTGTAGCTTCAAGAGTTTGAGGAATCTGCAAAGCCACAGGAATTGTTGCTTCTTGTCTGTAATTCCTCACATGGATTTTGGATGAAGATAAAATAATTGTATACTTGTTAGTTTCGTAAATCGGTTGCAAGTACAGACACAGACCCTTATAATCTAGAACCAACACCGCTGTGATTTTTGGACAGATATGTTTGACTGCAAATTGCAGATTCTTTTGACAGCATACGAAAAGTGTCTGTTTTTTGTTTTGTTTTTACAATTTAAATACTTGTATCGTACTAGCGATGGAAGACTATAGAAAAAGGGTTTTAATCATATATAAGACTCATTAAATAAAAGTTTACATTCGCAATTATTTCTTAATTATCCAATAAAAATGAATGAAAAGCAGCCCCTTCTTAATATGCCATATAAGCCTAATGTTTGTTAAATTGAGTTATTTGAAAGGCTTTATACAGACTGGTGTTTTAGAGACTGGTGATCTACATAGAGACAATGTTGTGAATTGACAGTATGTTCATGAACACAACTCGGTGAAGTGGCCTGTTGTTCCACTCAGTCTGTGATCGGTTTGGCTCACCCTCAAAGCTGTCAAGTGTAATTAACAAACTAATATGCACTCTGAATTCCCCCCACACACACAAAAGGCCTGGGGATGACAGAGAGAGGGGGTGGGGGTCATTATTTCAGTAATAAAGGAGAAGAGGGAGGAGCGGTGCAGTCTGAACGTCAACAGAGAAACTAGAGAAGTTTAAAGCAGAAGAAACATGTTTAATTTAAGAAATAACCCCTTAAATGAAATGTGTCTGTTATAATGTGATTGATTTGACCTGTCTCATTTGTGTTTGTCCTTTCCCACGTTGTTAACCAACACAGCTGCACTCAGGGTAACCATGAGGGAATCGAGCCTGCAGGTGGTTCAAGGCGATGTTGTCGTCCTGCCCTGCTCTTTCTTCACCTCCAGTCCTCTCTCCAGACTCAACGTTATCTGGACTCTGGCTCCCTTCTCCAGTCCTGAATCCCCAATACAGGTCTGAATCCAACACGCACAGACAACTAGGACCAGCTATCTCACACAGCAGCTTCACAATTTGATCAGATATTCAATATAAATATATATATAAATATATATATATATCAGGTTTATCATTATAACCTCCAAGCTGGTAAAACACAAAGTCTTGAAAAATGGAACGTGCTGCAATGTAAATACCAAGTGTTTGGTGAGAATAATTTTTTCTCTAAAGTTGTTTTTCTTCTGCTTTTTATGTATTTATTTGAACTCATTTACAACATGGACTTCACTGCAGTTGTTAGTAAAAGTAACAATATCTTACCAAAGGGAAACTTTGTACCTTCTATGAAAACAAGAAGCTTGTTCATATTTTTGTGATCTGACACTACTTATCAATGCCTGCTGTTCCGTCCAGGTGATTGTGTACGACCATGGACAGGAGATTGAAGACCCGTCATTCATTGGCAGGGTTGGTTTTACAGGTATGACTAGTAAAAGTCTTTTTTGATCCAAATATATATAATTCTTTGTATTTTTTTATTTCATTCAAATAATTTAGAGTTTAGAAGTTGAAGACAGAAAAAAAATGTTCTTTCATTAAACCACCTGCAGGTATTCCCTGGAGTGCAGATATTGTCCTGAATGACACACGTGTATCAGATGCTGGTACTTACCGCTGCATGGTCAATAACCCACCAGAGACAGCCGATCCCGGCATAGGAGAGCTGGAGCTCAGTGTTCTGGGTAAGTGTGTCACATATTGTCAAGTTCTGTGAGAAAACGGAAGTTCAATTTTTTTTTACAGTCTAATACTCATATTTCAATATTTGCAATTACTGGTGGGGATTTTGTTTTAGTACAAAGAGAAAGGCCAAATAGCTTAGGATAATCAGTATGTGTTTGCCATGCTAACAGCGTGGGGTTAATCATGATAACAACGGCCCACCACTTTGTTACAAAGTGAAATACTTCCGCAACTTTTAGATGGATGAAATGTTGTACAGACATTCATGGTCCCCAGAGGATAAATTCCACTGACTTTGGTGATCCTCTGACTTTCCCTCTAGTGCTACTATGATTTTTACATTTGTGGTTTCAGTGAAATGTTTTTAGTGGTGACTCATTCGAATTGTTATGACTGGTGATCCCTTAAGATTATTCTTTTATGTGTACCATCAGGTCAAAATACAATCCTTTGATTTAAAGACATACAAAACTAATTAAATTCCCATTAATCTCAGCTGTAATTAAGTGCTAATTAGCTAATCTTAACATGCACACATGCTACACTAAGATGGTGAACAGGATAAACATTAAATCTGCTAAACATCTGCATGTTAACATTCCCATTGTGTTTTCATGCTGATGTAAGTATTAATTACCGCTTTATTTATTATTTATTATTATTCACATAGTATATAGTATTATTCTGTTAATTTTAGTGTTTAGTGATACACTAAAACACACAGAGAAACAACTAAAAAACACAGAGAAACATTTGTAAATAGACATAAAATATTTTTAATGGAGAGGGAAAAACAAGCTTTAATGAAATGTCACTTCAAGTCTGATTTGCGCGTGATCCCCACAGTGAAACATGGGAAATATTGCATCTCTTTGTAAGAATTCTGCAGTAAAGCCTTTTGGAAACTCAGTTACTGTTTTCATTTGCAGCGCCACCTTCGCTGCCTGTGTGCCAGTGGGATGGAGACATTGATATGGGAGGAAGTGTCACGCTGTCCTGCTCGGTGGCGGAGGGCGTCCCAAGTCCAGAAATCCGCTGGGACAAACTGAATCCAGAAGAAATCGCACTTCCCATCAACATGGAGGGTCAGTGCCACACACACACACACACACACACACACACACACACACACACACACACACACACACACACACACACACACACACACACACACACACACACACACACACACACACACACACACACACACACACACACACACACACACACACACGCAGAATCATAATCATCTTGTGTGGACATCATTATTTTTATTTTAGAGGCTAGTGAAGAATTCAAATATAGCTAAGAAAATGTACAAGACAACTTGAATTTATTGTAATTTTCACTCGATTGGATTGTGATAAAGCTTCAATGAATCACTAAGTCAAGCAGAATCAGTACCTATAGAAATGTATTCACCCCCTCCTTAACCTTTTCACTTTAAAACACAAACATAACTTATTATTACAAAGTGACAGCATTCAGAGGACTGTTGAATGGCTGATTTAGTATTGCACTCCATAAAGTTGGAAGCTCAGAAGAGAAACCATTTTAAGAAAAATCTTTAACAATCCATGCAGCGGAAGCCGAGATAACGTGGCTTTTAGTGCATGGATTAAGTAAAACAAAAAGAAAAACTGGACAAGCTGGACCCTACAATTCCCATAATGCAACTGGAGAGCATAATTAAATTGACCCCCTGTTCCTGTCTTTTAAATTCTCAGATCTTTTAAAACCCCACAACTCCAATTTGCATAGCAGGCTTTTAAAAAAGCTTTAAATCTCAAGCCAAAGCCAGAACAAACCATGACATCATCATGACATCAAAATAAGTCATTTTCACCATTATGCTCATACCTTTAATCCTCTTATGTTATTAGCTCACAGCTATTGATGTGACTGTCTCTCTCTCTCTCTCTCTCTCTCTCAGGAGATCTGTCGGGCTCCGTCCAGATTGTCAATGTGTCATCTCAGACGTCGGGCCTGTATCGTTGCTCTGCCAATAACCTGCTGGGTACAGAGAACTGCTACGTCAACCTGTCCATTTACACAGGTAAGAGCCTCCTTGTTCACCCATAATCCTCTCTGCCTCTTTTCACTGCAGCCACCTTTATGCTTTTCTTTATACTTTGGCTGCTTGTCTTTGTCTACAGCCCCAGATAGTTCCTCAGGCCTACTGCAGGGCGTGCTGCTCACCTTGTCCATGAGCCTGGTGTTGCTGGCGCTGCTGGTGCTTGTGCTGTGGCTCCATCGCACAGGACAGGACGGGAGGTGGAGGGAGGGGAAAGAAGAGGAGGAGGAGTGTTACAATGAGATACGATATACTCCGTCTCTGATGAAGCGTTCGTTTGTTTGATTTGTCAACACCCACAGGAATTTGAAAAAAAGAAAAAGAGATGCTCCAACCCGGGGTATCAAACGAAAGACTTTCAAATTTTTTTGTTTCATTCAGATAATTGATTTTTTACAGCCTAGCCAGTTCTCCTTGCAAACCACTGTACCTACTGTGCAAAATCACACATTTGGAAATAAATTCCCATGTTTCCAGTTTGTGTAGTATTGGATTTACAATGCGATGCTATTGAGTTAAGGCTAATAAAAGATACATGCGTTTGATACTAGCGTACAAAACAGTTTACACAAGAGGTATCTCACAAAAAATGTCATAAGAAATGTCATAGTGTAATATATCTTTCTTCGACAGACTATAATAAGACTTTGATATGCCTTTTTTTTTTTTTTTACATACTATAGTATAATTCATTTTTGTTGTATTATACTGTGACTTATTTCAACAAACTATACTATGCCATTTTTATGACTTTTTTATTTTACAAACTATACTTTGACTTTTTAATGACTTTTTTCGACATCGTATAATATGACTAAGACTTTTTAAAGCATACTATATTGTGACTTTTCTAACATACTACAGTATGGCTTATTAAGACACTATACTATGACTGTTTTAGCATTTCTTTCGTCATACTATCCTAGGACTTTATTTTACATGCTAGTCTTTAACTACTTTGTCACTTTATTCGACATGCTATACTATGACTTTTTTACGACTTTTTTTGACTTTTTCGACATATACTATACTTACGTAAATTGATGACTCTAAATTGCGTGCCTTCGCCCAACGTCAGCTGGGATTGGTTGAAGCCCGCCCAAGGCCCTGATTAGGATAAGCGGTTCGGCTAATGGATGAATGGAAATTATATACATAAATGTCAGTATAGTAAGTCATAAAAAATGTCATATTATCAATGTCAAAAACCCAAAGAGTACTATGGCATAAAAATTGTCAGTATAGGATGATGTAAAAATGCCCTGAAAAACTGTCATAGTATAGTACAAAAAAATCAAAGTATAGTATGCCACAAAAATATCACAGTAAACTTAACCAGTAAATGTGATGAATTAGTACTATGGACACTATAAATAGCCTCAGCAGTGTGTAGCCGTCGTGGGAGATGACAGCTGCTCTGTTGCTGACGGAGAACCTATGAATTTCTTCACAAGCTAGGTAGTTTAACACTCCTAAAGGGAACATTTCATAAAGGTTATTAAGCAGAAGTCAGTCGGTCGGTGGGTCAGTGAGTACGCTTGTCCTTTCAGGTGACGTCAAATCTAATTGGGTTCCATAAACTTAACAGAATCTTACTACACACCTGCATAATAGTTGAATTCATGCAAACTTTAGCATACTTTCTCTTTCGACAGATACACATATTATAAACCAGCTGCAGAGTTTATAACCTCACAATTCTTAGCGTTCAAGTCCTCATCGGTAAATTGATTTATAAACTTTTAATACTTTTTTTAAGTTTCAGCAAATGGTCTCAGTCTGAAATGGCTACTGTGAGGACTAACTTCGTGACACATGAATACAATTTGGCTCATTGGATCAACAACTCTCAGCTTTCTAGTCATACCCAATGTATGGTCTTTAGATCCATTGTTAGAATTGGCAAAAATAAAACCTTTATACTGCATGCAAAGTCATAAACATCATAAAGTGGGCATGTCTGTAAAGGGGAGACTCGTGGGCACCCAGAGAACCCATTTTAATTCACATTTCTTGGAGGTGAAGGGTCAGTTTCTTCACTCTAGCTTCAAAACTGAGCCAGCTACACCCTCCGACACACAGTTGGTCAGCCAGCGATTCCACAGATCTCCGCTCTAGTGCTAATGCAGGTTGTTTAGGAATATAATTAGGTTTAAGGCAAAGTCTCAGGGTTCCCTGCACAAAAAATGAAACGGAAAAATAAAATTACTCAAAGCAGTTCATTTGCAAACGATGACACAAAAACCTTTAATTTAAATAGGAGAAAAAAAAAAAGAGAAAAAAAAAGAAAAATCACATAAAAAAAACTGTACAGAACATTGAACATCCACTTTAAGTTCTTAAATAAAAGACTCCCCTCCCAAAATATAACTAAAATGATAAAGTGGGATGGTGTATGATACATTTTGTGCAAAAGTATTTGATTCTTCCCAAACTGCACATTTCAATGTGAAGAGTGCCTCTCTCCACTCAGCTCTCCCTCTGATGGGTAAACACAAGAGTCCCTCCCCTAAACCTCAACATAGTGTCTTGAATGTAAAATAACCCAAAATCCAATAATAATAAAATAGATTTGTATTTTAAATATATATTTATATAAGAAACATGCTGTACATAATTTAAGAGATTAAGAAATCCCTTTTTATTGACACCCAGATCTGTCCGTTAACTTGTGCTTTCCACACTCCCAGCAAAGAAAAAAAACATTATTCCCTGTTGCTTTGGATACAAGATGACGGAGGAGACAAGAAAAACAGAAAAAGCATTGATCAGAAAGTCTATTTTCCTGAGTCAAGGGAGTTCCTAAAGATGTTTTGAGAGGGATACTGACGCACTTTCCACCTGCTGCAGCTTATTGCAGCCGAGACCGGCTGAAATATCGCAGCTGCTAAAAATATTTTAAAAAAAGGTAAAAAATAAAATGCTTTTTACACCCTGTGTCTCTTGTTCAGATGTTTTAAGGAGCTGATAGTGGGGAAAAACACCACTGCAAAGAGAAAGTGATTCAACAAATTTGTTGATTTTACAGCATGCATAACTTATTGTAACCCATAGAGAGCAAAACACTGTAGAGGGGAGCATCTTTTGTAACATCAATGTGACCCTGACAGTACGCAACATGCCTCACTATTGTGACACTTTTTTATTCCCTCCATCCGGGTTTCCTCCTTTGAACAAAAAGTCTTCCTGAAGAATAAGTCAATTTATTTCCCATTATAGACCCTGAGAACGCTGGCCTCCTTTTCAAGTTTCCAAGAGGAGAACACCGCTTCTAAGAGATATTTGGTGAGAAAACGATTAATGCTATTCCACAATATTATTTCAGAATCATTCAACCACTGCAGACAACATCAGGGGCCCACGCCACTGGATGCAGGGAAGCGTTTAGGGCCGAATTCTGTCGGAATGCCAGATTTTTTTTTTTTTTTGCTTCAACCCTGAATCAGTGTTTCGATTTTATTTTCACAGTGGTGGAAAAAAAAAAAAAAAAAAAAGTGCAAGAGTGGGAAAGAAACAAACTTAAAGTAACTTATCAGGAATACTTCCAGTTATACTGTATTACAAAAAAAAAAAAAAAAAAAAAAAAAAAAAGACAGCCATTGGTGAGATGATACAAATGTGATGACACCAAACAAATTGAGGGAGGGGTCGGGGTGCAGTTGACAGAAGGCATATTTCCAATTCAATACATCACACCATATTGACAAACGCAGTTAAAGATATCTGTGAGACAATATTAATCAAATAAATATTCCACCTTTGCTTTGACTATTTATTAAACTTTGTTTATTTCCAACTAAAACGCTGGATTTGACTGTTGTAGAAACAGCAGTAGTAGTGGGTATATTAGTAGTAGCAGGAGATGCAGAAGCAGTAGTATAGTAACAGGAGGGCCATACTGCAGCAAAGAAACAGAGCTCCCAACACAAAGCAGCCTGGGTCCCTTATAGTGAGAAAGTCATGAGCTGAGTGGATCTGATCGGAGAGGGCGTCATTGATCCGTCATCCAAAGAAAATAAACTTGGTGCACCTTAAACACAGAGGAACTCGTGATTCTTCAAGTAAAGTATTAAAATAGAACATTCCACTCACCAAAAAAAGGCTTTAAGTTTATAACACTCCTAGTTTGTAGGTTTGTGATCAACACAATTTCGAAAGATTGGAATCGCCCTCCGCTTGATCCTGATCAATGGGCACCAGCTCTGTCCAAAGTCTTCCCACTCCTCCGTGTCGCTAGTCAGATGCAGGACTCGAGTCCAGGCCTAAATAGAATGTAAACTAGCGGTTAAAGCACCACATTTTTGGATGGGACGGAAGGGAGGTTTCGTTTTTACCCCTGAAACTTGCTCCAAGAGAGAACTGTTGAGAGTTGATGTTGTCAGGCACCTCTGTAGGAAATACACCAGAGGAAAAGGATGATTATGCTAGGGTGTGGTTTTTTTTTTCTTTCTTGTTGAATATGTATAATGTGCAGGGAAGAAGAAGAAGAAGCGGAGGCTCCAGAAATTGTGTACTGTTAAACACTGTTTGACACTAAACTGTAGGTCCGGTGAGGAAGGTGAAATTGGGAAAAACAAAACAAGGCTTATCATGGTTTCCACATATCCTTCACTTGCACATACAGCAGTAATGTTTTTTGTTTTTTTTGATTGCTTACGCAAAAAACAAACAAAAAAAAAAAAAACTGCCGCAGATGTCAAGTAAGAAAAAAAGTTAGAGGCGATTTTCTATTCTCAAGTATAGAAAAATAATCAATCCTCACGCAAAAATATCCCTTATAATTGCACTGGCCTTTCACTACTGTTCCAACCACAAGGTCTCCATAGAGTCACTGAGTGCCTTTGTCTGAAAACAAAGTTGAGATTGAGAATATTATCAGGAGCCATGTTGGAAGCTGACTTTGGAGTGAACAGGTTTGCTGAAATCCTTTCATGAGCTGACGAGCATCAGTTCAGCAAGCTATCCGATGATCAACTCCTCTGGCTGACAAGTAGACGGGAAATGAGCATATAACCAAATCCAGCCAGTGTTGTCAGGGGCCGTTGGGAGTTCCCACTGAATAAGTTAAATGAGGGTTGATGGAATGAGTCCAGAAGGTGGAATGAGTCTGGTCTGGTCTGGGCAGTCCAGATTCAAATGCGGTGTGCTTTCCCTGCAAAGCATGTCACTTCGGGGTTTCCCAGTGCAGACTCAGCGCAGGTGATCGAGTAAAGGCAGCTCTGTGGATTCCTCTCGGGGGGTGGGGGGGTCCCCTACAGTCAGCAGGGTTGGATCCATCATCTGAGCAGCTCCCAGAGGATCATGGGTCAGACTGGTCTCTTGTAGGGGTGCAGGAGGAGTAGGCTGTAAAATATATATTTTACAAAATGTTCAGCCAAGAAAATCATCACTTTCACTGAAAAACAGGACTAAATTATCGGAACCATCAAACAAAACATTGTGTGGGTTTCATATTTATCACCAACATGTCTCCGCTGACCAAACAGGAAACCAAAAGCCGTCCTAAGACTGCATATCAACAGATCACAGATAATGTAGAACAGCAATAACAGTTCCTAGCAGGGCTGCAACTAAAGAATATTTTCATTTCTGATTATTCTACCAATTACTTTCACGGTTACTTGATTCACTTGGTCTATAAAAAAGGTCAGCAAATAGCATAAAATGCCCATCACATGTTCCCTGAGGCCACTGTAACGTTCTAAGCTGGGACCAGAGACTTTTGTAATTTTTTCTTGAAGAAATTACTCATTAAAAAGATTATAAAAACTACTTGCAGATTCATTTTCTTTTTATCGATAACATTGACTCATCATTTGAGCTTTACAACTCAAAGATATTCCTTTGTGCCTACCGTGAAGCCGTATTTTGACAGAGCATAAAGGTCTGGGAGTTATTTGATATATGAAACATTTTAAGATTTACCTGCTAAAATGTGAGCTGAAATTGGATTGATGCCCCAAAATGAGAACCTGTATTAGCAGGATTAACCTTATATGCATCCTTAACATGTGTTTATAAATACAGCGCAGATTTGTGTGAATGCTTCCACAAAAGCATGCATTCACACTTGACCTCAAGGCAAGATAAAAAAAAACTATTTGCAGACTGCAATGATGCCTCCAACAAAAAGTCTAAGAGAAACGATTTGGGTGTTGGAACATAGTAGGTGAATCTGTCTGCACCTTTCTGTTATAAGCCACTCTCAACGACTAAACCTCATTTTTGCCAACTGGCATGAACACCTTCACACCAACACTTGGCCTACATGCAAACCGAGCCTGCCAAAGGATCTACAGAGCTGCTGGTCACAGTTTTCAAAAGAAATTGTTCCTTGAAAACTAAAGTTACATACGAGTGATAAGTTAACAAAGCAGCAGCCTTCTCACCTGTGTGCGTATGGTCTGTACTGTTCCTCCTTCCCCCTCCACTGCAGCTGGTCCATTAAAGCCCTTTCTGCCTGAAAAACTCCACTTGCTAAAGTGGCTCTCATAGTGTAGTCCGCTGCCATGGCCGAGGCCAGCCCGCTGGCCCGCTCTGTGACCAGAGTTCTCAAGGAGGCTCGCTGGGCAGAAGCGCTCTGGGCCAGCAAGAGAAGGTGGAGCCACAGAGCTGCTGAAGGAGAGCTGGGAGCTGGACAGCTGCTGGCCCAGGAGACCCTGGATGGAGGACGTCCGCTGTAGGGATGTGAGCAGTCCTGCCTCCATCCTGCCCTCTGACTGGCTGAGCAGAGCTAATGGGAGAGGTTGAGGGTGGTGAGGCCAGCTCTGGGTTGGACCTACAGGGTTGTCTGTACCTGAAATGCAAGAAAACGATTGAATTTAGTCATTTTTACGTCTAAATTTTAGGTCTAAATAACAATTACTCAGCTTGTAATCAAGCCGTGCAAAAGCAGGGCATGAATTGCTTCTTATAAGTTGACATCATCTCAATGTCAAGCTCAACTTATTGACCAGAAGCAAGCTTTGTTGAATGTTACGACATGAAAGTTAAACAACGAAAGTCAACAGTTTAACTATTTAAGCTACCTTTAATAGCTTTGTTACTATATTGGTTTATTAAAAAGAAGAAGCAGTGGTTGGTTTCAGGTCTTACCCATGAAGGGCTGGACAGTGGTGATGTGTGACTGTGGAAGGCTGGAGGCGGGTGTACTCTGGGTGGTGTGAACGGCTGGGTTGGTGGAGATGGAGGTGGAGCCGCCTCCACAGTCGGAGTCCTCAATGTTTCCTCCGCTGTTACAGCCCGCACCACAACCTTTCTGTAACCTGCAGAGAGACGTAAATTAGATTTACGATGTTTCACACTAACCCACCGTACAGGCACGACTTCCGTGTACATTTATCACATGAAGTTTAGACCACGTACCTGTCCCAGCTACTGATGAGCCAGGTGTAGATGTTGTGTGGGCTGACAGGCCCTCCCCACACAGACCGGAGCTGGCTGTGGCCCCCGGCGTAGGAGGTGGTGAGGGGGGACACGTAGATGGGGTAGCCGATGGGCTGGTCACACGAGGAGTTGATCATGTTCCTTAGGGCCTGTTTGGCGTTTTGAATGCTGCCACGCTCTGGGTTACGGTTGCGCAGGAAAACCAGCTCCTGTTGTTGCCCCGCCCACAGCCCACGCACACACTCTCTGTTCACCTGTAGGGGGCAGAAGAAAGGGGTCAGTGGATGGACGGGCTGAATTTAGATAAAATAACCCTCATCTGGTCATAGGTGGGAAATCGAAATATAGTGTTAAGAGTGTGAGCTGTGACCTTGATGACTCTGAAGCTGAGGAACCTCTTGTTAAGCATGATGATCTTGTACTCGTCGCTGCCGTCATCCATGATGTGGCGCAATGCCAGCAGGGAAGGCATGTTTGCTAGAATAGCGCTGCGCCACACGGGGTCACCCTCGTGAGATATCAACATCTTCTCCTCATTGGCAGTGATGGCGTCATACAGAACCATTGGATCCTCATACTCATCTGGAGACGTGAAGTGGTCCTGAGAGAAAGCAGAATACAGGGTTGGTCTCAGCTCAGGGACAGAACTGTGATTATTCTACCCTCTGGGCCTAGTTGTCTTCTTTCTCTTTCTACCTGATGCAACTTGAGAGACATCCGCACTCCTGGTGCCACAACTCGGTTCAGCAGGTCCATATCCGCAAACACCCATTCATCCCTGGGAGACGTGATGCGGAAGTCTCCCTTGAAGAGTGCATGGAGGCCATAGAGAAACGGCTCCAAGCTGTCAAACAGATAAACAACAACTCTTGCATACTGGGTAGTGACAGGTGGTATTAGTTGAAGTAAGAGACAGGGTAGTATGGCCTTACCTTGCAGACATGCTGTGGGAGGCCGTGCCCAGAGCTCGTCTGCCCAGGATACACAGCCCGAAACAGAGGTTGACAAGAGGAGAATCTCTTTCGCACGTCACCGGCTACAACACAATTGAGAAGTGAAGATGAATGATCAAGTATTGTACATTGTTCTGTTCTACAAATAGTACTTTTTTTTTTTTTTTTATTATTTAAAATGATGATTCTGATCACAAGTAATAATTTTAGATGAACAATATAATAGGTAATGTATTTTCTGTGTCTTTTTGTTTTTGAATGCTATTCAATTTTGTACATAATGGAGACAAAAAAAAACTAAAGACTAAGCATGAAAATGGATGTACTTCTCTCCTTCTCTCCACAAATATTTCTTTATAGTTGTATTTCCACTTTTCTTTTTAAAAATATTTCAATGAATTTCCTGATTAGAATAATAATAGCAAATGGAGGGGAAAAAATTAAACAAAAACAACCTTGGGTCTCATTTATAATACAATGTTTACAAAAAGTTCATGAGCCAAAGAAATAAGAAAAAAGGCATCATTACACAACGGTTATAAATGAGACCCCTGATCTATGTGGGATTCTAGAGCAAATGCTGTAGAGAGTCTGACCGTTTGACGCCGGCTGTTGCAATACTGAATCCAGTCCAGGTAAACCATACAGAACGAGGAGGAGGTAATGCCTGAGGCCCTGTGGTCGTAGTCTTCATCGATGTTCAGGTTGAAGGTGGGGTCACTGTCTACGTAGTTGGATCCGAGACAAGGCCGTAGAGCCTCCTGGATCGTCTCATTGGTCAGCCACTCATCCATCTTAGCAGATCGACTCACATAGTAGATGATGCTCTGTTCGAGGGAATGAACACATGAATACAAAATATTCAACCATCAACCTTTTAACATTGAGGCTACAAGCTACAATTTCAGTTCTCATTTCAATAGTCGACAGTCTGACTTCATGAAAAGGCTTGGATGAAGAGTGTGTACATTTCACATTGCTATTGGATCTTCAAAATGAAGAACTAAGAAAATGAAGAATTCTTTTGATCAACGGCTTACCTTGACATAGTATGTGATGAGGATCTTGCGGAGGTCGAATACTTGCAACATCGAGGCTGCATTGTTGTCGCTGATACTGTAGCCCTCGAGAACGTACTTGGTGGCGGCCACCTCCCAAGCCAGCCAGCGCTGTCCGAAGGCAGCATTGAATGACAGCATGTGGGGAAGGTGACCGGGTTCACAGCAGCAGCAGCCCTCATCCTCCTCGACCCCTTCTGTGATGGCCTCTACCTCCCTCTGCTGACAGTAGGTACCTGGACAGATGTAAAGCAGATGAGGATCAGCTGCACAGCACGTAGAAGCATTTCCCATTAATTAGATAAACTGTGGCGGTCCACCAAAGTCTATTTTGTTCCCTCACAGCTTGAAAATAAACTGAAAATATTGTAACACTTCTCAACAGGTGGGCTAGCTGGCTGTCTCAGTGCTTATTAACCATTGGATTATAATTATGAATGCATTAATGGGTTATTTTCACTATAATCTTGCAGCTGCTAATGGTGTAGCTAATTTAACTACTTTATAATATAATAGAAGCTTTTTATTAAAACATAATAGTTTATAAGTTGATTCATATTTTGTTTTAAGAATTTGTCTGCAAATAAGCCTAAATAGTAACTAATATTGTGAAATAAAAGGTAATAAAGTCAGAAGTACAATATTCAAATAAAATACTAGTAACTAAAGTTGTACTCAAGTACAGAACTATGTACTTTGTCACATTCCACCACTGCTAGAGCACAACGTTGTTCATAGATCGAGCCTCTAAATGTTGCCCTTAAAAGGACACCAGATTGATGCATTTAACTTACAAATGAAGAAAATATTCTTCCGGACTCCCCTCGATGTGAGGTCCATAAAATCTTGTGGGAAATGCTGAAACAGCTTTCTTGTATATACATGTAAAGTCATAAGTCAAATTAAATTGACATATACCATGAATAAAAATCCAAATGACACATTTTAAGATGGATCAGATTCTATAATTATCGACCATAAAAGCCCGCTCTCTTGTTAAATGATGTCTTTAGAGAGTGATGTACAACAACACGTCTAAATATTTTTGAACAACTTTAATATTAACCCAAAGCCATGAAATTGTTTTTTATTTTTTTGACGAATAAAACTATACTATAAGAAGTAAATAATATAAACTATGAATCCAATTGACCTACATTCTAAAGCAATATTGTTCAAAGTGCACAGTATCTTGACTTTGTCAGTTGCCACTTTTTTTTATAAATACTATTGACTGGGCCAGCAGAGCCTTTTTCTATAAATAAATGCTATCCTTGAGAGCACTTGACAGATACCGAAGTGACACGTTCAAACAGCACGTAAACAACTCAAACTGAGCTATAAACATTGTCAGCCCCCATCATCCTTTGCTACTGACCTCTGAACTCGAGACCCCTCAGCTGGAAGGTGACCAGGCCGTTGCCAATCTCGACTATGTGCACCAGAGCGTTGAGGTAGTCTGAGGCGAGGATGAAGCAGTCGCCTGTGGTGTAGTTGCCCCAGCGGCCAAGCAGCAGGTCTCCACACAGGCTGTGCTGCAGAGAGCGCGTCAAGTGCTCGTAGAAAATTGAGTTCAGATTGTTGTCATCAGCACCTTTTAAGAAAAAAAAAAAAAAAACATCACCGTAGCATCAGAATAAAAAATAAACGAGTCAAATAGTGATAACGAGATGGGGATAGAGTGTTAGGGCATACCTGGGTTGCGGTCTAACTGGGTGGCAAGTCTGGTGTTGGAATGATCAACACGCTTGGTGCTGCAAACATTACAAATTAGCATTAGAAATGAATGAAAATGCTTTACATTTAGACTTAAAAGTTAATTTCACATTTGCACTTTTTTATTTTACAAACGTACTTGTAGTCTCTCTCCCAGAACTTAACAGGTCTGGTGTACGAGGTGACAAACACTGCACTGCCGAGGACAGGATTGAGAGGGGTAGAAAAGATTGCAGAAAAGATGGCCTGAACAAAAAGCACAGCAGAGTCTGAAGTAGCGTGAGTTAAGGTTATCTCTATTGTATTAGATTGTATTGTACAGCAAAAAGGACACTACATAATAAATCAAAATAAAATCAAAATAGTTGGAGGATACGGGGAACAGCAAAGGGTTGAGCGAAGGCATGGAAGGCCGAGCCCCAGGTGATCTGCCAGGGGGCAATGTAGGTCAACACAAAGCGCAGCTTGTACAGCAGGTCCCACATCTGAGAATTCAAAGAACAAATTGATAAAAAAAACCATTGACAACACTATTCATAACACTACACAGAGTTAAGTTAATCTTTTACATTAAGTAAAGTGTCCAATTTGCAAAATAAACTGCTACTAGTATAGAATAAAATGTTATTATCAAATAATATCTGTCCTAATGCCACAGGGTGTTCGCATCCTTACCTTGCTGAAGAGAATGGACATGAAGTAGTAGTCTATCAGGAAGGTCTCCGAGAAATGTGGGTAGTCAAACTGGAAGAAGAGTGTGGTGAAGCACAGGGTGACGTACTGCTGCGACGGAGCACCGAAAGATGAACGCAGCAGCTTCATGCCTGCTACTGAGATGAACAGAGCTCGGCTGCTGGGGGGGGTTAAGAAACAGACGGAGGGATAAAAGAAATCAGTGACACATATTGACAAAAACAGCTAAAACCATCGAGTAAGGAATTATATGAGATACAAAAACCCAGATTTAAGCAAAGCCTGAATGTGCTAAAGTTTCCACAAGGAACTTTCTGATCCGATAGTCTGCCCTGCTCAGTCCTGGTTCTCCCTTTCCTCTCCAGTAATAACCTTTAAATAGACTACTATACAGACCAGCTGGTCTACACGATAAAGAGGGGAAAAAAGGGGAAACTACTGGGAGAACATATTTTATGTATCTTGTGCTTCTGAGCACAACCTGCAGAAATGAATACACCTGGGGGAGGTTCAGCATGTCTATTAATTTTTATGTGCTATGGATTCAACACACACGGATCATATCCCCAGGGAGTGGAGATGGAGCACAGTATAAAATATGGAGACAGAATGAGGAAAGGCTTACTAGATGTCCAGCTCTTTGTGGTTCTGGCCCACAGTTCGAGCTTCTGTCGTTAGGGAGTTAAGCACCACAGCCGGATAGATGAAATATTTCTCCACACACTGAAGCCACGCATACAGCTTCTCAAACCACATCAACTGAGCAGCATCTGGGGGCAAACAAAGAAGCAAAACGATCTTGCACACTCATAGAGGAAACCCACGGTCCAAACACTATCTTTCCCTCTGTGTTCCCCCTTAAGCTTTGCACAGCTGTGAAATAAATCTGGCAGAAAATGATTTAAACTGAAAAATGTTTTACAAGATGTTTATACACTAGGTGATATGGCCGTAGTATTTCTGACATATTCATATACTGGAAAACACCGTGAGATAAAATAAACAAAATCTCCACTGTAGGTCTTTCAGTTAGAATTCAGCCACAAAAGTACTACTGATGTTGTTGAGTGTTGAGTAGTATATTTCGTTATATTTGAAATATTCAGCTGTTAAATTGTTTAAAAATAAATACACTGATTTGGGCTGTTGCACTCTGTGAAGCTCCCCTAAAGATATTGGAGATTAGGTGATTTCTTCAGAAACAATTACAATACTTCCCTAGACTTCTTTCTGCGTGTGTGAAAGTAAATAAAAGAGAAATCAGACACTCACCTCGGACCTCAAACTGACTGTACTCTCTAGAGCGGAGCACAGGGTGAGCCAGGCAGAACCAAGGCAGCTGCTTGCGGAGTTGAGGCAGTAGATAGTGTGTAATGAAGCCTACAACTCCGGCCAGGATGTACAAGACGAAGCTAAGAGCAGGCTGTGGATCATATGGAAAATTAGCACGGAAAATCTGTGGACATTTATTCTATTAAATTGAGAAATGTGCTGTAAGAATAAGGTCATAAACCCCGCTCCAACTAACTTGAAGAGCGATGAAAACTGTGCTGGCACTGATGGCGAAGGTGATCACAGCCATGAGGGGACACATGACGAGGTCTGAATGAAGAATCTCTTTCTACAAAGAGGCAGTGAGAAGACACACGACTGTGAAAAGACTCGACGACGTGACATTAAAAGTGAAACAGTGGCAGTGAGCGTTGATCTTTACCACAGAGTTGCGCAGCTTCTCAGGAAGAGGGTCCTTGATCTCCACAGGGGGTTCTTCTGGTGTTCGGTTCTCCAACTCTGGGAATAATTTAGACCTGACCAGTGACCTGATGGAAGCGGTGAAAACACACACAGAAAGGAACAGTTAGAAATGTAACAAAAAGTGGTAACATCAAAGTCTACACCGACTGCGTAGTGAAAGCAGCTTTTCACAAGGCACACTCCTGTGTGTGGATCACAGAAAGTACTGACCACAGGATGGTGGGGTCACTGCTTTGGCGGCTGAGGTGGTAGGATAAGGCCAGGAGTAGACCACAAAACACAGAGAATAGTACTGGCACATGGGCATCCCCCCAGGGTGCCTAATGTGAAGAAATAAAACATTAAATTAGGGAGTGTCGACATCAATTCCAACTCTGATCCAAATCTCTGAGGGAAAAAAAGAAAAGAAAAAAAAAAAGGTGTCTCTGTTCTACTTACGTTAATCGCACCGAGGCAAAATCCATACAGCAGAGCAGCCACGGACACGCTGCGTATGAGGCTGAACAGAGATGAGAGGGGGCTGGTGGTGGCTGAGGAAAGAGACACAGAGAGAAGATGAGAACAAAACTAAGGACATCTGATCTCTTCTACATCATCCTGTCTGTGTCGTCACGTTCTTACCAGTTCCACCAAAAATGTGCATGTCGATCTGCTCCAGCAGACACATCACAAAAGTGTTGACCTGAGGTAGCAACCCAAACAGGAAAATGACGGGGAAACACAAGGCAAACACTGTTGGAGAGAAAAGGGAAAAAAAGGTTAAAAAGGCTAAAAGAAAAAGGGGTGAAGCTGGTGGAAATACAGCGCACACAAAACCACTAAATCTATCAACTTTGTGAAACTTAACATTTCTTGTCTGCTAGCAGTGGTATAATCATTTGTTTGTATTCATGGCTATTCTCTTAGTAAAATACCACTTTGATATCAAATATAGACATTATTAAAGTATGGTGACCTGGACAATACAATATAAAAGTAAAATTGCTTTAAAACTAACCAATGAGCATATCCCTGACACAGAGCAGGAAATGTCCAGAGAAGAAGGTGACCCCATAGAGGGTGAACGGTTGCAGGCTGCCAGAGCGCCCGGATAGGTCAAAGATCCAGATCATCACACAGCACAAGCAGAAGTAGACCGGTCGACTGTACACAATGATCCAGTTATGGCCCTGTATAATACCAGACAAAAGACAAGCCACAATTACACATAACAATAACAACAAGGGGACATGTCTTGTTTCAGATTGTGCTTTTAAGTAAATTGTAGCATATAAAAAAAGGTGTAACCAGGACTCACATGCATGGGAGAAGCTGCATCAGGTTGTACACTCTGAAACAAAGAGGAATGGATATTAAGCTTCATATGTTTCACATAGTTGCAAAAAAGAAACACTGAAACGCACACACACACACACACACACACACGCACACACGCGAGGTACCTTTAGCAAAGAGTACTGGCAGCTAGCAATGACCAGGCAGAACTGGAAGACCCAGATGTCCCTGAAAAAGTCCTGGAGCAGCAGTAGGAACCCCAGGAAGGCCACCAGACTGGCCAGCACCACAGCAAACACATTCTCTCCCACACGGCGGTTCCTGGCAACAGCAGAGAAAACAATATTTGGACAACTTAATAACAGTGCTCTGATCACACTATTACCCTGCTTTCTATAAAGAAAAAAAATATTTATCATAGTATTTGCAAAGGATAATTAACATGAAATGTTAACTACTGGCCATGTAATACACAACCTTATTAAAATAAGCTTTAGAGTTGCTTTGTATTCAAGAAAAAGGGACCAAACAGCATATCTTCTCTCCTCCACAACGTTTGGACGCACCTGTCCAATAAGGCCAGGAGAGCCAGTCGATCATATCGAACCCTCAGCCACTTTCCGGGCAGCACCCAAAAGCGATAGTACTGTTTGGGTTTTGCTTTCTCCTCGATCATCAGAGTGTTTTCCTGGGACTCTTGTAGAGACTCGTGATCCAGATCAAACTAGAGATGAGGTCAGAAATAAGTGATTAATTCAGAAGAAGAGACAACAAGGAGGAACCTGTGATAGTTTCCTTTTCATGTAGCTTTACATGACATTCTGCCTGGAATAATCTGCCACATTAAACATCAAAAGACTGCTAACCTCAGGCATTTCCAGAGGCACTCTGCGCACCTGCATGCCCTGTAAAACCACAGGTCTTGGCTGCAGCATGGACAGGACTGGAGCCCCTTCCTGGACCTCGGTGGAGGTGAAGCTCGAGGACTGGGATTGTCTCTCCCTTTCCCTGCAAGCGTGAAAAATTATGGCAATAGTTGTAGTTTTTAAATCATGACTTTCTAACAGCAAATTAACTCTAATAGTCTAAATGGGGCAAAAACTATAACTTACTGAACTGGGTCTTCATAGCCACCTCCAGCAGGTCCAAATGTGTAGGACCTCTTCACTCCTGTTTAAAAACAATTGAAAATTGTTGTTGAAAAAAAGAAAATTGAAATGGAATACTTTCAATAGGGGATAATCTGGAGACATTTGTAGAACTAACACGCAATACTTTTGTGTGTTTGTGTCCTACCCACACTTTTTAAACAATAGTTAATTGCTTTAACTCAACACATAACAAAACAACCTACAGACATGGGAGGAGGAAGAGGGGGTCTTGATGGACTATAGAACAAAAAATGTAAAAAAAAAACATATAGATGCTTTTAATTTTTAGATAAGTAGGTCTGGCACAAAGTGCAGGTAATGAGCATCTTGAATTTTGTTCCAATTTCTGTTCTGTTGTTTGAGGTTGTTTTTTAAGCATTTTATCTACATTTATAACTTCTGCCCCTGAAAAATGGAAACATTACTCTTCTATCCCTGGTAAAAGCTTATATTAAAAAAGGTATAATGTGTTTCTTTGTACCTTATACCAACGACTGTCAATGACCAATAATTAGACTTTTGTAGTCTCCGCTGGATGCCTGATGCCTTTTTCATTATGGATTTTCTTCTCTATGGATACAACCTGGTTCGCTGTTTCCCTCTGTGTTCAGTTTTTAAGCTAAGTTAATGGTTTCCTGGCTGAAGCATTACATTTGAAAAGGACAGACAAAAGGGTGGTATCAATCTATTCCTTCAAAGCCACTGCCTCACCACTCTCGTCATAGAAATAGTGCACTGCCCCCTCTGTTGTGTCGTCGAAGGTGGAGGCCTCATGGATGCCACTTCGGGGCAGTAGAAGTGAGGAGGCGAACTGTAAGGCTGAGGGAAGTGTGCGGGTCCGTGAATGAGAGGAGGTCCGAGCCCGCTGGAGGTCCTGAAGGCTGCGGGAACAAAAACACGAGTTGAGTAACAATGTCTAACATTTGCTTTAACATGTAATTGTAACAGTGTTACGACTAAACCATCAGTCCTGCTGAGGCTGGCATGTCCCCTCAGTGGAACTTTAAATTATTATCTCATTATTCACTACTCCAAAACTTGCTGAGAATATAAATTTTGTGGCAAAACCCCAGATATATTTTCCCTAAATCGAATTAGGACTCCTAATTCTTACATCCATCAACTGTAAACTTGTTAATAGCTTTGACTACTGCAGACTTTGTAGAGATTTGGGCAAATAAAGGCACAGATAAGGCAAAGTATCAGATATAACCCTCTCTCAGGTCTGCTTAGTTTACTAACCTGGGAGGGGAGCCCATGGTGGACGGGGGAGGTGTAGGGTTGCTCCCAGCATTGTGTCTCCTGCGGATGGCCTGGGTCCTCTTAACACTGCTCACTGAGTCGTGTTTGCCTCCATCCTCTGGGTCCATGGCTGAAGAAGGTTTATCATTTGCATCAATGGAACGGTTTAAATTACAGTGTCAACGTAATTCTCTTTGTACACATTAAATCCAAAATCTGCATATGCTCTGTTTCCCAGCACCAGTCTTTAGCAGTACAACACCCTCATTTTGCCATAATCTTCAAATCTGCTTCCCCTTTATTTTCAACTGTCAGTATGAGTCACAAATATGGAAGTTAGCACTGATTCAAGGTCAGTGAATGAAATCTGACTTTCATATTTGTGACTCAGATCAACCTTGGAAGGATAGTGAGGCTAAATCGCACTCTTTCAAATAAGTGATTTTGTTCAATTACGGTCTATGTCAGGCAGGAAACTTCATTCAATGTGATTTTATGTCCGCACTGTCTATTTATACCTTCAGGAAATTTGATCCATGCTTCTTTGAAACCACTTGATTTGTGTTAAATTTGAATTCAAGAGTTGAACTAGTTTTCCACTTTAATCTTCCACTTCAATTGCATGAACTTTTACGGGGAAAAAAAATCACCACCAACTTCAAGCTAACGTGGTTATTGTCAAGCCTTTTTGGCTATTAATAATATGGCAGTAGACTGCTAAAATAAGGGACGCACTCACTATTTCATGAAATTTGTAGATCAAACTAATTATCAGTTAATATATTATGGTATATAAATGATTTACAGTCAACACTATTGGCCACTCCAATGAGGCATGCATTCCGAAAAGGCATGAGCAACGAACAGGCGAACCCCTCGACAACGCTTTAAGCAGCGATACCAGGAGACAAGCAATAGGCCCATTCTGAATGGGCACACGCTGCGAAAAGGCACGACTTGAAACAGCACTGCACTACGAAAACTATTAACACAGTGGACACTGATTATAAGGTTACACCAGCTCACCTCCTCCCACAGCTCCCTCTTCAACCAGCTCTTCTGCCCTCCAGCCCATCTGGTTGCCAGTCCAGGAGCCTCCAAGAGAATCCAGCCGATGATGATGCGTCCCAGGGAAGCTGTCGGTATGGATGTTGCGGGCTTCCAGATCAGACTTAGAGATGGTGAGGGTGCGGGGTGCAGGGGTGGAAGTGGAGGGCATCGTAATCAGAGTAGAGGGCAAAGCCGCTGTGTTGCCCTGGCCTCCCCCTGCATCATCCATACTTAGCACTCTTGCATGAGTCTTGGCACTAGCAGTGCTAGAAGAGCGCTGAGCAGCACGAGAATGGGAGGGACCAGCGGTTTCAGGTAAATCCCCTTCCCTTGGATTGGGCAGTTGAGCAGCAGTGGGGAGCGAGGATGCAATGCCAGTGTTAGCGAGGTCCGGGGAGTAGCAGGAGGTAGAGGAACTTGAGTCGTCATCATCGTCATCATCATCATCTGAACTGTATCGGCGCTGCGAGCCAAGACTAGAACCGGCGCTCATGTCACTGCCGTCGTCCTCGTCGCTGGAATCCTCAAACAAACTTTCACTGTAGGCCTTGGCGCCCAGTCGGCTGCGCACCGGGATGTAATCTCTGTGTTGTCTGTGATTGTGGTGACGCCTGTAAGAGCCACAGTCGAAACTACTGCTTCCTGCTCCAGCTCGTCGTCGTGGAGCTTTCCTTCGGCCTGGCCTGTGGCCCACACTACTGCCGCTGGCCCGCAGCAGCTTTAAGTCTTTAGGGCGCACGACCTGCTGGGCTTGCAGAGCCGGCTGGTCAGACAGTAAAAAGGGGGTAGAGGATATGGGCAAAGCAGGCTCAGAACAAACTAGACCCAGGGCCAGCCCTGAGGGCACTGAATTGGCCTGCCGCGGTGGGGGTAGAGGAGGAACTGGGACATTTCTGTCTGAATCGCAAACCTCTGAGCGTCCGCTACTTGAAGGGGAAGAGTTCTGGAGAGGACGGGGCTGTGTAATGTCACAGGGTACGGGGGATAAATCGTCTCCTTCAACAAGTGTCCTGTCTAGCCCCTGGCTGAGGGAGAAGTCTTTGGAAGGGGAGCGCAGCAGCACACTGTCTGAAAGGTTGTCAGTATCACTGTCGCCCTCTCCCACTGGATCCTCTGAGCGCTTCAGGATGTTAGAACCTATTGCTGGTGCTGAGGCAGAAGCCTGTCCATCCGCATGCCCTGGCCGGCTGAATGAAGGACTTTCCAACTGAGTGGAATCAGTCTTTTCACTGCGGTAACTGCTAACCGTGCTTAGGGTCTCACGGTCTGTGGTGGCTCCACCTGCACTGAAACAGCTGTCCGTGGATCCGGCAGCTAGTGCTACCCCACTGCGGCTGCCTGGGTGCTCAGTCCCGGGTGCAAACGCCACAGGGTCAAGGCCTAAACCCAGTAGATTTTCACTCAGCTCCTCACTCAAGCTGCTCTTTATAAGGGGGCTAAGGGGAGTATCCCCCAGGCTCCCAGATTCAGCAGAGGGGCCAAGGGGAGAATAGGCCCCCAACCCATTGTCCTCAGGACTCTGTTGAGACAGTTGTTCTGGTAACTCCTCCACTTCCTGCAATTGTTCTTTCTCGCCTCCATCTTCTTGACTGGAGGGTGAAGGCGGGATTGACAAGCAGACTCCAGGTTCTCCAAATCCAGCTGACATTCCAGATACTCCAATGAGACCTGGGAAATCTCCTCCCAGAGCAGCGGCAATGCAGGACTGAACCACACTGGGACCCCCTGTACAGTAAAACAGGTCAATATAAGATTAAAATGCCCCAAAAGCTATAACACAGACCCAGAGTTGCTATTTTTTCCCCCAAAATAAATCATTCTTCCTGATGGACAGTATTAAGAGCCATGTCTACAATGAAATGTCCACATTATTGGTATGCTCATAGCCTGGTCTCCTGAGCGTGACTCAATTCCATGCAGGCAGGATTAGACAGTGTTCAGTGTGTATGGTGCTTGTTTCTGGTCACGGAATAGTAGCAGACTTACGAATGGTGTCCTGGGACCTCTGGCGGAGGATCTCCCGGTGAGCTGACGTAACAATCCCATTATTGCTTCCATGTTCCCGCATTAGCTCTTTGATATCTGAGGTAAAAGGTAAGAAGTCACTCAAAAATAGTGCATATTCAACACAGGATAAACTCACAGTGATCTGGCTCTCATTTTTAACAGTGCAAGGACAGTTAGACTTAGACATTACGTATATACTACTGTTTAAAATATAAAAAATGCCCATTCCGGTTGGCAGAAAGAAAACTAACTATTCCAATACTTACCCTTAGTGCCTCCTGTATCCTCTAGCTGGGGCAAGAATTCCTGAACAAGGACAATGAAAAAAACCCAAGAAAAACACTTGGTGTTAGTGTTGCTTGTTATACCGATACTACAAAAGTATCATAATACCCTGCCGCTAAAAACAATAAATACCCTAATTTATTAGTATTGTTACTTTGAGAACTGATATTGTTAGAATAGGAGTCAATGTAATGACTGGCATCTATGTGTGACAATGAGGCAATGTCTGTGTGCAGCACTCGGCTTCCACTCATGTGCACGATACAAATATAAGTGATCTTTAACGCTATTCCACTGTTCCACGTTCTGTCTTCTATTCTTCCTTTACTTTTCCTGAGGTTTTAGGTTTTTGCTATTGTATCTTTTCAGTATAGTATTTCTAATAAATAAAATGATGGAGGGAGAAGAATGTAGATTGCATAAAACTGTAAAACATGGTGATCCTCACCGACACCTGGTTCAATCCAAACAGGGAGTGCTGGGAGCTACAGCGCACCGGAGGTGTTGAGTTGACCTTCCGAAACACAGTCATCTCTACACCAACATGACTATCCCTGTGAAAAAAGTTACATGTAAGGAACATTAAAAAGCTTCAGCATGTCACAGCATTGAGATTTCATGACTATTGTCCAAAATCTGAATCTGAAAAACATCTATTCACCTGTCCTGATTCCCATCATGGACACCTGAACCTTCATCTCCTTCATCTGTCTTTGGGGCCTCGGCTGTGAGTGAGGCATGCTTCTTCTCTACAATCTCCCCAAGGTCGAACATAGTGTGAAGCCGGTAGTTCACCACCTTAATGGCTGTGAAAAAGACCGCCACCACAGCGGAGTACACGCCTGCAATCACCAAGCTAGGAGGAAGAGCCTGAGAGGGAGTGAAGAAGACAGCAACTGAGACTAAACACAAAAATGAGACAATGCAGTTCACTTCAAGGAGTGAGTGTGAGGAACTATTCAATAATGGATGGCAAACCGTAAATACAGAAAAGACAGTCCTATGTACTAATGAAAGACAATTACCATGGTCATGTCAACTAGGAAGCTTATTGACTACTGTGCTATAAAATAATGTCTAACCAAAGAGGGTAGAAATGAGGCATTCACTACTTTTAGACATTCAAACGTTTAACTATTTACCAAAATAATTTAAAAGGTTATCTTAGATTTGTTTTAAACAAGGGTCTTATTTATGAAGATTGGCAACTCCTATCCATGCTCACATTTTGTGGCTGACTTTAAACAAATCTACAGTTTTCCCACATTGTTTAAAAAAAACTTTAGTATTGACCTATGAAGCAAATGTTAGAAGTTTCTACCTGTACTGTCACTCGTGAATGCATATTAGATATTGCAGATTTCCTTGGTCAAACTATTATGACTTAAATAATTTACTACTGTTTATCACAAACACTGTTTTACAATTACAATGGATGATTCAAATGTACATTTTGGTGCCTTCTCTTTGATTTTGAGAAGGCACCAGATCTCATCATGAAGTTGGTGGCTGAATATTAACAGAGCTAATACAAATGATGGCAACAAAAACAATATCAAGACTATTACATTTCCCTTTAAACACCACATAATTCCAACAATTTTGCAGTATTGGACAAGGTTTAAATTGAGATCGTTTGCAGCACTAATATGAGGTTACGCTATGTTTCAAACATGTTTTGGGTAAAAATTGTTTACAAGAAAGCGTGCCCGGACTTAGCGGCTCCCTCATTTATTGGATAAACTTGAAATCAACCTGTTGTGAAAACGTTCTTACCATGTACAGCAGAAAGGGGAAGGCCAGGAGAAATATCCAAAGGTAGAGGTGGAAGCAGTTGGAGAATGTGCTCTGATGTGGGTCCACATACCAGCCTCCTGTGAGCGAGGCCCACACGCCCTGCCGCAATATCTGAAGAGCTTGGGAACCCATCTCCACCTTCAAGTTCAACTAAAAGCCGAAAGGCTGTAGCTCAAGAAACTGTGCAGCAGTTCAAGCCACAGTATCGTATGTCTACGATGGCACTTCCATTGGGGATGGCAGGTTAACCAAGACTGTTTCATCAAGGACAACAGTTCCGTGTCTTGGATAAATTCACTTCAGTTGAGGTCAAGAGTCCTTGCATATTCTTGAGCCAGTATGTGCTCTCTCCCTGCACCCAGGTTGCCACACTCAAGCCTAATCCTTGTTGGGTAATCAGGAGTGTGACTTTTTGGCACATTGGTAACCCACTGAATGTAAGAAAAAACGTTCATCTGAAAGAAAGATCAAAACTGGTTAGTTTCTCTTATGTAGCTACATTATAAACATTGCACAAGGTGGGGTAAAAAACAAATGGTAGGCCCAAAAAAACATTCATGAAATGAAACCCAAATCCCCTCAATCAAAATCAAACCTGGCTTATTCTCTCTCTCTCTCTCTCTCTCTTACACACACAGCATTTTTCTTTGCTTTCTTGTTGTTTATAATGTATTGTTATTATAAATCATATCTTGTAAAAATGCTTTTTCAACAATATTTCATACCATATGTATATTCTTTTTGTATTTGTTATAGTATTGTGATTTTTTTTATATTATATAGTTGAAGGCTTCAAATAAGCCCAGTGGGCTTTCTGCCTCTTCCTGCACTGTAATATTATTATATTATTTATTTTATGTTTTATTTTTATGTTTTTCAATAAACTAAAACTGTAAATTAAAAAAACGAGTTTAAATGTAGTAGAAATCTGTCAGCTGTCCAACAGCACATAATAACAGGTTTCTATTCACTTTAAGTGACGTTACTTCCTTAAATGCCACATGATGATTAAGAAGCTAGATAGTTTCCTCTTGATTTCAAGCTGTCTCTTGAATAAATGGACTATATGTGTGTTGAAACGTGCTCATGTGTCATTCATAATAACTTCTGCCTTTGATATCACAGTGATAAACACATTATTACCTGATGACTTAAAGCATTACATTACAGTCATTTAACATGCATGTGCATTTCAACCATAATAACACAACATTATCTGCTGTATTGACCACATCTAAAACAGGATGAATGATATTTAAAAGGCACTGTTCTCTCTCTCGTGTCCAGGCCAGTGCTTCTGCCAGCTAGATTAAGTTTTCTGATTGACATTAGCAAGCTAGCACACACTTTAGCCTAGCTCACCAAGATCTCCATGCATCCAGGATCCTCCACCTACGACTTCAATGCCCTCTTTGACTACAAACACATAGCAAAAGCAGTCTGACAAACGTCAAACACCACCAGGCTGTTCGGGTAGTGCTAGGCCGGGTGCAGCAGCCTCTCCACCGGGGTAATACCCCTCTGGTTAGCCGGGCAAAAACAAGTTAGCATCGCGGTGAATGTTAGCTGCTAACGCTAGCTTTGATAGCTATTTGATGGCGTGGATTGTACAGTTAGCACTAGTTGTCCAAAGCCTGAATCATATCCTCCTTCCGCATCCAGTGCTTGCAAAATCTCAGAGCTCTGCTTCTCAGGATGCTAACGATGCTAACGACCGCCTGCCTGTCTGCCCCCCCCCCCCAAAAAAACTGTATCTTACTTTTTGTTGGCGTTGGCTAACTTATCCTTGTAGTGTAAACGCGCCCCGTCGTCTTTGGCATCGAGGTTGGCAGACTGCTCTCTCTCTGCTCTCATGGTGAACGGCAGCTGTTTCTCGCCTGTGTTAACATGTTTCAAGGAGCTAGCTAGCTAACTGGGTAGCTAGCGCTGGCTAACAACTAGTTGACACACACACACACACACACACACAAACGTACGCGCACGCACATACGTACGCGTGCACGCACGTACGCACAAAGAGCGATCGAGAGAGAGGGAGAGAGAGAGATTCCCATGGCTCTGATTGGCCTTAGGCACTGACGTCACGGGGAGGGTATTATTCTCTTTTTCTTTTTTTCTTTTTTTATTATAAAACTATCAAAAATGAAATTGTCATTTTGTTGACATACAGTACCAGTCAAAAGTTTGGACACACCTTCTCATTCAATGGTTTTTCTTTATTTTTATTTTTTTCTACATTGTAGATTAATATTGAAGAAATCCAAACTATGAAGGAACACATATGGAATTATGTGGTAAACAAACAAATGCTCAACAAACCAGAATATGTTTTATATTTTAGATTCTTCAAAGTAGTTGAATGAGAAGGTGTGTCCAAACTTTTGACTGGTACTGTAGATATTTGACAATATAAGAAATACAGAACATACACATTTTTTTTTTGGTCATTGTCTTTATTTGTGTTATTAAAAAAAAATGTGGCCAAGACAGACCATAACATTTTACAGTTGAACAACTTCTCAGAGCTTGCTGGTGGAGAATGTATATAAATGACCACAAACATATTTTTAGCTGTTCATATAATCATAATAAAATCTAAGAATATACAGTACCAGTCAAAAGTTTGGACACACCTTCTCATTCAGTGGTTTTTCTTTATTTTTATTTTTTTCTACATTGTAGATTAATATTGAAGACATCCAAACTATGAAGGAACACATATGGAATTATGTGGTAAACAAACAAATGCTCAATAAACCAGAATATGTTTTATATTTTAGATTCTTCAAAGTAGTTGAATGAGAAGGTGTGTGCAAACTTTTGACGGGTACTGTATAATTCATTTATATTTTCATAGAAAATTCTACTTAAATAACGGTAGAGACTGTAAAGCTATTGAATAAATAAATAAATAATAGTGCGCCTAAATACAAAGCTGTATAGATGTAAGGTGCTGTTTTTATGAATGTGTGTGAATCTGACCTGTGTGAGGTATCATTCACCAACAATGATCCTAATTTATCCTAATTGCAAGAAAATTTGGAATTTGAAAATATTGTATTAATACTAACAGCTGCAGTCTCTTGAGTTTCGTGTTTCCCTCCAACCGAAGGTTATTGACCTCACACAAACTGGGAGTCCCCACAACACTTTGACCATCTTTGCCTTATGTTCTGTTGGGTTTGACAATTTTACACGGGGAAGGAATAATAATGCATTTAGAGAATAAGTCAAATTCCACCACTGCCACATTTTTTGTTAAACCAAACAATGTAATTTATAGCAAACTTCACTCCAAATTATATTCTACAAGTAGCAGTGTTTAGAAAAACATGATCTCAGAGGCAAATACTCACATCTGGCTTGGTTGTTAAGGGAACAGAGGTAGGTCAGAGTGGATGCCACATACCGGTTGTCATCTGGGCTTCTCTTGTCACAGCTGTTTTGTTGAATTAGGCTTGTGACATCTCAGCCATGCTCAGTAGTGGCTTATCGTGTCCTGCAACCACTCTCCTTGGTACCCAATGTCAGCACAGATCAGACTAGACCTGCACTGACACCACACCTCACTTAGCCCACAGGATTGTTCCCCATCAGTCTCAGTACAAAAAGGCTAATGTGACAGCTGACCCTGCTGGCTTGAAATACAATCCCTCTAAATTCTTGTCTTTAGTGATAAACCTCATCTGCTCTCACAGAATAAATGATGGCTGCTTTAGTGAGGGCAACTAGAGCCTATACATCACATCACTGTGGCGTTTAGTGATGTGGACCTCTGAGTTAACCTTCTTCTCCATCTTACAGTTCCTTGAGTTCTCAGCAGGGGGTAGTCAAACAACAGAAAACATGTTACTGCTGACGAGGATACTGATTATAATCCAAGAAATGGTTCAGGATGTTATGCAGAATGCTGATTTATTTTACTGGAAATAATCAGCAAGTAGGGACCCAAAGCAATCCAGAGCACAGGGCTCATGAAATTACAGCAATATTTTTGGATAATTTGATATTTTGCCTTGATTTGTGTATTGTGCATTTGAAACAGTTTCTGCTGTAAAGAATACATATGCATACTATAGTGTAATATTTACTTGACAAAATGCAATTGTGAAAAAAATGATTCATGTCTTACAGACTGAAGTTATAAAATTCTGTAAACGTCATTATTGGTATGTCACACTGTGACTAATGATGTTCAATATAGTTACAGTAGCTAGACCTGCTCTACATATATCAAAGGAGTTCTCCAGTAATTTTGCACTGCATTTTGGTAAACTGCAAGAGATCGATTGAAAAGAAAGAATGACCAAAACCAATGCAACCTATATGCTGACTTTCTAATACCCTTATATAGGTCAAGCTCCCACAACTCTGGCTCCGTCATCGTCCATAATTTAATGTGATAGTGTTTATTCTCTTTGCATGGTAGACACACGCATCTTTCAAATTACACCACTGTTGAAATTTTGTATTTTCCCAGCACAGGCAGAGTTACTCAAATGATGTCACTTTCAACAAAGGCCATGATCACACTGTGCTGGGAATCACTGGTGGCCTTAACTGGGATTCAAATGATTTAATATTAAGGGTGTTTCAAGCTTCATCTGTCCCAGTCAGGCTTAGTAAAACATTTATTTTTGATGGAGACCTGATTTAGACATCAGCAGGTGTAGGGTGCAGCGATAACACTTAAACATTGCATTTAATAATAAATAATGGACATTCAGGCATCACTAACACACCAGAACTACGCAGAGTCCGAGTGAGGAATAGAGAGAGATGAGAGAGAGAAAGAGAGTAGATGATGATGAAACTGAAGTGTAAGACACATTTTTAAAACACATCATGACCTGCAATGTTATGTAAAATTAAGTTTTTTCATGTTAAACATGTTAACTTGTCTTGTTAGCAAAGTGTGGCCCCTATGAAATTGCTTTATTGTTAATTCATTGTGTTTATTTTATCCTAGTAGATACACAGCTCCCAAAGCATAATCACGAGTACACAGATAAGTACAACGCATTAAAAATGGTGGCTATATTCCCTCATTTATACCATAATTGCACCTGAAATCCTAATTCTTGTCAGTTCACTCTCAATTCCCTTGACCTTTCAATTTATTTTTGTCTGTGTTCAATGATAAAGGGCAAATAAAGAGCATTTTCTTTGTGAATCTAAAAAAAGCAACACACAACACAGGTGTGTACAAAGTATATAATCAAGTGTATTTTCATCTTTATCCACGTTCTGTACATATATTAAGATCCATTTCACATGAACACTATACAATAGCAATGAGTGAGGAATGGAATATTTTCTGAGCACTGAGCAGCTCATGTTGAATGGCACTTTCATAAAAAATAACAGGAAATCACAGAGCATGAATAAGTAAATGTAGACATAACTCAACAGAGAAAATGGCTTTATATTATCAGATCCATTGAGTAACAGATTCAGCACATAAAAAATGCACAATGCAACAAAAAAAACATTTGTTTGTTCCATCCTTGTGTTTTCTCTGCATAATCTGAACCGTAAATAATGCAAAAAACAAAAAGGTATTTGCGGCTATCTGAGGAAAGTGTGCTTTTTGTCTGGATTTAAGTAAAAGGCAATCTAAAATGTAACGTGTTAAGAGGAGTGGTAACAAGATACATCGAAATATCAGAGAAATATCAATACAATTCACAAACCTTCAATTATTCATCTCATAGAATAGTCTTTTAATAACTGATAGAAAAAAACAATACATGTTTGGCTGCTTTACAAGGAATATCTATGTCTCAAAGATATGTTTCCATTTTTTGTGTGCTTTTTGAATTATCCCATGACAGTTTTGAGAAAGGAGGAGATCAAGAGTGATCCAGCCTCTGGTGAGGCGGGTTGCTCCAAGAAGATAAACCTCAAACGAGATTCCACCAAAATCCTGTGAAGTTCGTGCGGGGGGTGGGGGGCTTGGGGGTGCACGTTTATTTTCTTCACACCTGTTTCCCTGTGGACACAATGATTTTTCAATCTGCTAACCTCTATATGTACATTTACAAGCAATGTTTACAGAGAAATACCTTCACTGGTGTAGACTGACTCGCTCACAATTATCCTCACTTGGAATACTGGCAGGGAAAACTGACTGTGATATCTCAAATAAATAATGTTTCTGATCCATCATACTATAAGGTTCACAGCCCGGAGTATATTGAGTGATTCAATATTCCCTTTAATATGCTGTCTTATTCTCCTGGAGAGGAAATTATCCTGCTTAACTTGTGATACTGCACTAGCAACATAATACCACCTCTTGTGGACAGAGGAAGAGTGACTGGGGAGTTTTAAAACTACATAACCAACATGGAGGCTGCAGAGATGATGTCTTATCCAAATATAAGGGCTTTGATTTAGAGTGTAGTCAGACTTAGTGCGGTGCTCTCTGCTCATCTACCATAAAAATGCAATAACTGGCTTGTTCTGCTTCATAAATCATAATGGGGACATTGAGACTTGAAATAGAGCTTTACAAAGAAGTACAAAGAAAACATTTAGGCAAATATGTCCGGATGTTCTCAGCACTTCCTTCACTGTACCATGCTATATACAAAGCCAAAATGGGTATGCCTCTTCCAAGCTCGTTGAAGACATAAAAAATGATACACTAACAAAGAATTGGTAAATGTAGACAGAGTGCACATTGTGACCCAGATAATAAGTCAGATCATATGTTGTATAGGAGGACTTTTTTCACTAATAGGAGATGGGCAACCTTGACTTTTGATAGAAGTACAATTGTTGAAAGCAAGCATTGCTTTCTGCAGTTGTTTTTTGTGGCCTGTGAAATTTCTCTGATGGTCGACCCATCAAAATCAGGGAGCGAAACGAAAGCCTCCTCTCTCATCCTCTTGTCTCAGTCCACACTTCTCTCCTTTTCCGTTCTCAGACGTAATATTCTTTGTCTTTGTTCTTTTTACCCTTTGTGTTTGCCTTAGCCACGGAGGCCGTTGCTGTGCTTTTGTCTTTGACCACTGCTCCGTTGCCCTCGACAGTGGAATTGTTGGCAAAATTGTGGCTCTGGTCTGTCTGGTAGGAGCCCTCGTCCCGGTTGCGGTACTTGTACATGGCATAGAGGAGGATAAGAATGCAGAGAGCAGCAGCAGCCACAATACCAACCACCATCCCCGTGGTGCTACTGGACTCCCTGATCACCTCCACGGCACCGGGTTGGCTCTTTTCATCAGAGGCTGTGGGGTTGGCTGTGGGCACATGGGGAAAATTGGGGGGGTAAGTTAGTCCTGGTGTGTTTCGGGAGGATGGAGGAGCAGGGGGCAGAAGCACCTGGTCACGGGTGTTCATTTTGCCTGCGGGGATGTGGAGCTGGTCAGGGTTGGTGGTGGGAACATAAGGAGGTAGGGGGCGGGGTTTCTGGGCTCCACCCTCACCAGCGGTGGGAGGTGGAGGAAGGACTGTCCTGTCAGTGACCAGTGGGGAGTTATTATTGTAAAAGTCTTCGTCATCTGATTCCGTCATTTCCCCAGAGCCAAAGGCCGAGACCTCCACAGGGTCACCACAGTCCTCTTGGTCCGGGGGGCAGGAAGGGTGAGGAGGGAGTATCAGGGACTCTTTGGTGGTTTCGAGTGGGGATAGGAGGGTTGGGGGAGGAGGGATGACGGGGTAACGGGTGGCGATGGATGGGGGCTCAAGGGAATCCACTGTTATAATAGGCAACACTAATTCACCTCCTAGAAGGGAAACAGAAAAGGTAGGGGATCCTAAATTAGAACAGCATTACAATTAAAATTCTGGCAGCAAAGTTGCGCTCATTAAAAAATACGAACATTACTGAGGAGTTAAACAAATATTAGCTGGCTTATCAGTGATATTATTCATAGTGATCACACATATTACGCTGACTTCTATAATCAAGATTATTTACAACATTTGGCAGATGAAGAGAAAACCAAATTAAAACCATAATTTTCAAACGATGTATGCAGTTCTTGAGACTTATGTGGATGTGTGGGTGAGCAGATTTACAATGTGTATTATTATGAAAAAATAATGCAATACAGCAAGAACATGAAAGAGCTCACATGAAGACACAAACACACACGATGACCAATGAAAGTTGCTGCTGAATGAAGAGCATAATACAAAGAGAGCACATAATAAGCAAAAGAACAGTTCATTAATATGCCATGCTGCTGTATAAACATCTGTAGGCAGGGGTTAAGGGGTGACAAGAGAAATCACAGACAGGTTATTTTATGCAGGAATCAGTAATATTATGGCTTATTGAAAGCAAACATTTTGTTCTATTTATCAATCACTGACTTTGATCTGATTTTGAGGTAACAATGTGTTCTGGTTGTGGAGGAATATTTCAGTCTGCAGATTTTTTTTATTTATGGCCACTTGGTTCTCTTGCATCATTATTTTTGAGTCACACTTTACAGGGCCAGTCAACAAACAATTCTGATAAGGTCATATTAATAATTGAAGCACCCATAATAAGGGCAGATTCCTTCCTAAGTTCCCCAGCTTGTTCCTGTCACAAGACTGATCTACTTTCTACTGGGTTCCACTCCTAATGACTATAGCACACTTCATAGAGATTTTCTTATATCAAATCTGGTGAGTTAAAGACATGCCTTACAAGCTAAAATACAGGATGAACTATTGGTAGTTATCTAAGCCAGGAGATCATGTATTCAATCGTGTGTGTGAGAGAATACGTGTGCATATCTATGTCTGTCTGTCCACGGATAATTTCGCATACTGCTGGAGACATTAGCCTAATATTTTGTGTTCTTGTTTATGACTCATGACTTATTGTATGCTCAAGGACCTCTCGTGGTTGCAGTGATTCACACTTTTTGAAAACATATTTTATTTACTGTTTCATACTGACATTGATTGACTGCCAAATGGTCACTACTCTTTACCTGGCAGAATAGTGCGCATGTGCCCTTAAGCTTGTTTTACACACGACTCATCTGCAAGGGTGGAGATTGTCCGCACAGCCAAAGTGACGTCACACCATCAGACAAGTCCCTTCTTGGGGATCAGGTGTGGTTTTTGCAGACACACCTGACCGATATCTGTACTCTACTGATTGCCCTGGTCTAGTTGAGTATGTTACAACTTTCCAAATGATGACAGCTGTTTGACAAAGCTGCTGAATAAATGATAGCAGAAACATGAAACAGAAAAGGGAGAATTGAAAATTTTGAAAATAACCATGGCTGCTTGAAGTCGTGTTTTGTCTACAATCTGGGATGATAAAAGCTGTGCTCCCATATTTTTTTTTGCCATGGCTGACCCACCTGTTCTTGGTTCACACTCTTCAAGGTCCTCATCATCACTCGGACACTCGGCTGATGCTACCAAAATATCATCAGAGTTCTGCGGCTGAAAGAAAAACAGAGAAATTGTGTGTTTTATAACAAATACACAGTCAACACATTCCCATCATCTAGATTTGTGCTCAGTTCTTTTTTTTTTTGCTAGCTGACTGCCCTATTTGAGGAAAAACTGCAATATGCAGCACTCTACCACTTTAGTGTTTTTGCTTGGAGCAACACTAGTAAGACTACAAATCCAAAATGTGCTCATATGCAGCTGCTCTTTATCCTTCACCCCTGTGGCTGACTTTATTTGTTTACAAACAAAGTACTGCTGATAGAGAGAATATTCTCAGTAGGCTAAATGTTGTGCATGTTCTCATTTAATTCATACAGTTTGGTCTTTGAACAATTAATTAATTAATTTATTTATATTCATTTTGCAATAACAAATTTGTATATGCTAAATCAGTAAATATGTCTAAATTGCATTTTAGGGTGCACAGTGGACTCAGAATACCTAAGCAGAGCGGGGTTATAGATGGTTCACAAATGGATTACTTGGAAATACAGAGAAAGCAATTTTAGGGAAACTGGACAAGACATAATGTAATAAAAAAATGCAATTTATATTTTTTTTATATGAGAGGCAGGGAGATTTTTCTTTGAAACCTCAGGACTCCAAGTACAACTGCTGAAATCCTTCCAATTTGCTGGTTTGCAGCATTGGGAGTAAATCAACTCATTTGAAATGGTGGTTGGTAGTGTTCACCAGTCTGGATGGAGTAAAATTCAAATGTATTCAATAAAAAGCCTTATTTTGTGCTAATTGTGCTAGTTCAAAACTATATAGAAGCATGGATATTATTATTATTCTAGCACACTTGGAAATAAATAATATATTATGCAAGATCAGATATGTAGGACCAAACCTGTTGTAAAATGACACGCACGAGAATCGTTTGTGTCTCCAGTGATGACCGTATGCATATCTAAAGAGGTAATAACTGCGTGACGACTCCTATGTGTTGTGTTTTTATTTCAAGCTTTACCAGCAACTTCCATCATGATTAAAAAAGAGAATACAACCCCTGAGAGTTCATCTACCTAATTACTGCTTAAGTCTTAATAACTTTAAAATCAGCAAAAGAGACCAATTTAAGGATATTGGTATTTAACTTCCAATTAATTTATTTTCAATTTTAAAGAAGGAATTAAAGATCCTTTTTCCAAAGTTAATTTGCAATACTGTAGAAAAGCAGAACATCTATGTTAGTTCTTAAAAAATGTATATAAAAATATGTGCAACAATAAAATGATTTTTAAAAATGACTCAAAGCTCCCATTCTACAAACCTACTTAATTTGAAAAACAAGTTATATACTTTGTTGCTATAGTGTGTTAATTGCCTTCTGTTTTAGAAACATATTTAAATCACTTTTACTTCGTTTAAAAGTGGTGACAACAACCCTCATCCAAGTCATAAACCAATTAACCTCAAACTGTCAATAAATTAGCATCCAGTTCTCTTCAAATATTCCTTCACACTCTCTCTGACCTTTGAGATGCTCTCCCTCAAGCTAGGTGACCGCTGCCTACGGGTGGTGGTGGTAGCCATGGTGGTGGTGGTTTCCATGATTGTGGTAGACATATCGGACACTGCCAGCGGGGTGGCGGAGGTGGTGTCGGTGGTCAACACAGAGAGCGAGTCCCCGACAAGACGCAGGTTCCCCTCCACCTGCACGCTGGGATCATTTTCTGCAGCCAGTTTGAGCACCTGGAGGCCATTGTAGTAGAGCCCTGAAATCTGACCCTGGAAGGGCCGACTCTTATCATGACCACCAATTTTAATGGCTGCCTGGCTGTTAAAGATGGTCAACTGTCTCCCTAAAGTCAGACAGAGTCATAGAGAAAGAAGAGGTGGAAAAAGGGGAGAGAACGGTGGAGCAGTAATACAGAAGTTATACAGGACAGCTTCCACAGGAACATCATTTGAACCAGGCGGGCTTGTTCATTATAACAATGATACTTAGTAATTTATTTGAAACTTAGTTAGATGTTAACTTTAAAAGGAGAAGGTTAGTTAGCAGTAGGTTTATGATTTAAACTTTACACATGCAGGTTACAACCATCATAGGAGGGTTATAATTTAGGTGTCTATTTAAGTGTTTTGAATTATGACTCTAGTTTGCAAACTGTCTGTAGGTGTGGTAGAAAATGACTGAAATGTATATGTAAAATTGTTGAATCACTGTTAGTTAATCTGTTGAATAACTCTGAAGGGGCATTGCAACCTTTGACATGAGAGAAGGTTCAGACTGTCCATTCGTAAAGAAGAGAAGAATGAATCAGACCTTGGGGTGACTCACTTTCTTCAGATATGCTTGTAGGGAGCAGGTTCCGACTGGTTTTGGTTTTCTTAAGAAAGACACTATAGCTAAGAAGACGCCTCTCTTTATAACCTTTTTGTCATGGCAGCTTGGGTATAACTAAGCTAGTACAGAGGGGGCTTAGCAAGCCGTTTTCTGGTAGCAGTACCTAAATAAATACATTCATTTAAGAAAACCGGGACTGACCAGAGCGGGTGTCTTCATTAATCAGAAGGGAAAAAAGAGCAGATGTTTTTCCAGGATACTTATTTATCTCTTAACTCCAGAACAGATGGTTCAGGGATACAAATCTTATGGCTGCTTTTTGAAGAGATGGGCAAATTATCAAAATGGCAGTCTTACTATACTTCAGACTGTGTAAGGCTTAATGAAAATAAAAGCAGCCCTCCCTCCATTGACAAAGTCAGCAATTGGTCGCCCCCTTGTCCTATTGTTTCACCTCCTGAAAGGGGCAATGATATCTCTAACAGCATCATTGTCAGCAGCCTCACTGATAAGCAGTGTTACATCACAGGAAGAGGACTGCAGTAATGGGCCGGGCTCTGGAGAATACTTATTAGAAAAGGTATTGGCTGCGAAAAGCGATCTACTCTAACAGCCTGTCAGCGCTGTTTTGTTGCAGCAAAAAAAAAAAAATGTTGTAGAAGGTAGGTAAGGAAATACAAGGTTGCAGGGAACAAGAAAGGGAAAATAATCTGAATTTCATGTGATCATATCTAGGAGTTATATTTTAAAACATTCAGTTTAGGGTTAATGAGACTAATCTTATATCACATTTTAGATTAAATGGTGTAAATGTAAATGTTGCACAGCATTTAAATGATTTTTATGCAGAATTATTACACACAGTATCTAATTACACACAGTGGTTAAGAGGGACGATAGAGGGTTAGACAAGGGTTATGTGTTTTTAGTTATTGGTTTAAAATCTTTGTTAAGGTGCAGCTTTTCCACAAGGTGAAAGGATGACAAAGAATAAAAGGCAAGTATGATATACCCCTTCACTTTGACACTTATTTTCACTTGAAGTTATATTGTGTTGATCAAAATTCAAAGCCAATAGATAGTCAAATTGAAACGGAAGTATACATCTGGGTAACTTGATCCTTGTCACCCTTCTCTTCTGGCACTGCACCTCCTCAAGGGGAAAGGTAATTTAGTAGTTATTTCAAGGATTAATTAATTAATCAATTAACTTTTACCTTTATCGAGTAGCCACTCGTCTACTACCCGACCAAGTCTGTATGGGATTCTTTGTCTGGCAATAGCCAGTCGCTCATTATCAAAGTGTCCTTCAAAGAATTTGGAGAGACAGATTAAAGGTTAAAGTCTGCAAGCTGAAAGATCACATGGTTAGAAACAGTATAATGGCTAGCAGGTTTAACAAGTTATCAATTTAACCCAGCTGTGAGTTAAAAGAAACTTGTGCTTCATATCTAGTTATTATGAGTAACAGCTTTAATACTAATTAGATTCATGTTTAGGCTATTTATAATGTGCTACACTAGTTAGAGTTATTTAGCTATTTTTTTTAACAAAGCATAATCTTAACACCAGTTACAGTCAAATATACACTTTTTTTATGTACTTTATAAAAAAGAGGTTAATTCAGGTGAACATAAGAAAGCATTAAGAAAATCGACCACTTCAACAAAGACAGGAAACAGTTAATGCATTTAGACAGTGATACAATTACAGCAGAGACAGATATTACTCCTTGGCTGGAGTCATTATAGAGGGCCAAAGTCTTACCCCACTTCTGTTCCACAATATATTTTATTATATACTGCATGATATAAAATGTGTTTTTACTGCAGTTCCCATAAGATATTGACAGCAAAAACTCATGCAAGCTTTAGGTGTTGAATTCTCAGAGATTTCCAGACTATTAGTCCAGTAGTGGATACACATTCAGCTTTAACACCAACACCACTCATTTCAGTATTTGGAAAGATCTTTAAAAATGTTTTATACAAAACTACATTGTGGAAACCAGGAAAATAGGACAGAAGCTGCTCTCAAGTGAGACAAGACTTCAGCTCTCTTTTTAAAACATGCAATCACAGAAGACTAATTAATCGAATGAAAACTACTACAGGAAATATACTGTTTGATACAAACTTTAACAGTATGAACTGTCCAGTTAATATTAGTTCCATAAATACTTTGCATTCAATCTTGTACTGATCTAGCACTGAAGAGATTGTCAGTCATCAGCCACAAGGTTCTGAGTGGTAAATTCTTGTTGACACTATTTATAAATTACTGCTTAGGTATTGTTATGTATTAGCAGTATTTTACTGTATTTTATTGTATTCTGATTATTATTATTGTGCCCTGTTCCATATAGAGTTTATAGAAAACAGGTTATCTGACTAACCCACATATTAGGAATATGAATAATTCATCTAAATGATGAGATAAAAATGAATAAAATAATAAATAACAGAGTACATGACAATTAAAGTACTATGTTTTCACTGTAAGCTTTAATGTAGTGAAGGCTTTAAAATAACAATTTATTAGGCCGTTAGAGAGCTGAAAGCAGGGTCCTTGTGTTATTGCCTTAAAAAAATGTAAAGATATGTTGTATACTATAGATTTGATGACCATTTAAAGACAAAAAAATACTAGTTATTTATCCTTATACTTTTGTCACATATGCAACACTCCTTTTACAGCATAAATAACCGTGTTTATGCTGCCATGCGTGTCAGTCATACACCATTTGAAATGTTTCATAAACCACTGATGCTGAGTGGGAGCTTAACATAGAGTCAATAGACTACACGCATTGGGCCAGCACCATTACACGATTTTTTATTTATGTACAACTGTGACATGTGCGTGTGTGCTTTGAACACCAGCTGGAGGCAGAGAGGGGGCTTGGTTTCCTCCCGCTATGCCAGCTGGTGCACCTGTTCTGAATAAGGTTAATTGGTTGATTGGTTCAGAGCAGGTTAAAACACAGTTGGTCGCGATAACATTATCTATGTGGGTTTTTTGGTTTATGTGTATAAAGTCTATAATATAGTATAAGGTATGAGTGCACAAAGGTGGGTCATTTTGTATGCATGCCTTTAAGCCTATGCAGATCTAGTCAACAAATTATGCATATTATAGACCATGCATTGAATTTATAAAAATTTTCCAAATGCTCTAGGCCAGAATAAAATGCATCAATATCATTTCCAAATATGGAATTGATCATTTAAACAGGCGCTATTATGCTATTTTCCGGGTGCATATTTTTATCTTAAGTTACAGTTACAACATGTTTACATGCGTTAATGCTCATAATCCGCCTTGTTTTTCCTCATCCTGGCTGTTCTGCAGCACCTCTTCTCACCCTATCTCTGAAACGTCCCGTTGTAGGGCTTGCTCCTCCCTCCAGAAATGTGATTGGTCAACGTTTCACCTCCTGGGTGAGAGACTTCTTACTTAACCACAAACATATATATATAACATACTAATGAATAGGGAAAAGGTGGAAAAGCATAATAGGGCCACTTTAATATATTGCGTAGGACATGATGACACCTTTTTACACTTTTAGCTTCCTTTTTATAAATGTATTTATGTCTATGCATGATATGTTATGTAATAGCATGTGACAGTTACCCACACACCAAACATAACATAACACATCACTGAAATATATAACACGTATATGACTTGGTCATTATAGAGCTGAGCCCTTTAAGAATACATTATAAATGCAGCCAAATCCATCAGTCTGTTTATGTGAAACAGACATCATAGACGGATCACCTTGTTAGTGTTCACCAGAGGACAGGTGAATGTATATTTAATCACTTTCACGACAAAATTGTCAATGTCAACAAGAATTTATCAGCTGAATTTATAGCAACATATTTATATATAAAACTGGCTCTTTAGACCTGGAACAGTTGTTGGTGGATTAACAACAAATAGTTGAATATTTTTTTAGACTTATATAGTACTTGAACCACATAAGTATTACATCTGTTGTAAATAGATGTTGCTTGGGCCACATACTTTATGCATATCCTAATATACAATAAATTTACTGTGAATTAAGATCAGCTGCATGTTTTCCCACCTGTCTGCCCAACTTGCTGCAAAAAGGACAGTGGCTGATGAAAATCTTTCATCGCTAGATATACAAGGCAGCTAGGGACACATTTATTAATTATTTGCAATAAAGCATGTCCAGTTATGTGTATGGCAACTTAATAGATAGGCTATAGAGTGATGGGTAAATTGCAAACAGTAGATTTCACAAGTGCTCATTGAGGATTATGTTTAATAGGCAGACATGCAATCCTCTCTCACTAATGCAAACGCTCCATGCCATCTCTCTATGTCTCATACAACCACATAGTTTGTCCCATCAGTCCATTACCTGGTGGATAACGCTCAATGACCGGATGGTTGTCCACCTGAAGAGTGGCATTGCCACCGCTGCGTGTGAAGCGGACTACATGGTACTTGCCGTCATTTACCATGACGGCAGGCTCATCGATGGTGATGTCATCTGTCCCCACATTGAAGATGACACCAATTTTTCCTTCATCCTGCAGGTAAAAAAACAAAGAAGGAATGTTTCACGATAAACAAATATTTAAACTCAAAATGTGCAGACTATCACTATAGTTTCTGTCGGCTTCAGAATTTTCGAGCCAGAAACCTTGTTTAAGCGGCAAAAGCCTATCTCTTGTGACATGGACACTATGTTTAGTTCTTTCTTTAGGGTTCAGCCTCGTTCTCCCTCAGCAGTCAGCTCAGGTTTCCTGATGTGGATCACTCCTGACAGAATCCTTCTGCTTCCCTTTTGGTTGACCAACTCCCTGTCAGCCTCTCCCTTCTCCTGCCAACCTCCCTCAAAGATCAAAGATGCTTCTCAAGTCAGCCTTTGGGTGGCACTAATAAGAAACATTGGGCACAAACTGTGTGGGGTCTCTGTGCCTCTCTGGCCTTTGTACATTTGCTTCCTTGCAGTCTCTCTGAAAGCAACACAAGGTCAAAGTGCTAATGTGTGGAGACATTGTGAGAAACAGCAAATCAATCTGCAAGAGTACACAGAAGAACACAACATTGCACTTAAACTCTCCTGACAGTAAACTGTTGGACTGCAACAACCTTTGTAACTATGATGAAAATACAAATAACATAAAAAACCAAGTGGGAGGAGGCTCTTCATGACATTATGACACAGAACACATTTTGTAAGCCTCAAGGTTAGGTGTTACGGTAAAGGTTGACAAACCAAGTCACATTGTAATTCATTGTGGTTATGGAGTGCCTGCACAATAGCATATTGTGCACATAGCTAAAACTGCATTACTGTTACACAACAGCTAATAATAAGTGACCTTCAGGCTGTGTAGCGACCCTTATTCATTCAGCTGTGTAGTATCAAGGGCCAGGAGTCTAAAGGTTTATATTATCCTTCGGCAGCTGGACAGTGAAATTGGCTGGTATAGTGTTTTATTGAAATGAAATCCTGCACACTGCTGGTCCTGCATGGCAAACGGTGTACACAATATTTACTAGCATTATAGACATAAATATCTCCCACAGTTACATTTGGATTCTCTGATTTTTCAGTCGGAACCGACTTCCATAGCACATTTTTATGTTTTGTTCCGTTTATTTGAGAAGGAAAGGGCAAATTAATAAACACACGTGGTAAAAAAGTAAAAAAAATAAGTTATTTCTGCTGACTGGCTAAAGGCAGTTTTTCTTAAAGACCCCCTTGTGACACCCTTTTACAGTTTTTTTGTAACATGTGACTTGAAAGAGAGGTTAGAGTCAATTAACACCCCAAGATATTTGAAATCACTCACAACCTGCAATTCAAACCTGCTTATGAGTATATGAGGGAACTAGTAGGGCATTTGGTTGAACTGACTGTTTGCTTTCTCTCAATCTTTTAATATTGTATTACTGACTGAAGGACCAGAAATTCAAGTATGCAGACAAAAATACTTATTTTATTACCTTGACTGTGGCTTCTATTGGGGGATGTAAAACCTGTCTAAGAGATTTATCTCACCCCTAATCATATGTAAAATACTTTAAGAAACCTTTTGAATTTTTAATAGTTATTCCGGCACAGTTGGTGTTGAGGACAGAAGTGTGAATTGTCGTTAGAGACCTTGAGGGTGCCATTAATAACTCAATTTTAAGCTTGAGAAATCAACTTTCAACCTATTTCATATGATGGAGCTCTATCTCCAACCACAGCCTTCATATTGAAGGTCAGGAAAAGGTGGATGGCTCTTTGGATTGTCTTTCTGTATTCTGTAATCACTTAAAGGTTGTCATGAACCAAGGAGGAGGCAATGTGCGACTAATTTATGGCACGTGAAGTACAGCTGGATAATCAAATTCACACAAGTCGAAAAGAAGATGAAACCCCTTCCTGACAAATGTCTACCATCTAACGGTTACTCACTATAATACAGTGAGTTAATTAAAGTCAGTATTGCTGAGGGTCAGTGGGAATCAGCAGTCCCATTTTTTATACAAATATAAGTTGATAAACCATAACCTTTTTTTATATAAATAATATTAATATTCCTTTAAAAGTCTATAGGAAATCTCTCGTGTTCCTTGATTACTTATATTCTGCACATTATTTTGTTTATGGTTTAATCACTCTTCCCAAGAAGCAAACCGATGATGATATTCATTAGGAAGCTAGAGGTTAGTGCGACCTCAGGTCAAATTCAGCCCATGTCCTCTGAACAACAATTAACGTCTCCAGGGCCAGAACACTCTTCAACAAAAGAGCTACTTTCATTCTGCTTGCTCAGTCTTCCTGCATGATTACAAAACAGCCCCAAAGCTCCTTTTGACAGCTGGCAAAGCAACACTGCTGCAGCCCAGCTTCAGTAAACAAAAGCTTGGCCTTTCCAAGGCCCTTTTTTCTTAATGCCCATGTGTTTGGGTTTAAAGCTAGTCAGGCATATCCTCATGAAAAGCCACGCAATCATAGCTGCTTTGACATCAGCTCTGATGGAGAAAGCATTTCCTTGGAGTATACCCTGATAACGCTGGAGCTTCAGTGTGGGGTCTCAGCTCTAATCGTAGCAGCAGCCTCTTCTAATTCATATCGGAGGGAAAGGACTGATTATTAAAAAGGATAAATTATTATAAGAATACAATTTTGATGACGTGAAAAAGAAGACCCAAAAGCACCATGGCAGTGACTATTCTTCCATGATGCGTCACCGCGCCACCTGATACATTTTTAAACAGAGCATAGAGTGGATAGATCATAATTATTTTAAAAAGACAAGTATAGGGGTCTGTCTCAGTTTGTTACCAGCCAACTGTCTTTCTCTTCATTGGACACGTTTACCTGACTCTTTACTGGAGCAATTTATTCTGAAGCAGGTGGGAGGTTGCATCGATAGTTTTTGGAATTTAGAGACTTCTTATCTTTTCTACTCTTATATGATAAAGTACCTATTCATCATACTCAGCTTACCATAACATAAGAGAACCTAGTAAATTAAACATTTGTAAAGTGCTTTTTTAAACTTTAGCATGAACAAGCTCCTCTTCCTTTCTTTCTAAAGCAGATTACTAGATGGAAATGACAGATTGTTATAAATAATAAAAAAAAACTTCAAACTGCTCCATATAGTAATTCCTTTGAACCGTTTCACATTTCCCAAATGATCAAAGGCACATATTTTCTCTGAAATGAGCTCTATCTGAAAATATCTAGTTATTAATGTAAAATGTATTTCAGCTGTGGCAAAAAAAACTCTGATAGCAATCACAAAATGAATATTCTTTTATAGTTATAATAACCACAGCAAGCAGTCTTGTACCTAACTTATCTATCATGAATTTGAAATGAGGAATCCAAATGCGTGTGGAGCGCATACAGAAGGCAGGTCGAGGTCTGCCTTTGAAAGAACTCTCCTGAAATATACCTGCTAGCACATCGGTATGGACCGTGTACCATTAAGGCTGAGTCTGTTCTGCAGCAGCCTGGGTTCAAGTACAGCCCAGGGCCCTTTGCTGCATATCATCCTTTTCCTCCCCTGCCTCACCTGTCTGTCTCTCTCACTATACATTGAAGCAGAAATGCCGAAAAATAAATGCACACAAAATCAACCTACTGTAATCAATGAGGTCCACCCAAACCTCGTCAGCTTACTGAATAACTTCATTGTCTGTTCCACTGTAGTCTGAAGTCCTTCTGTGTAAAACTGAACATTTTGTACAATGAACCCTCTGTTTTTGTTTAAGCTTTTAGTGACTCGTTAAAAAGAAGAACATTTGAAATGAGCATTAGCCTCTCTAATGTACTCTCAGATGAATATAGCTGGTTTCTTTTGTACAGAGTAATTGGTCTTTGAAGCTTGTGTATGAACCATCCACAAATTCATAGTTTCAATTAACCATGAGGCCATTTGAATACAGCAACCTTCTGCACAAATAAGTGATGTTTATTCTTTTTGCTGTTTCAATGAAGAATTATAAGCACTGACAAAGAGATGCAAGTTGCAGCTGTAAAAACGTAATCTTTTTTTAAACAATCTACATAGTAGGTAAACTAATTTGACGTTTTAACCTGATAGCTCTAATGGTCAAATATAGCATTTCAAACACAATGAAAGATTAATTTCAAGGCATTTACATTTATTATGACTTTAAAGGTAGATGAGATGAGTTTTGAGCCATTTATCACATGATTTACCCCGTTTAATGAAGTAACTAATGAATATTCCTCATATTGTAGTTTTGAATGGAAGGCTAGAGATCCCAGGGAGATTATAAAGAAGGGAATTCTGTTCCAAGCCACTTCATCTGAAGCACCAAATCCCTGAAGCACATAAAACTCATACATCATTTGTTTCCTTTACTATTTTCAACTCTCCCTTGTGGCCAGTGTTGTTTTGACCAGTGCAGCCTACTGCTTCTCTCTGTCATCACATAGTTTTTACAGTCAACCTCTCTTCAATGGGCACCACGTATCAAGGCTGTGTCCTTAACGCTGCGGCCCAGGTTCACTTCCTGCCGCGGCCCTTTGCTGCATGTCAACCCCTCTCTCGCTCCCCTGCCTTTCCTGTTTCTGTCCAAGTTATCACTATTAAATAAAGAGCAGAAATGCCAAAAGAATATCTTTAAAAAAAGATGGAATATACATAAATAAATAATAACTTGTGTCTCTACAAATCTGGAAGATGCGATTTTATGAAGCTTGGTTACCGAAACCAACAAAGGCAACTTCAACCCCCTCTGAACTCTGTTTTGATTCCCCTCCGCTGAGCAGTAACAAGGTGTCAAAATAAGCAATCTGTAAGGGTGCAAGGATTTGGCAGTTGCTGGAAAAAAATATTTTCAGTTGGTTTTGCGTGCAGGGAGCAGTCTTTGCATTTACTAGCAACAGTCCAAGGCTGGCAAGGTCAGTTTCACACTTTTAAAACTGGAAATTCAATTTAAATAGGCGATTTGAAAAACATCCAGGGGATGATACTTGTACCAAGTCTGTCTGGTAACTGATAAGTGCAGCAGCAAGACTTTCAAACAAGACACAAATACGATACAAAGTATGTCTTATCTTCTATTTTTAAAACTTTTGGATATTAGTGGCCATATTATACTACCTTAGCTTACCTAACACAGTGGCCACAATGAAGTGAATATAAGTTAATATCAAAATATGAACTGGATTGGACTGGAAGACTGTAAAGGATGAGTGTGAAGTCACCTTTGATTCATTAAAATTACCTTATGTTTTACACATTTGAATAAAAATCTCAACCATCACAAGGACAGCAACAGGCAATGTGCTATGGAATATAATTAGTATGTAGAGATGGCATGATTTTTCTTTCACATTTTGTGTTTCTATATTTCTTTTTTGGGAATAGGATTCAAATACATCTGTGATTTTATGAAACTCTCTTTATCTGGTTACAAATAAGTAACCGTGCTTTGACAACAGGTGTGATTTTAATTATTACGCCACACACAGACATTTGACAGATATCCCCTCTGGTCTTCATCTCGGCACATCTGTCCTGTGGCTACATGCTAAAAAGGCTGATTTCCCTCCAGAAAAGACACAGTTGCTGACAGCTGCTGAGGAGTCACTTGGCTCCACCGAAAGACACACGTGTTTATCACCAGAAAAACATCTCGTGGTCTACTGACTCATGCTCTATTGTATCTTATTATTATCTTAATGTTTGGACTCCATTGATTAATGAAAGCCTTTAATCAGTGAATCATACAAGCTGTGACCAATACCAAGTTAGAATAATGGCACATTAAAGATAAAACTTTAATTTAAAAAAACACCATGGGGAGTTTATTTATAATCATTTCTTTTTTTCACCAGCCGCTTACTTCCAACCTGTGGAACATGTTGCTCATTAATGTTGCTCTCTGCTTTTCTCAGGCAGTATGTGGACAATAGTAGGAAATGAACAGTTGTTATCTTGTGTTCGCAGACAGAGTGGACTAGTTTCCACTTCTCCAGTTAGCTGCCCATTTCACATTGTCCTGATTTTCTGGAGATCTATGGATTTTGTGTTGTTGTTTTTGTGTTTTTGACCAGGCTTTTATGATCATAATATAATCCTTTTTGGGGTAAATATTTACAGAGTAATATATATTAAATAGCACAACAGAAATGACCATAATTGCTATTAAGGGTAATTTGTGCCTCGTTGTACAGATAATAAAAATGATGTTTGCTCTCAAATTCTTAAAATATAAATTAGAGTGTGTGGAAGCAGGATGCTATTGTTATTCATTATTGTCCTTTTAATAAATCTGAAAGAAGCTAAAATATAAACAGAAATTTCTCCTTGTGTTTATCATTCCTACATTTACCTTCACGTTTTGGAACGTATTGGAAGTATTTGGCTGATTTCTGGACTGGAAACCAGAGAAGTAAACTGCACAAATATCCTTTGGATTGCTTTAAATCATATGAATAACATATTAGATTTTTTTTTTTTTATGTCTTTTAACAGTTATTTTTATATCCATCACAGTGGTGTGATTTCAAGTGCAAGTTTAAATGTGTTTTGACATTTATGCTTATAGCTCCAAACTATGCTTCCAATACTTACTATGTGCAGCTGAAGATAGTCTCCGAGCCCATGGGTGCTCTCCACTCGCACCAAGATGGCATCTTTCTGCTGAGTGCTGAAGCCCACGGCTAACCGGTCAGCTCTGGTGCTCGGCCGCTCATTGGCGGCCCAGGTAAATGTGATGAGAGCCCCACCTTTTCCAAAGATGTATGTGGTACCAGCTGGAGAAAGAAAGAGAAACAATGAGTTATTTGCTGTATATTGTTATTTTTCAAAATATCATCCCCAGTATGAGATGTTATTTAGATTCCTCCTCTCACCACAGTCGGTCTAACCCCCTCCCCACTGCAAAGACACTCGCTCATTTTTCAATATAACGCAGTAGGCAGAGAGAAAACAGGAAGGAAGGAGGAAAGATTTATTAAGGAGATCTGCTTTACTCCTAAATCACAGTTAAGTAGCCTAATTTTCAAAAGTATGATGAAGCTTTGCATTCACAGATGTAAAAAAAATGACAACAGGTTTATCATGATTCATCATTGCTCTCACTGCAAATACTGAGGCCGGGTACGACACTGTGGAAATCCAGAAATAATTTTGCCCTGCAATGATTTCACAGAATTTAGCAAACATAGCACATAATCCAGGATGGCATATGGATGGAATATCTACAGTTTTGCATATGTGGGGTGTTTTGCTTTTTAACAGGATTTCACATTATCCATCATAAGAAGCAACAATACTTTCTCGTCAGGTCAATGAGCACATAATGTACTATAACTATTTGTTAATATGAACAACGTATCATTTACTGTAATTATCATTCAGCTCGTCTTTTTATCTGATGTACTTCTTCTCTTCATCAAACATGACCTACAGTGATTACAACGTTTATCAAGAAACGTTGAGGACACAAAACTTGTTGACAGGTCTTGACCCTGTACATTCGTTGTTGTTGCCGATACATACAGATGCATCATGCAACATCCAGATACATGGAATACATAATAATGTTAAATTTTACTGCCCGATTCCCTTTTATCTAAAATCTGAAAAGTAATAATTAATTATTAACCAGTATCAAATTCATCCACCTGATCATACAGCTTTTAAGTAAAGCCATAGTGTCTGCTCTTATCATGCAAGTTATTCATCTGCACCTTATGATTTGATTTATTAATATGTATGTTTGTATTTAAATCTGGCCGGCATTTTATCAAGTCCAGTTGCTTTTTTAATATTTTTAACACCTTATCCTGTGAAACCACAGAAAGGTCAAATGAGTCCACAGTTGTGAATTATAATGAAACATTGATTTTCCATCATACATCCCCAATTGCCTGGCAGCCTGTCTACTTGTTGCTTGGCTACAGTAGTGAAAAAATATTACATTTATCTGCAACCTTGGTTTGATCAGAGGAAAGATCACTATTGATGTCGAGACAGATATTATTTGCTTTAGTCTTGAGCTTTTAGCTGCAACCAAATTGTTTCAGAGACTGACGGTTCTTCGGGTTACTTTTGTGTTCAGTTATTTTATCACAGAAAAATTCCCTTTTACTCTCTCTGATCATCTTTTGCACCATATTTCTCTGTTTCTTGTGATAATCCAAGTCAGCCTGATCTTTGGACAAAAGCTAAAAATACTTTATTTTTCTATTAAATAGCTTCTAAAATATCACTTTTCATTCATGGTTTAAATCCCTGTTTAGCATTTAAGAACTTAGTCCATAAGCTCTAAGATCTGACATTTGAACTGCTCCCACGCTCTATGAACAGCGTTACATATAGAACTGGAGTCCTGTCTGATGAATTTATACGCTCGATAAAATCCTCTCGACTGTAGTTCTTGGCTGACCTAATTTTATTGTATTGTGGTGCTTGAATGAGACCTTTTGCTTTTTTTTTTCTTGTTCAATAAATCAATAAGTAGTTGCTCAAGTCCAGGAACAATTACCAACCCCACTCTGGGAAATCATAGTGTGATCAGACACCAAGATGAGATCGATAACAGTTTGACTTAATTTACCTACTCGAGTGGGCTCTTGAACAAGTTGTTGCCACTCCAGAGCATAACAAAAACTTTCAAAGTTTAGATTCAGATCAGGTTTGTCAATTTGGGACGAATGAAGCATGTTGGTGTAAATCCTTCATTTACAAGACTTGCTGTAATTGCTGATATCCCTGAGAAAATCCCCGTATGCTAAATAGATCAGCTTGTCTGTCACCTCAGATTACCCATTAAATATGAATTTGCAAAATCCTTTAATTTGTGTGAGAGCAGAAAAATAAAAGCATAATCCATTTTATAAAGTCGAGGCCAACTTGGCTTTCTGTGTCAATGTTCTTTTGGAGTAGTTCGGACTGCAGGGACAAACTGCCGTCCTTAGATGAAACATTACACCCCAATGGATGCGTAGTCGGTATGTTCCAGAAAAAACAACAATTACCTCTAATGGTTCACCCCAAATACATGTTATTTGGGTTTGTTTTAAGGCCTGAAACCTAAATGTTTTCTTTAAAGCTTTACGCCTGAAATCTCTTAAGTGAAGCACAGAAAAACACTTGAGACAAAATTGTAGCCTCAATTTCAACCGTGTACGAAGACTAGAGTACTCTTCTGCACAGTATAATGGGCACTCACCACAAAGGTTTCTAAATGACAGGATCTAACTGCTGACTGGATGCCTTCTTAACATTAAACACTTACTCGAAAGACTTGACTGACTGACTTTAATTAAAAGGGCAAAATTTGTTCCAACCACAATTATTTCTTACTCAGGCAATCTTAATTCAGGTCTGGGATTTGCAGTCAAATGTGAGTCGTGTGACATTAATTACATCAAAGAGTCTCAAAAAGTGGTTTGATTTGTTTCCTACTTTCACTGAATGTTATCTGCATCTGGCCTCTTAGTCTGCCCTCATTTGGGCTTAATGAAATAATTTTCTTTCTGTTTGAGATAGTGTAGACAACTTTTATACAGATGTGTGAACCATGAACGATGTACTAAAATAAACAGCCCTGCATCAAATATTACATTTGCTGATAACGTATGTGTCGGTCCAAAATGGCACTGCACCACAAACTCTCAACAACAACAAAAATCAAACATCAAGTTTCACACTGACTTTAGTATTGCATTCAAGGATACCATACAACCCTTCATGATTTCTACCTTTCTTTGTTCTTGTGAAACCAAACTGAAAAAGCAAGCAAGTAATGATGTGGTCAATCACCTTTTTCTGAGACCCAATTTCACATCAGGTCTCATTTCAAATTTCACTGCAATATAGGCTTGAAACCAATTTACAAAGGATATTCAGGGGAATCAAGTCTTGTGAACTTTTTGTACCCACTTTCGCCTCAAACCCGGTCTTGATAGATCATTACACACCTCACATTCGGCAATGCAGTGAGTCAAAACTATTTAACTATTAGAAAAACTGGAACTTTTTATCAATGTTGACGAGAAGCTAACAAAACCAAACATGAATTTATAACGTATGAAATGTTGTTAAAAGTGGATAACCAATTGACGTGAACAAATTAGACACAATTTTCAGATATTTAACTAGTAAAATGTAAGACATCTCATGTAAAAAAAATCTATTTGATATGATTTTACATGTAGTACTGCGTTAACATTATATGAGATGAATGGTAAAGATGGGAAAGATTCCCATATCAACAACTTACAAAAGTCATCTAGACAAGTTGGTTGTGAGGATTGAAATACTTTGCATTCACGATATAACACACCATAACCATTAAATTGGGGTTTAATTACATTGATGGCCTTTGACTGACAAGAAATGTCCATTTTCAATTGATTTCCAGGGACTTCCGTGTTAATTAGTGCCAAGTTGGATATATCAGAGCTTTAAAGAGTCCCCTTTTCAACTTTAAAAGTCGGACATTACAGTATCTCTGATATTTCATGAACGCGGAAAAAATTCAAATATAGGCTTCATGTATTTTTTACATGAGAAACCAAGAATTGCGTGCATTCTTTATTGCTGTTGGTAAATGAGAAAATAATTTCTTCTAATGTAAAGAAAAAGGTCTTCCCTTGTCTAGGAAACACCTTGCGACAAACAGCTAATGAACATGGTAACTGTAGTGTTTTGTGCAGTGCTGTGGGAACACGAGCAAAGACAAAGTCGCATGCAACCTTGTAAACTGCATCATGAAATACGGAATACTAATGCACCTGCAGGAAGCGTCTGTCAATAGACAGCAGTAACTCTTGCATTAGTCATAACGTTAAAGCAATTCATTAGTTTCTGCCTCCCTCTTCTGACTCCTGCTATCTCGTCTCCTCTCTCTGTGGCAGACCTGCATCAAATAAAGCAGGCAGTAAATCAGCCTTGTTAAGATTGTACTATAAACATCACACTTCTCTCCCTTGAAGCAGCTCCACTCTCTCTGCCGACTATCTCACGGGAGTGTCCCATGGCCTCACTGTGCATCTGTGCTCGTATAATAGGGCTGCTTTGGATTTTCTCAACTGCAGTGTGCTGTAAATCACATCATCATTAGTTGGAAATCCGGAAAGTTAATTATGCTGTACACATTGTAATTCTCTTGGTGCCTCCCATATCATCATGAATATTATATAGGTGGTGTGATAGCAAACTCAAGGCGAAACTTTAATTGGAAGCATATCAAAGCCATTTTGTTGGTTTTATACACTGCATAAGTCAGTAGAAACATAGGTCATATAATAAATCTCCTTTTTACAGGCATTGTGATGGTGTAAATGCAGCTCAGAGATTACTACAAAGCACCCATGATTGGCTGTCATGTCATAAAAGATCTCTACACAATAAACGTAACAGTATGGATTCTTTGTTTGTCTCAAGATGCACTCAAACTTCCTCTCCTTTCCATTTGTGCTCTTAGCCAGCTGAATACGCAAGAGACGAGGCAACATGCTAATAGGACTTACAAAATACACTGAGACGCTGGTGAAACAATTTAGATGTGAAAAGACTTTACACGCCCCTTGGGTTTCCTGGCATAGAGAATCGGACAATGCCTTTGGCTTCACTGAGAAGAGAGTATTAGCTCTCATAATATTACTAATCGTGACTTAATATAATAAAACACAAAATGCTGATGTATTCTTATAGATTAAACTACCCAGCAGTATATAAAGTAATTAAAAATAGCTCCACCATTGCCAGCTGCAACATTAAAGTAATAAACACATAAATTAATCAATAATTATAATACAATAACATAATGTATAATACTCTGCATATGAGTGATTTTACCTTTGGTACAAGTACATGTTAATGCTAATACTTTTGTTTATATATACATACATATATTTTGAATGCATGACTTTTACTTGTAACAGAGTATTTGAAACTGTAGTATTACTATATTTACTTAAAGTAACAGTGTGTAGCATTTAGGGAGATCTATTGGCAGAAATGGAGTATAATATTGTCTTGACTGTCCACCATCTGCTGCGGTCGGTCTCTCTCTCTCTCCAAAGTACGTTTGTGAAGTAAATTTTCATCTATAATAGAGTATTTTACCGATTTAGTTTGTTTTGATACAATGCTGTAAAGTCAAGTTATGAAACGTGATGTTTGTAAGGTAAAACAAAACAGCAACTACAATCATGATGAAGACAAATACATTTTGTAGTACAATATAGGTAAGCTTCTAAGCCTTTCTTCTCTGTCAGAAGATACAAAAAGATTGATATGTGTTTCTCCAAAACTCTTCCCGCTGTAAGTCACTCATTGCTGACCGTCACCCTGCAGACACATACAGAGTGCATTTAATGCATTTACCTTGAGGGTTGGTTTTGCTAAGCAGACTATCGAACATTCACACACATTGTCTTTTGTCAAGCTACACAGCATTTAAAGTTATATACGGGACTACACTCAAAACAATAGGGCTTAGAAGAGCAAATGCCCAATTGCATGGCTGTTCTTATTGCATTTAATCACATTTTTTGGTGATGAAGAGCCACACTAGCAGAGTTTATTTATATTCATATGTGAGTGCACCTATGGTTGTATATAGACAAGGTTTTTAACAGTCAAAAACCTTTTTGCATGGCCTCGACAGGGTAAAATGATGAAAGTGTTGAAGTGCAGTACAACACTATGCTGTGGAGGCATTAGGCAAAGACAGTTCAACAAAAGCACATTAATGAAAAAACAAAACTGATTGATTAGGAACATGAACTCACATAAATCCCCAAATTTTTAGCAGTTTTGCTGAAATGGAGAGTTATGGAGAGATATCAAGTTTGAATTTGTGAATTATTGCATCTGAGGCATACTTCTTCCATGGACTATTAAATACAGCTCAGTTAAATGATGAAAATGAATGGTGCAGTCTGAAGCCTGACAGAGAGGACATACGGTCTTCAAGTTAAAATATGGTGTTCAAGCTGGAATGTGGCATCACATATTTAGTACAGTGAACACAGACTTTAGGAGTCAAATCAATCAAATCAATTTAATTTGATCAATTAGAAGCCACCCTGAAGATCTTGTGAATCCTAAATAACTGCAGATGCAGCTGGCGCATGCATACTTCAACTGCATTATGCCTGAATTGCTGGCTCTGCGCCGATCGGCAAGATGTATCCAGACTGTCAGTTCTCAGATTGAACGTCTGCAGCTCAGAGCGCATCAAACGACCCACTTCCTCTATAATGATGTGAAGGTTTTCCCCCACTCAACATTCAGATGTTGAAAGTCACTAAGACATTTCCTTTAAATGCACCCACAAAGTTTTTATGATGACAATACATTTTTATTGTGGCAGCTTTTCAGGTTTATGTCTCTTCTTTTTTATACAAGTATTACTGAAATATTTGTAAGGTTGAGTCAGTTGTCTTTAAAAAGATCAGTTTGTCTTTTCTTATATTCCCATCTGTAACTGTATTAGCAAAAAAGATGGGATTCAGAGCATTGGAGCAAACCACTATTTTAAATGTAAAGATATATGTGTTATTTATAATCCAAGTTTCTCTGTGCTTTGTTAACATAGCCGGGCCAGCCGGGCATACATTTCTGCAATAAGCATAAATTGTATTTTACATTGAGTGGCTTTTATTTAAGCATGTAATCCAACGTAACTTTATTTAATTTATATCAGCCTCAACATTTACTACTTCCTTGTTGCAAAATGAGAGATGTATTAAATGGGAACTCCAAAGATTTTACACTTCATAGTAGGATTACAGGTTTTGGGAAGTACTAAATAAATTAGACATTAGTTGAGGCTGAAGACCTAATGAAAAAAAGGGGTGTTTGGACTAAAGTGAGAGTTCCTCTCTAGCCCGTTCATTTCTGCTTGACGCTAGCGGTTCATGGCTACATTAATTGCTAATAGGATAACACCTAAATCACTATTGCTGTAGTGTTAAACCGCACTTACCACCAGATAAACTTTGGCTGGAATCCTAAAGATCTAAACTTTTATTTTAATAACAATAAGAGACTTTATACTCAATAACAAATGAAATACACACTTGATATTGTGCTGTGATAGACACCTCTATATTGCTTATATACTGGAAACAAAGCAATACGCATGATTTTTCCATCCTGATAAAACCATAACAAGAGATGATTTTCTTGTGAACTTTTGAGAACTTCAGTCCCTTCAAAATACAAGTACATTTACTGAACAATTTTTTTTTTTTTTAAAAACCATTTAGCAGAAGGTACAGTCATTGTTGATAGTGCACTTCTGTTCTTCTGTTTACAAGCTATTTATACATTCTACTCTTGGCTCATCTCTTCTGTACTCAGAGACGGACAGATTTCTTCCGCATGTAATGAGATCCAAAACCAAAAACTAGGTTTTACTCTTAGTAAACGGTTCTCTGTTGCAGCCCCACTTTATGACATTATCTGTTGAAATGGACGTAATATTATATTAAAAAACCTCCTACTGTAGCTTTGATACATTTTCATAAAATGGGGAACAATGAGATTACTGTGTTCCCTCACAATAATAGAGCCAGTATCCTGATACCAAGATAGCAGACATGGAAGCAGGGGCATACAATCAAATATAAAGGAACACCAGGGTAATGTACTGTATAATGCACGTACTAAAAAAATCATGACTTGAAAACATAATTCTTTAAATAGACCACAATGAATGTCCTTTCTGTGCTGGTGTCCATGTATTGTTCATGCAATACACCTCAAGTCTGTCCTTTTCTGTTATTTTGAATATCGCTTTCAAATGTTCATGCCTATTTAAATGTTCCATATGGGCAGCTTTAAAGACAATGCAGGTCTCTTACCACCCCCCCATCTCTGCACCAATACTGACATCTGTGTGCTAATTAAGGTGTTCATGTTGATGACACACAAAAGCATTACCGTCAGAATTTCACTAGTGGTGAGCACTTCTTTTCTACATGATAGCTCTGTAGTTTTACTGAAGTAGCATTTCTTACTGAAGTATTTCGACAATGTGGTCATGGTACTTTTTACTTGAGTAAAGGATTAGCCCTTTGAATTTTTGTGTTGCAATTGCAACTTTGATTTATTACAGCAAATGCATTCTTCTCTTAAGTTCACATTCTCCTGTTTGTTCTGCTTTGCTGCAGATCTAGAGCAGAGCAGTGGTGACCTTGCTCGCTGTTTTCCGCTCTTACACGTACATGCCGTTCTTTGCCTTTTCTACTTATTTCAAACTCAACGTGTTGGGGAGTGAAATAAGTAAATAAAACTCAAAATGACAAGTGCAATCAACACATGTATTTGGTTACAGAACAACAATGAAAGTGAAGATAATCTAATATCAATTATTCAATTTAGAAGCAGCATCTGAACAAACATACAAGCAGTGGGAGAGAATTTCTGTTCAGGTTTTGTTTTTAATGCTTGTGTGTGCTTGTATGTGTAAGTGTATTTGTGTGTATGAAGGCCTGCCTCACTATCTTAATGTAATATGTGACCTAGAGGGAATTGTGAGGCCTCTCTGATGGACCTTCTGATGACCCTGTCCCTTTTGCTTTCCCTTTCTGCAGCTCAAAAAAACACTGGGACACTGGACAAGCATTTTTTTTTCACACTTAAAGCAATGATCTAAGGATAATATGCTTTCTGTCCAATGAATATTGCATGGAGGAAAAAAATGATATCATTTGAAGAAGCCCACTGATTAATTTCCTCCACTTGTTAAATCTCTCTGGAAGTATTAGCTGCGATTTGCCTTCCGTCAGCCAGACGGTTGTAACACCAACATGGGGGCCCTGGAGAATGAAGTGCAGCAGATTTTCACAGAGTCTGTTGAACATGCGGGTGTGATGAGGGGTCAGCTACAGAGCAATCTTTCCTGCATTATAGTTGAGAGCATACAGGGTCTTTGGCACGGAGGGTCTTAACATTGGCTAGGTATTTTGCAGTGTAGTGGTTAAGGGGTTAGTTAAAAAAAAAACACTGCTTTGAAACAACATTGCATTTAAGAAGCAGGCCTACAACTAGAGGATGGGTGCACAAAATCAAAAAAATCCTCTGAATTATCTTGCCACTGCAGGGTCGGAAAAGTATCTGAGGAAGACAGTAAGCACGTTAGTTACATAACATGTCTCAAGTTGGGATTCGGCTTCCCCTGATATGAGAAATACTTCAGTCAATGTGTTAACATTCTTAATAAAGTCATTTAAATATCTGGTTCACTCTTGTTGGGTATTTTGTTTGGCACATGGAAACATCATATCTTATTCATAACAACCCAGATACAATGCCCAAACTGTGTAAACCAAAATTAGCTGAAAACATACTGCAGATTATTGTGATTAGGGTGACCTCGGATAGGGAGTTTCACTGGGCAGTTCAGGGCCAACAGAAAGTATAGAAAAGTTTATTTGAATTACGTTGCTATTGTTGCAAGTCTTCCATCAAAATGTCAGAATGGCTCAAATAATTTTGATTTACAATCATTGTTCCAGAATGCTGAAATGCAAACTGGGGGCTTTTTCATCTGAATACAGATGATTTTCAGAAATCTTATGCAGTCATTCTATTTTTTATATTTTAAAGGTGCATCAGTAATTATTGAAGATCTGCATTTGCATTGCAATTTTCTTCTAAAACACATTTAGAGGGCTAAAACAACTATTTCAATAACTGGCTAATCTGCTGATTATCATCTGAATTGATTCATTGTTTAAACTATTAAATGCCCATTTCAGTTCCCCAGTATTCAAGGTGATGTCTTCAAATAGCTTGTTTGGTCTTAATAATAGTCCCGATACCTGAAGAGATTATGCTTACAATGATATAAAACCAAGAAAATGAGCAAATCTACCCAAAAAAGAAGCCTTAACCTTAAGCCTTAAGATTGGTTGGCACTTTGGCCACGTTAATAATTAATAAACAATCTAAGTGGTTAATGATTAATTTCCTGGCAATTGACTAATGAATTAATGTACTAATCAGTGCAGCTATAACGACTTGGCATTCTTTCACATCTTGAATACCTCTGATGAACTACTAATACAGTTCTAACTGATCCTGCTATTTCACTTGGAACGTCTCGCTGTTCTATGACCTGGATGACTCTTCATGGACAGACTCAGATCCTTTTCTGCTCATTATTTCACCCAGTCTGTGTCTGTGTAAAAGCAGGCCATATCTTGTTACCAGTACAGTGTAATAATATATGCAATAACCTGTGTTTAGGATGAGGAGTGCGAGGCATTGCAGCAGGGTAGGTGGCCTATAAATAACAGTAGCCCAGGGGCCTCCAGAAGTCTTTGGCTAGCTTCGACACACGCACACACACACACACACACACACACATCCACACACATACACACGCACGCACACATGCACACACTTGCATATCTGATATATTAAAGCAAGTGTCCAAAAATTATAGTTTAGTTGACATATTTTGGTAACTATGACAGTTAATAATTTCCCAGTTTGAATTATTATCTTAATGGTTTATCATTCTGTGAAAACAGATACATAGCATTATGCCAATCAATGTTAACCATTCTGCATATGCATTCCACACATTGTATTATGGCACTGTAGACATGACTTGCAAATTGTAAGTACTGTCTGTATCATTTATGTTCCAGATAATTGAATTTCTTGCTCTGAAGCACCTACTTCAGAACAAACTATAGTACAGAATCTACAATAGAGGTAATTGAAAATTTATCAGTGAGTTCTTTGAAGTGTTTTTTTTTATAGGCCTGTTTGATCACAGGCTGTGCCCTGCCTGTAAAAGCCTGGTCCAGAATGATATGGCTATAATAGCTCCAATGTTATTCATTACATTTTTAGCCCTTTTGCAACTGACAAAACTGCTGTACTGAAACAGAAACTACAAATCCATCGGGCCTCTTTTTATATGACATAAAAGTGAGTCTTTGGATAGAAATTTCAATGTGCAAGTATAAGGGAGCAATGAATTGGTGTCAATGCTTTGAAGGAGCCATTCCAAGTAGTGTTGCCAATCTGATGTAGATTATTGAGAATAGGTCAATATCTTATAATTATATGTTTTTATAATTATATAATTTATATCCCTTGGTTTTATTTGGACGGCTGAGATCGGCTCCAGCACCCCTGCGACCCTTAACTGGATAAGCAGGTTACGGAAAATGGATGGATGGATGGTTTTATTTGTACAATGTTGAAAAGCTTATCAAGACAGATTTTATATGAAGTCGGAAAAATAGTGGCCATAAATCCTGTGATCATTGTGCTATAAATTAAGCACCCGAGGAAAACCAAAGAGAAATACTCTATTTCCCTGCTCACTTTAATTATGTACATATTATGGCATTACGCCTGTTGTGATGTGCCACTTATTACAGTGTACCGTAGCATCACCTTTGACACAAGACCGATTTTAAAAGGTTTGCAATGCTAATTCATCACGCTATCGATGTGTATTTGCAGAATAACAAACAGCTTTACGGGAAAGGGGCAACCACCACTGATACCGATGGCCAGATAGAGGGGTTTAATGATGCACAGAGGCTGCAGCAAATCCGGAGTTAGTGAAGGATCCATTATCCCACTTTATGTCACAAGAGAACCACCAGTGGTGGCACAGATATATAGGAACAGCTAAACCCTTTTTACCCCTAAAATGCCACATACGTCAGATAGCAAAAGCATGCTTACATCTAACTCTTATAATCAGAACAACATGATACATTAGTGAGGCAGCAAAAGGCAAGTTGAGAATGTTGGAGGGAAATGTCTTACCATGGCCACCTCTGGTAAGAAAAGGCATCCTGTTGATGGCAATAGGAACAGTGCCATGCTTATTGTGAAAATGGTGGACATGGTGCGTGGTGCTGAGACTAGAAGACACACGTGCTGTTCCAGTCTGGATGGGGAGTAGAGTAAGCAGGGCAAACCAGAAGGCTAGTCTTGAACAATAACTTAGGCCCATACCTAAGCTACTGCATGACCAGCTGCTCCACTGTCCGAGCAGAGGGGTGGCTGCACAGAGTCTACCCATGTATATCAGATCCTCATGGGCCCAGGACAGGCAACTTAGCCAAGCTTTGGTCTGTGGCAGTTCAACTTGAAGACCACAGGGCATCTCAGAGAAAATCTGGACCCATTTCTTTCATAATCCCTTAGTTTGGTCAATGATGGAAAAATATCCTTTGAATTTGTGAGAAAAAAAACCTGATTTCTAGAAACAGTCAAAAATCCAGTTAATGTTCTTTTGGAAGAAATGGAATAGCAAGCAAGTTATCTATTTTTGATCAACATTTTGCCATGACGAGATGTCAACGCAGAGAAAAGCCATTGGTAACCAACCCAAATCACATTCTTCAAAAAGTGAGCCGAGTGTATCCAAAATACAAAAAAAAGATACACATCCAAATAAAGAATGGAGATGAACCCAACTGTGAATTCAAAAAGGCATGTTGCTCGACCATGATATTTAGGCATGAAAAGTGGCAGGACAGAGCTTCATGTGACAAGAATTCTGATAAGAGTCTCCATCGCCCACAGGTAGAGCTTTAGGGCAGCTGAGCCTGCCCACTAAGAAGAGTGCCCCTCCACCGCAGTAAGAGACATAACACGCTTCCGTGGGAAACTGGATCATTTCATTAAGCGAAAAGGACAAGGAGATAAAAATATGCGCAAGCAAAGATGCAGCGATGAAGGGCGATGCAGGAACCAGCGCTTTTGTTCCCCTTTAGTCAGGGAAAGGCAAGAGAACCGAGATAGGGAGGGGGAGAGACAGGGAGAGAGAGAGAGAGAGAGAGAGAGAGAGAGAGAGAGGAGGGGGAGAGAGGGAGCAGTATCTGCAGCAGCAGCGCGGTAAAAAGAGAAATTCCAGAAAATAAATAAATAATTTCTCAGTAGCTCCTCATTCACTCTCCCACAGAAGCAGCGAATCCAGTGAACAATATACCTCTGGTGTGGCACAGATCCCCACACACACACACACACACACACACACACACACACACACACACACACACACACACACACACACACACGAGTGTTTCTATTTCAAACGCACGTATGATCCTTTTCCTCGCGCTCCACCTGCTCAGTCTCATGCAGTAAAGACTACTGCTGCATTCTCCTCACTGCTGCTCCTTTTTTTCTCCCCTTCTCCTTTCCCGTTACCTCGTCCAGATCTGCCTCTGAGAGACAGTTAACGTGACAGCTGCATGTGTCTGTCTCTGGAGGAGGGAAGTTGATTCTTCTCAGATGAGATGGCTTGGATGGCAGACGCCGAGATGCTGCCTTGGATTGCTGCAGCAAAAATTATGCTAATTAAAAAGAACCGTCGTACCATAATGAATCCCGGATGGGTGAAATTCCAGGACAGCCTGGATCCCGGCAATAACAACCTTGGCTTGGAGCTGTGGTCTAATGAACGCAAGATAAAGGAGCTCTTCTGAAGGCATACTGTAGTCAGAGGCTCTGATCCAGCGAGGCACAGCATGTGCCTGTGTGTGTGTGTGTGTATGTGTCTGTGTGTGTGTGTGTATGTGTGTGTGTGTGTGTGTGTTTGTGTGCTTGTGTGTGCGCCTGAGAAAGAGAGTCTGTGAGCAAATGAGTGAGGCGGGGGGAGAGAAAGGGTGGGTGAGCGATAGCAGAAGGGAGGGAGAGACAGGAAGAGACAGCGAGAGAGAAAACAGGCAGCCACGGCGCCAACACACGGGGATATAGTGAGGCAAGAAAATGGGCTGTGTGAATAAATACATGCTACAGATTCACAGCGCGCTGGCTTGCAGGTCCTGGCAGTAACACGTAGGAATCATACTGCAGAGGAGGAGCCTGATTTAGGTGAGCTGTCAGAGCTGTTACAGAATGAACACAAGGGTATTGGTATGGACGTGCTCCTAACGTAAAGACTCCAGAGCTACAATGATAGAAACACAAATACCTGTTAAAATGATATGATGCAGCTCACTGCATTAGGTTGAGGAAGCTATAGGCTTTTATAGGCTCCATTCTTTTCCCAGCATTGCATTGCATATAGTTGCTGTTCCAACACTACAAATAAATGTGTTCCTCTGCCCGACACGTTCACCTCATATCTGTATACAAGTCACCCCTCTGTTAGAGAGCTCAGTAGCTCTCTGCTCTTATGCTGCTTGCTTAACCATGCAGAACTTATTGCTAGCTATGACTGATCAGAGTTCAGAGGTATTCTGACAGTTTCAGAGCAGCTTGGGTTTTTTTTTGGGGGGGGGGGGGATGATGGCATGATGAATTGGGAGTATATTGACACTTGAGAGGATGAACACATTTTCAGGAAACAGAGACAGAGTGGGGAGGGATCGGAGGGAGAGGAAATTGGAGAGACAAAGAGGGAGCGAGATTGCAGGGGGGAGAAGCACAGGGAGAGGAAGGGAGACTGCAGCGATATCAGCTAAATCGCGGTCGATAGAGATATCAGCTGGGATTGCCTAGTCGGTTGAAAGGACACGCGTGGAAACAGGAGGACAGAGGCAAGCCATGCAGCACCACCTCTCCTAGTGACAAGAAGGCAACGCAGGCCATTACTCAAGCAGGGGGGATGGGGGTGGGGTGGGTGGGGGAGAGAGGCTGATTGAACCTAAAGAACAGAGGAGGGGTGAGTGCACAACACTCTGGAATGGCAAGCGCCCATACAGCATGTACACGATCATCTGCTCGTATTATGAACATAAATATATTGAAACAAGCTGTGCATTTTTCCCTTAGCATCTGTCCAACATGAGTCACAGGAATATTTCAATACTTAATGCGTTCTCTCGTCTATATGCTGCTCAGTAAATCTAAACGATGGAAAGCGCTTGGCAGCTTACTAATACAGATAAAACCGATGATGCAGAGCACTCCCTGGCTATAACATGTCGACGCATTAACAGTAATGACAATTTGGTGTGGAAAGGCAATGACAAGCCTTGAGAATAATCCTCTGATGACGTAAAAGTCCGTTTTACTTCTCCTGTCAAAGCTTCAGCCAGTTGTATGCAGCTTACGTAAGGGCAGTCATGACAAGAAAAGTACGAGAAATTCTCTCTAACTCACACACAATCACGTCAAAACAAAAACCAGTATTTCATTCCCAGCAACTGGGAAGGGACTGGGTACGAGAATGTTGGCGTTAGATGATTTATAGCCAATGACTTGGACTGTCAGGCTCTCCAGCATGTGAGCGTCTTTCTAGGCAGCGATGATATCTTGGTGTGAGCTGTCTGAAGAATGAAAGGCTCGCATTAATCAATTTACGTGCTTGAGGGTTGCTCAACAAGATGAAAGCCATGGTAGCTGGACAACAAGAAGGGGGAGGCTGGGTGATTGTAACCTTGTGTTGTCCTTGATTATTTAATAAATCGAGCATCCCATGCAGCCCTGCCTATTAACAAACACCTAGACAATTCTCATGGGGTACACATCAAATACACATTTGATATGTGATGATATAGTTGATTATTAAAGCTTTATGTTCTAATTGAATTGCAATTGACTTCTTCTGGATTTTGAAAACAGAATCTCATATAGCTGCGACTTTTGAAGTTCCCGTCCAATAAACCTTTGATTTGCATTTTTACATTTTCCTACAGGCTATTTCAAAGCACATAGAGCAGTAATTCATTTGCATAATCAAAATATTTTGCATGTATGGAATAATATATATTTTAGAAACCGTGAACTGAAAATGTTTCAATTCCTTTGTAGAAAAAAGTCAAGGGGCCTGCAAACCGACATGATGTGAGAAGACGTGTACAGCGTTTTAAAGACTAAAGAAACCTAAATGTGTGCTGTTTGTTCTCAGGAGAATTCGTGAGAGGAGATTTTTCACAGACATCCAGTCTCGCCCTAGGGGGTAAAGTAGCAGGATTAATCATAGCACTTTCAGATTAATTACTCATAATGCGAGCATCCTCTGAAAGGCATGGCCTGCAGTTGTGATGTTTGGTTGATTTCATTAGGCTAAAAACGGCAACACCTAAAATAAGCCTGGCTTAGACGGTGTAAGGGAAGGAAAAATATGAAGGCACTGAAACGTGGCTCCACCGACGACAGCAGTATATGTATTAGTGGAAAAGCCGGCAGAATCAGATCTGATACTGATGTAGCAGAACTGCTCACTGATTCCATATTATAATTATTACTATTATTATTATTATTATTATTATTTTATTATAAGTATTGTGTTCTATGCAGAACTGACAACTATAGTAAACTCTGGAGATTCAGACACATAAGGTCAGGCACATAAACAAGAGGTTCAGAGTTCAGTGGTTTAAGGAGGGCCTCTGGATGCTCAACTCACACCAAATTTTCTCCTCCAGTTTCACACCTCGATTAAACATGATTTGTTTTTTGTAGCAACTTCAGTCTAGGCAGACTGTGTGCTTACTGAAAAGACACTGCATGTGACAGTAGGTTGCATATTGTTAGCTGCACAAGGCGCTGTCAAAAATAGATTCCATTTTCTTGTTTAGTTGAGCTTACTAGCCTCAGCATGTCTCCTGGAAAAGAAGAGCAGCAGCACTGCTTACCAATGCGGAGAAAGCCCCACCAAGAAGAAGAAAACATTAACAGTCTCTTAAATTTGATCACAATTTCTAAATGTTTTGTGCTTTGGATTGATGCAAAAGAAAAGAGTGTCAGAGGAGCCACTTGAATCGTCTACCTGATCCAGGACCTGAGAGGGAAGTGGGCCGTCGCCACAGAAGACAATACAATTTTTGCTTAGCTGAGGTGTTTTTTTACCCTCTTCACTCTGGAGCCTAATTTTGATGATGAGCCTGAAAACATCAGCAGGATAGTTGGCCATGGAGGAAGCCCCGACTTTGTTATTGGCTTGCATCAATCTACTTTTCTTGCTCATTATTTCAACATTAAAGAAAGCGCCAGCAGAAATGCAAAATGGATTTTTACTGTTGCTATGACTGCAAACTGTAATGGCCATTTGTGCCAACAACTTAACCTCCTTAAAATGTCGAGAATGAGGATACTACACGCTGGACTCCCGTTGTCTAGCTTTGCAAAACGGCTTCTATATATTCATTATTATATCAAACATTTGGGAATTGCAGAATAATATATGCCAGCAAAAAAATAGTCTATATGTTTTGCATATGGTGGATTTTCTACAAGGATTGTATTTATGTGTGCCTTTTAGTATAAATTCACCCCAACCAGAACCATATCTTCATTTTTACTCTGTTTGGTGGGAAATTGGGCACAGAGTACTTGTCTTTTCCTTTTTAATGCCTTTCTAGTGCTCTTTTCCTAGCAAGTTACTACACAATGAGTCTTCATACATTAATGATTCACCTCATGAATGATTATGCTTGATAGTCTCAGGCTCAAGGTTTTAGGAATCAGTAAGTCAGCCATCTTTGGGAAATGCTGTGCTGTCATCTCATCTTAATATTGCAGAAAAAAACAAACTTGTTTGATGACGCCATTAATCCGTTTTTTATCAAAGCAATTGGATCTTTTGCCAGGTCACTATTGCGACTAAGACATTGTTTTTGTTTGCCATACCTGATTACAAAAATGTACATACATTTAGTGAACGTATTAATACATATGTTACCTTCTATGTCTAATAACTCACATTAAATCACAAATCTTATGTTAGGGACCCTTATACTGTCTCCAAATATGTTTTTTAATTGTTTTTAAGCACCACAAATTGTTTTTAAGAGTATCTTACAAGGGAATGCACACTACACCACAGCATATACTGTAGACTTTCCAAAGTAAACTGAATTATGACTTATTATGATTGACTGGCTGAATCAACGTTTTCTGTTATGAAATTCCTCTCTATTATACCTTGTTACTGTGTTATTCCTTCTGCCAAGGTTATATTAGTCTAGTTTGGTTTTTTGTTCTTTTTTTGTTTGTTTTGTTAACAGCATAACTCAAAAATACTGAAAGTTGGTGAGTTAATCCATGGACAAAGGAACAATGTTTTGTTGCAGATCTTTACACACAATCCTTGTATTTAGCTGGAACTATTAAACTGAGACTAAAGAATATATCTAAATGCTATTTCCATGGTTGTCTAGCGCTGGCTTGTTCAATGTGGTCGTTTAGTTCTGGCTTGATCATTGTCCCAAAAATGACTCGTTATGCAACATCACCTCGAACACAAATAAGACAAGCAACTACTGTTGATAGAAAAAAGTTTAAAATGTATTTTTATAATCTTGCTTTTAATTAATTACACCTTTTTGTAAGTGTATTTATTCTATATTCATTTCATCTTACTCATACTTGTTTAATGTTTTTTTTTATATCTTCAGTGTTTTAACCAGTGTTTCATTACTGCTATTATCCTATTTTGTTCCTCTATTTTTTGGATTCTATAATTTCATTGTTTTCGCTTTGTGTCCCCTGTTTTTAAATACTTCTGTTTTGTTAAATCCATGTGATATTGTTTTGTTTCTCTTGTAAAGCAATATGAGCTGCATTTTTTATTATGAAAGGGGCTTTGTAAATAAAGCTTATTGTTAAATATTTATTATTTTTTATCACTGTTATTACTGCATTTGGTCACCGGAGGAGCACAGTGAGAAACATTAAACACCATGTCTCTCTTGCTAACATTCAAACATCAGCCTGAGCCTGAGATTGCTTCATAAAATTAGCAGTAAATTGAGATCTGGAGACTCTTTGTCATTTTGCATTATAACCTACATCATTACAATTGTAATATTTTCCATCCATCAAATGTGATGCATTGGATTGCTAGAAGAAAGTAGTGTGCATGCATAGATTGACCCAACAAAAATAACACATTGAGAATTCAGAGAGGGTAAATGTGGCGCAATAGGTAGGTCATGTGTGATTTCCGACACAGCCCTGTATTGTGGTTCAATATTTATTTGCAATGCAGTTACTGTGAATCAATAATCATCGGGTAAGTTAATCAGTCTTCAAAACTGATAGTAGAGAGGGAAAGTGAACTATAAATCTCTCCAATGGTACTCCCTAAAAACACTCTAGCAACCCCACATATTACCATAGCAACCAGCCTGCAGCCTTGGCAGAGGTCAGTACTGCACGTTTAACCTGTTTCACCATTTATTTACTGTTTGTATCACAGTGTCTGTTTATTTAAGGCGAGGGATGGGTTTAAAGTGAGGATCCTGATCCATGGTAAACTCTCCAAAAATGTCATTGATTTGGGGTGTGAAATGTTTGGTCATTGCCCTTTTACATGTCATAGTCCACTTTTTGCTTGTTTTTCAAGGGGATGATAGAGAAGCCAAAAATACAGCATTCTAAACAAACAGAAATAGTGCCCACTGTGGATTGAGGACTGTATAAAGATCAAATCAAATGAGAAATTAATGCATACATATGTCATTAATATATAAGTATCTGCAATACAGTTGCATGTCATGGAAAATGTAAAAGGAACAGTGTGTTACTTGACTACAGGATCCTTAGTGAGCAGATCTTTATTCATTGAGGACTGAGGAAAGTGAGTGAACCATCTATCAAAATAAATGGGGAGCATAGAAGAAAATGTAAAGGTTTTATTTTGCTGAGCATGCAGAGACTGGTGCTTTGTAGTACAATGACCAGAGAGTGAGCCAGGAATAGAGAGGAGGTGACAAAGAGAAAGGGTAGACAGAGAGAAATAAAAAGGCAGGGAATAAAGAGTTTGTTTGTGTATATAGGAACAGAGAGATCAGCAGTGCATTTGCAAAGCATATACATCAAATGCAAGGAAAAAAAGGATCCAGCCCACATACAGCATTACTCTGTTGTTAATTAACTCTAGCTTGTGTATGTGCAGATACAGTTAGTGAGTTTGCAAGTCCTAGATGGGGGAGCACTATTGCACACAGACTGTATAATAATGGACAAACTGACAAAATACATTAACTTCCTTCTGACCCATGATTGTGGAGGAACTGATCTTTTTTTTGGCTCTTTTTGTTTTATAATCTTTATAAATAAGTGGTAACATAAGCCCAAATTGCCTCATAATGTGTTTGGGTGAGTTAGTCTTTACACAAGCACATTAATGTGAAGCACATTAAGTTTACTTGTAACGAAGTGTGCTGTATAAATAAACTCGCCCTGCCTCGGATTTGATGAAATGAACATAAATAGAATTATTTTTAAGTCGTGTTGTGAAATTGAGATCAAAAGCTGGATTTTTTCAAATTAATTTATACAGAGGAACAAGTAAATAGTCTGTAAAGCAAATACAGCATCACATGGACCTTATCAAAAACACGTAAAGCCTACCTTGTTAGTCAAGGAAGGCTTTTAAGTGTCACCACAAAATTTGACACGCATGTAAAACCTTTTATTTGTCTACAAGTCTGCTTATTACATGGTTTAGTTACAATGGCTTTGACTATTATTGCTACGCAGAACAGTGAAGCTGTCTGAGTGCCTTGTTATGCGCTGTTTCCATAAACTCATCAGCTGAATGCCAATTTAATATGGATCGTGAGTTTTAATAGGTTACAGAAGTGGGCTGGAGAAAGTGAAGGATTACATGGGCTCTTATCAGGACACAGAGGCACATTCAGCAGCTGAAGACAGCAGCCAGTTGCTGTGGCTGGAGGGAAAAGATGACAGTTGTGACCTCAAGTACAGAAATCCATCTTAAGTTGAAGTATATCAAGAGTGATGTATAGACTACAGTTCATCTTATTCCAACCACAGTCCCTTTGTATTGACTGCACGTAAGGCTGTTTGTTCGCTTGTGAGTCAGTATGTTCAGCAGTAATCCAAGGTGACATTAGCAACAGGCACATCAGGAAAACAAATCTTTTTGGTACTAAATGTACCATCATAATGTAGTATGCAACTGAAAGGGCATTTTTCTAACGGCATAAATTACAAAGGCGTCGTACTGTTATTACATGAAAATGGAGAAGACAAAGGACTTTGATTTTTAAGGCGCTCAATACAACATTTTTGAGCATATCCATGACTCTCAAAATGTGACGGCTGAGACGGCAGCTTGCACCTAACAATGCTAACACTGCTTACCATGCAAACAAGGCTGACAGAGCTAACATCTTTAGCTTAGGAGGCTACGGCAGCCATGAGCTACAAAGTGGGTTACAAATGTGAGCTAGAACTGGCTAAATATCCTTTAACCCCATATGTATCTTATATGTTGGTCATATTTCTGTTGGATTTAACTTGTTCCTTGTTATTGATGCAGTTTGGCATTCATTTTTAATCATTTTACGGTTCCAATGCATCTGTAAACTAAGCACATATGATCTGGCTTTAAACATCCATAGGTCCTCTCATGTTGCTTTAAAAAAAACTTGAGTGCCAGACCTGTTCAATTTTCAATTATGCAAAATTGCATTTAATCTGATATGAATCACCTCTGGGGAAGCACATGTAAAATCATTTGAGAGGTGAAGTCCAAAGTATAATTTATCCAATCTAAACAATAATTAGGTACTACAGTTGATGAATAGAATTGGGGCTGTGCTACAAGTTGTTGCTGATGTCGGTTCAAAATAAGGTGATGTTGTGCATCCTCAACCCAAAGTGTGGTCACAGGCTAGCCAAAGTGTAGTGTAGACGAGCACAATGACATAGTCGCATTGCATGCACTTGCACTTCCTAAATTCTTCATTACAGTGGTTTATAATTTCATCACACACCAAACAGAATGAAAGCTCTGACTTTGAGAGAGGAACGGCCAGTAAATGATTTATAAGTGAGTGTGTCACTGTGTCTGTGAGCGTTAGACTGACAGCAAAACAGAAATGTAGCCAGAAAACAGCAGACTCTGAATCTGAAGGCCTCTGTCTGTGCGTCGTGCCTTTATGATGTAAACTGAATGTAACCTTTCTCCTCTCACACAGCCCCTGCAGTAGGGACTAGGAAGCCCTGCCCCTCCCTCGGGAGCCGGCATAGACAAGCATTCATCTGGGGCTCAGCTGCTGCGTGGTCTGGGTGTCAAGTGAATCCCACCATGTTCCCATGCAGAGTGGGGCACAGAGGGACAGTCAGAGCACGGTGAAGGCTGTCCACTTGGTAATCAAGCCTTGCATAATGTGAGTCCCAAAACTGGAAGGTGCCTTAGAGACACTTTGGAGAATATCATCCTGGAAATGGGAGAATGAACAGAGGCACTAACTGCCAATATGAGACAATTTAGACTTTATCTTGTATCTCTACACGGCACTCATTGTGTGCAGAGTCACCGAGCCTCTTGGCAAGCCTCTGACCCCACTTTTACACCGTTTATTGCGGTAATTATATATGTGCTCTTTCACCTGGAGGCACACTATGATTGCCGTTACTTGGTTAGTGACATAGCAATTTTGAGAAAGCATTCTTTCAATAAGCTTTAATATGAATATTAATACTAAATATCCTCTTTAACAAATTGCCCGCTATTACGAAAGGAAAATCTCCTCTCTGATGCAAATGGATCCTCTGTGGATATGACTCTGTTCTAGCCGTAGATGCAGCCTTCTGACAAGCTCTTATCTATGTGGTCTGAAACTGCATATGGCTGTTTAAATCGGTCATCACACCAAGGCTATTTCAGACTGGTAAACAGCCTTTTGGTAGCTCTTTTAAGAGGATATTTTAGTTTTATTCTCCACTTATGATGCTGCAATAGAGACTTTCCCTTCAGTCTACACACAGAGTGAGACAAAGCTGGGGGAAGACATCTATGTGTGTATTCTTCTTTGAGATAAACTGAAGTTGTTTGGGACTTTTGTTTCCCACTTTCCCCAATGTAGTACTTGTGTATTATTGAACTTTTCAAACTGCTGGAATCATGGTTGGATGATAGAGAGACATATAGGTAGACACTGCAAACACTAATGAACAATGCAGAAAGCAGTACATACTCAGCAAACCATGTAGGCTAACCAAGACTCTCTGTAACTATGTCATAAACCAGTAATCAAGTTATACATTATTAATTCACATAATCTCAGCTAGGAAATAGTGAAAATTGCTTTCCAACCAGAGGCACTTCTTTTCTGGGGCATCTCTAAGCCTGTAGCCTAAATTGCTGCGCTCTGTTATAAACTTGCTGTTGCTTGCATTTATATATTTTTTTATAAATTACAAAATGAATTTGAAAGGAGGAAAGCCTTTTCACTTTTTGTGAGAATTGCACTCCCGTAGTTGCCACTGTGAACTTAAAGGGTAACTTCAGTATTATTCAGCCTTAACCCTACTTTCCCATGTTTTTTTGTCTGAGTGACTAATGAAAACAATTTTATTTTTTTTATTGGTCCAGTATTGAGGGATAAAGCTGCAGACGGCAGCTCAAATTGTTATTATAAGTGTCTGACAACATTATAGAAAGGACCTTACAAAGATATAAAACGTTTTTCTTTTCCTTTCGCATGATCCGGTCCATGTGTTATTGTGTCCAAGGCCCGTTTGCAATATTACTAATCCTGGTACATTCAAGGCATGAGCCCTCATACTCTGCCTATGATTGGCTTCCCTGATATTCTTATCCTATCCCTAACCAATCTCACTCATCATGCCCAAACCTCACCATTCCACCCAACAAAGCCAATAAGTACTGGCAAATTAAGAGGCAGAGTAGGGTGGGTCATGCCTTAGCCATAGCAGGATTCATAATTAAGCGTCCTGCTCAAAGTTTCGTTGGGAGATCCTGTGTCGCATTCACATTATAAAAATCTGCGAAATATTCAGTCATGACATTGAATTCTTTTTTAAAACACTAAGCTATGTTTTCTGTTTTCCAACACAACAAACTCTAATTATTTCTCTGTAGTCTTTTCCATAATGCTGTCAGACTCCTATGATAACTACCTCTCAGTGGCAAAAACAAGCAATGTTGGTGGACGTAAATTGACAGTGCGACTTGCACGATATGATCATATTGCAGACTGTTTAGCTGCTGCCAGCGTTAACTCTCAATATACTGGACCAATTTCAAAAATTGTTGTCCCCATTAGACACTTAGACACAACAACACGGGGAAATCCAGAATGAACAAGACATACTTAACAATTAATTAATAAATAATAATAATTAATTAGTAATATTACTGAAACACTAATTTCAGTAATATATCTACAGTAGAGCTCCTTAGCTGTGTTTAAATGCAAAAGCTCTTAAGTATTCTCATATGGCACTGTTCAATCATGAAGTCTTTTCAGCTTGAAGGAGCTGTTGGGGATGTTGACAACAGAATAGAGTCAATTACTTTTAACAATGTAGTCATTTAATATGACGTGTGAAAATTACATAAAATGAGTGTGACTTTAATAACGACTCTCACTCCATATGTGTCGCTCTCATGGCAATAAAACATCTGCTCGGAAGTGATGAATTCTCCTAGGTGAAGTATTTTAGTGTTATTGAATCAACCTTATGAGGCAAAAATTAGATCAGGGAGAGGATTGATTTACCTGAACAATCAAGTGTATTTGATTTAGCTGTGCAAGTATACTGATGCACTTAAGTTATACAATAACTGCCAAAGTGAAAGCGTCCTGTATTTACCAGATTATGACTATCTGGATCCCAATAATAATAATAATAATAATAATAATAATAATAATAATAATAATAATAATAATAATAATAATAATAATAATAATAATGATTATTTGTGGATGGCTTCACATGCCAGTAGTGACTGGACATAATTAGATAAACACATACCAGACTAATAATGAACTGCAACGGAATGCCCTTTAACCAAATCATGAGAAATGGTTGTTTTTATAGGTTTTGTTTGGCTCACAGTTAAAAAACTTTTAGATAATATATTTCCCTGCAGTCAATGTAATTACTATGTGCTGTAAACTCAGCAATACTTGAACTAAATTAAACTAACAGTATATCTGATATACACAGACATCAAAGATAAACCCCATTTAAGAGTTATAATGGTTGACATACTAGAATGGGATTCTGACAAAAGCCAATAGAACTCACTCTGCAAGTAAACAAAAGTGACCAGTTTGATGTTGTGGGACTAAAAAATGTGGCCGCGGAGATTGAATCCTGTTACTTCCAATCTTAGACAATGTAACTTTGGTTTGAAGTGTGTATTATAAAGGTTTTGATATTTCTCCTAACTCTGTTAGTCAGTGTGACATTGGCAGGAGATTGAACTCGCTCTCCAGCAGTCAGTGTTTGCAGGGTGAGTCATAAGAGACCATAACTAATCATGAAATAACCTGTCGCAAGTCTGAGTGAAACTGGCAGTGTGGCTTGTATTTTCCAATCTGTTAAGCATAGTTTAGCACAGCCCGTGTCTGTTTGCATTCTAATGAGCTATCAGCTTGCATTAAATTAACCTGATCCGTGACGTTTCACCCAAAGGTTGTAAGAGGTCAGGAAAGTAAGATCTAGTGGCTTTAATTGTGAGCTGAGGATACAATGTGGAGGACAAATTACTTGTTCATGATGTGAACTCTTAAGGCTAATGAAAGCATTAAAGCACTGGGTACTTAAATGAAATACAACTACAATCTTATCCCTGAAAATGACAAGACTATAAATCAACAGCCATGCTAGTAGCTCCATTAGGCTATAGAGAAGAACAAACTATTTGATAGATAGATTACCAAACTTTGGTCAAACCTAAGTCCACAAAGAACATGAATATCTGTGACATATTAAATGGGAATCAATACAATAGTTCTATGGATTTAAATCTATGTTTACAAATGTACAAATTTTAAATGTTCTAGCAAAAGAGCTTCGGTCATACTAAAAGCAAATAATGCAACATTCTTTGTATATGCTGCTGAATCAAATGACTGTTATGTGAAAGGTTAACTAGTACTTTGGATATCATTGTGAATCCTCAGACCTATTCGCAGCTTAGTTTAGCAGAGCATTAACAAATCGCTCAACACAGCTTTAAACTCATGGTAGGAAAAAAAAACATTCACCAATCTTGCCTTTGTTGCTATCTAGAAAATGCCCCTCGGTGTCCGCTTTGTTTCTACACAAGAAGTGATGTAACATCTCACTCTAATGCTTTGCTACCAATTTAGAGTGTAGTAGAATTGAATCCAACAGGGTAACACATAAAAGTATGGTGATAAGTGACACTTGTGGCATCACAAGGGGCCAGGTAGTGGATGGGTGCTACATTCCCTTTGGAGATCGGCAGCCACACCACAAAATGGCCGCCGATCTACAAACTGCAGCTCCCAGAATGCCTCACCACTCCACCAGGTGTGAGTGTTTAAACCACCTGATTGAGGAAGGACTGCAGGAAACAGACAAAGGGTGGAGAGACAGAGAGAGAGAGAGAGAGAGAGAGAGAGAGCACATGGCTGGAAGGAGCATCGAGAGCACACGTGGACTGGCTAGTTGGAGGACACGGCCCAACGAGGAAGAACTAAAAGGAAGAAGGACCGGTAGCCGGTGAAACCGAGGACACTCTAATTTGACTTTTATTTCTAACGTTATTCAGTTTAACAAACCATTATCTCCACTTGGACGCTTTTTGTTGTTTTGTATTTTTGTCTGGATAACAGAACTACCTAAGTTGTAAATTATAAAAGAATAAAACTTCGCTTTTTCTGAGGACCTTTTGCTTTTTGCCTGTTTTTGTGTTCACTCCCTTGCACCACCCCACCCCAGCCGCACTTGTGACCTCCCGTGACGTCACACACTTTAAAGTGTTAAAGCAACATCTGCAATATTTTTCTGAATATTGTATTAACCAAGAGGAACACTTATATATTCAAGGTGAACAAAAACATGAGCACTTCAAACATTTCCAGCTGAACAGAAATACATTCTGTCAGTTTTCTGTTAGCAATACCCTTGGGGCAGCGACAGAGGAGAACGTTGCTATCTAAACAACAAACGACATTGGGGATAGGGGAGACTGCGATCAGACAGCCGTGCTCACGCTGTGAGTGACTTTGTGAGTAGTACTTGGTGGTGCGAAATGATCTAATTGCGTCTGAGTTAGTCTCTTGCAGGTTTTGAAAAGGTAAATCATGTATTTCCTCTGTCCTGATTGTAACACTGCGTTATGCCAAGGGAGCTAAAAGTAGAAAAGGAAACTTGATGATGTCGCATGCCGTTGATTCTGATTTATAAGAGTAGAAAGAGAACGTTTCAAATGACACTGGATCAGCTTTCCCCATGTCACGATACGATAGGACTAACTACTACTACTCATCAACCAAGTCTACAGAAGAAAATACAAGTCAAATATTTAATTACATCCCTTACTGAAGAGGTAATGTATACTGTAATGCAAACTGAATATTAGAACTATGGAAAAAAAAAATAAGTATTTGTTGTGCGGCACTGGTTTAATTACAGAATGGCATCTTGTTTATTGCTGGTTATGATTTCTTGTTGATTTCCAAAACGTGGAACTTTGAATGGCTGTGATTACGACATAATACTATTAATTAATTACCATCAACTAAACTACTCATTTTGAACAAGCCAAGTGCAACTAAAAACAAATTTCAGGAAATCGCAAAGAAAAAAGACAAAAGATTCATACATAGCTTTTTTTTCAGTTAAGTTTTCCTGGTAGCTGTACACGAATTGAACAGATTGTAGTGGCAAAGCCAAATGCAACACCTGTTTTGTTGCATGACTTCACTTGGTCTGAGGTTACACTTATTTAATCTATTAATGTAAATGATCTTGTTCTGGAGAGAAAATCACAAGTGGATGAGCTCTAATTTGATGTCCTATTTGCCCGTTTTGTGTTTGAACAATTCACACGTCTATCCTCAGTTAAATAGAAAGCACAAATAGTAAATGTGATGGTTTCAGTTTGGTAAATCGGTGAAAGCAAGCCATTTCAGGTAGTCCCTTTCTCTATTTTTGTGCACTACCATTGCTATTGACCAAAAATAATTGGGTCATATGAACTCAAATGCCTTACTCAGTGTTACTCAAATTCTTATGTGCACAGTTTGTAAAAACAGCATAATAAGTGTTTCTTTGAGCATTCTTCTACATTCATTCCTTAACAGCTTAATAAACTGTATGAGTTGTGTCTTTGTCACTATGAGTCCCTCAAACATTCAATCAAATATTGCTGAATAGTTTGAAAAAAATGTATCTGCTCTGATTACTGGAGGCCCTTCTATTAAAAGTGGTTACGTAATGTTACTGTATAGTGTTTCTCAAATGATAATTCTGCCTTTCAGGGGAACCCCCTTAAGACACAACACATAGGAGAACAAAGACGTTTCTTAATGTGAGAAACGACAAGGACAAGAGGGCATTATCCCCTTAGGTGCTTGACTTCTTTTCTCATCTATGTAAATGTCAAATGTTTTCCACTCATGCATAACAGGCTGGAAGCTGTTAAAAGGCAGTGAGCGATCAGGCATTGACCTGTGGTGTTTTTCACAAGGAAACAAGTCTGCATGAGTTATATTTTGGAAAAGTATTAAAGATTAAAGCAACGATTCCTGTAAATCCCAGGTTCACTTTTCTAACCCTGTAAACTCTACCAGTCGATTACACCATTCTCAAAACTTTCTACCTCCGTGATGTAGCAGAGTGGAGCTGTGCCAGCAGTTTTGGGCTCAGACTACCCATATGACTCACACAGAGCAGAGATTTGGCAGAGATTATCATTTCTGGGATACACTGTCTCTATATTGAGCAAAGATGACAAAGCCAGGTGGCTGAGGTAATCGCCATGGCAACTAATGGAAAAATCCTAACATCTAAATTAAAAGACGTCTAGAAATCAGTGCTTAAGCATGCAGAATTTCTTTATGAATAATAATTAGGCATGTCGTTTTGAAAATCGGCTTTTGTCCATCCATCCATCCAACGCCTACCCAGCATGCACTGTGCAGAGCTCTGTACACCCGGGATAGTCTACCAGCTGTTAAGTACTACCTCATGCTTTTTTCACAGACATCTAACTAAGAACTTTAACTCTGTTAAATAAGAAAAACTGAAAAATAGTTGCATGAATCAGAGATTGGCATCAACTCCAGATTTCACAATTTGGAATTAACGATAACCTTTGGCATAACATTTCTGTATAATGGCACAAAATGGAATTAATTAATTTACTGAATAGTTATAAAATCACATTAACTGAAATTGTGAAGATGAATTAGAGGCACTTTACAGAAGTTATGAAAGGTTATTAACTTTGATGGAGTCCACTACTGTAATCAGTCTGAAAGCTTCTATCCATGTGTATAATTTTCACTGATCAAGAGATGAATCTGAGGTTCAGCTGCTTGTCGCTCACTGTGGTGCTACAATGTCTTGTGTTGAAAATCTCATAACAAGACAAACTAATGCCTGTCACAAAATATTTAATATTTTGTCACAAAATATTTAATATTTTGTAACAGGCCCCTTTATGCACACTATGGTCACCCCAGAGTGGGCGTTAATACGGTGAAATGGACCACCGACAGTACACCTTTTCATGTAACAATGACCCTGACTGCATTAGGTGGCAGAAGCACAGTTAAGTTCTATATGCAGCTGGTGTTGTATAATGATAGATGGGTTATCATTACATGATACTAAGCAAGCAGGAGGCCGAGCTCAGCTAGGACTTGGACTTGAACCCCCTGAAGTAAATTGTAGAGAATCAACGGAAGGTCAAACCATCTTTCATGATGGACTCCTGCATTCATGGAGTGCAGTTTAATAAAGCTGGTCTAACTTGCTTGACATTTAATAAAAGTAAGGAGCTTTTGCGGAAACAATTTAGACCATTATTTTCCAAAGGCCCAATTAATGAACCAATGTCTGAATTTGATGTGTGAGTGGTTGGGACAATGAAATGAATGGCACTGTGGGAGGTACCTGTCTCCACTTCCACTCCCGCATACGTACTAGCTCTTTCAAACACAATTTTTTTGTGGGTAACAATTCATAATCATGAATCCATAAGTATCCCTATCTGTTAACAGCAAGTCTGCAAAGTAAGTTTCACTAAAGAGGTTTAAGACTACAAAGGAATAAAGCATATACTGCAATTTAAAAAGTCTGTACACACAACTAATATGTAAATGAGAGCTATTACAATCTGTAGAATACGTCTTAATATGCATATGCTTCTAACTGAGTGGACTCAAAGGCAAAGATATCTCATTTTTTTTAAAGATAATTTATGTTGCCATAATGTGTATTATGCAAGCCTCTTAAAACATGTCTGCTTGATCCAGACCATTGACTTTAAAAGGCCCAGACTCAGAAGTGTCTCAGAAGTCTATTTCGAGTATGCCACCATGTTATGAACAGCAATATGTTTTCTTGAGCCTCGTTCCCGGGGCGCAAGATTAAGTCTGAACCTCTATCCTGGATTATCCTTGCAGCCTTTGGGATACACTCCTAGTTTTGTACACTATAGTACAACAGAGAACATTGAAATATTTGGCTCTTCACAGACACACACTTGTTTTAGTTATAGATCTACAAAAAGCTTTAATATGTCCAAAAACTATCATCTTTAAAAAGTTTAATTTTTTAATTTGTACCTGAGAGGAGAAATCTAGACTACAGTTTGCTTCATCCTACAATTGTACGTATTATTTGCACACAGGTTTACTTAAAGCCTCTTCATATTTCCTAACAGTGTAGGATCTTTTTATTTAATATTTCAAAAAACAAAGACAGCTACAAATAATGACAGAAATAAGATAGTACTGAAGTTAGTTTACAAAATACACAAGGTAAAGAAAAGGAACTAGTTGTAAAATAACTAATGATAAAATATTATACACAAACCTAACTAACTGAATACAAAGAAATGGTGGTTTAAGTTGTAGGCAATGAAGACTATATATATAAGGGTAAAGTACATAAGTCTAACTGATAATCATTCTTACATCCCACAGTAGAAGAGGTTTAAAGAAGGGATAAGTGTATTACAGTGTAGAATCCTTTAATAATGCAAACTTCATCCAGCTCCTTTGAGGAAATGGAAAACCATTACAGTTCTGGCACAAATAAAATGAAAGCTAGATGCAATGGTTGCTAACTGCCTTACGAACATGAAAAGAAGACAGCTGCTGTCTAGTATCGAATCACTGTACCTTGCCTGCATGCCTGGAGGCTACAGGCTTAATTTACAGTCTGCCTTACCTCCATGGGTATTAGACAATTCAAAATAAATGTGGACTTACACATTGATGGCGATGGTGGGTTCCACTCTGCAGATAGTTGATAGGTGCTAGCACTGTAGTTAAGCAAAGCCATGTCAGGTGGAATTTCATATGTTTGTCAAATATGCAGGGCGAATATGCATGGTTGGGATGGGGTGGGAGGACATACTGTAGAGGATTAGTAGAGAAAAGGACGCTGCAACAGCTGTGTCATGTTACGTTAAAATCAGCGGTCGCCCATTGTGGCTATAAACACTGTCATGCAATACATTTTTTCACAGTTGCCTTTTTTTTTATGGACTAAATGGAAGTTAAGAGACAAAGGAATAGTATGGGTAATATGGGTATTTGTTTGGAAATAATAACACAAATACACTAAGACATACACATTTGCAAGGGCGGAAACACACACACACACAACACACACACACACACACACACACACACACACACACACACACACACACACACACACACACACACACACACACACACACACACACACACACACACACACACACAAGCAGGTAATGAATATACCAAAATAATCATCTGTAGCTAAAGAGGTTAATCAATAATTACACCCTCCATATGTTTCGAGAAAAAAAGCGCTGAAAATTGAGCACAGAACATCATTATATATCTGGGTGACTTTGGTGATGAAATGATGACCTGGAGGTAATTAGCACAGATGTTTGTGGCACTTGGTAAATTGCTTTCTGTATATGAATATAAATGTACTGCAGCACAAATCAACTTAGGAATCTTGGTTGCTTGATAAGCTTATACTCTTCTGCTTTGTTTCTAATGAGGTTAGAGTTATGATAGATAGATAGATAGATAGATAGATAGATAGATAGATAGATAGATAGATAGATAGATAGATAGATAGATAGATAGATAGATAGATAGATAGATAGATAGATAGATAGATAGATAGATAGATAGATAGATAGACAATCAAATTATCAGTACAGACCACCCTCATTTGTCTGACCTTCTGGACTGGCACACAGACATAGAAGGAGACAAAGGTGGGAGGAGAACATTCTTTGTTTAAGGCTTTAGTGTTGGCGAGAAAAACTAAGCAGCAGATTGCCTACATATTTGTTTGTTTTCACGTTATTGTCAAATTTCTCCATTTGTTTTAATAACTATGATGTTTGCTCAATGTGAAGCATGAGGCTTGTTATTTCCTCTTCTTTGGCTTGATGTATTGGTTTGACCTTTGATATCGGCCAGAAATGCCATTAACCACCCGCATGATTGAGAGTCCTCCCCGAACGCTGCTGAGTGAAAACCAAATATGCTGCAAATTAATTGCTTTTTTTTTTTTTTAAATGTTTTTTTTTTCTGTTAATTGTTCAATGATAGTCATGTAAATGTAGGAATACTCCCTCGTGTCTCTCCTAAGATTGCAGGGGTGGAGATCCTTTTATTTTAAGGCACTGCTTTAGTGCAGCCCTGGAATCTTACAGGTAGATCCTTTTGGTAAGTGAACGCAGATCATTTGTGGGGCATAAAAATGGAAAAATCTGAAATATTCATTGGCAGCTCTCTCAAAATTAATACTAACAGTACAGACGGAACCATGCTGTTACATCATTGAAACTGACATGATCTGTATTCAATATCCTTGTCACTGGCAACCAAATATTAATGTACATACATTCATGTCTGCAACACTTTTTTAGAAAGAGTGCTATGAAGGTTTAGCCTCAGGCAACAGTTTGAAATTCAGGTTTAGATGATGTGGTGTGCATCAAACTGGCTGCAATTACCGAAAATATAGAAAATCAAATAAGATTGGGGTTGAATAACTGCATACCAACATGCAATCTTTCTCAAGGGGAGCCATTATCAAGTATAATGAAGATCAACATTTTTTTCTTGCTTTCCTTTGACGAAACACGGCTGACAAGTACTATTATCTTTGTGGAAATAGACATCAGTGTTAAAAAAAAGAAAAAGATAATGAATTGAAAAACAATGCATTGAATCATGCAAGATTTTTCAAGTTTTCATCCAAGAATGTTGTCAACAAGGAAATAAAAAAGTTTGAATTAGGTGTTTAGTTTCTATTGGAATAATAACAAATAGCAACACGATACAGCGCCCAAACAGGGTTGTTTCTCTGAAATTGAAATTTTATAGAGCCATCTATATTCTTCCCATTTTTTTTAAATGCAGTTGGAAAGATGTCAGCAGAATTTATTAATGAGGTATATCACACACAAAAGGAACTATAGGCTCTCCTGTTTCATCCAATAAAGACATGTCTGCTTGCTCATGTAAAAAGCAGCTTGAACACCATAATATACATTTTACAGTGGTGCATAGTCCTCGGACAGTAATTGACGTAACAGATAGAACTATTGATTTTCAGGTTAGATCAATACATTACAGGAGCAAGCACATTTACCTGTGTGTTTAAGTTTGGAACACCAGAAGAAAACAGATTAATGAGACAACATGCTGAAACAAAAGCCAGAAGAAAGCAGCTATTTGGTATCAAGCTAAATTAGATAACTGCCTATATGTAAGTAAGTACTGTACATCTACTCGAGAAAGTAGTTCATTTTGTGTCTTAGCTTCTTAAATAATATAGTTCGACTGTAACTCAAAACTGTAATCATTGTGAACAACCAAATAAATGTGCTTATAATATCAATGATTAGGAGCATTTTCCTAAAATACATGCTTCTCCAGAGTAAAAATATAGTAAATGCCAGACATCTTTTTCCTGCAAACATGACTTTCTTCCACAAAATTACCATCAAATTATCCTAAAACATCCCCCCTACAGAGTTTAATGTCCTCTTCTGTCTCAAAACAATACTGCATAACAGCACATTTCAATAACGATCACCACAAAGGCACAATTCTTGCAGATATTCTAAATGGCTCTGCAGCAAATGAAGCTTAACTCACCGTGACCACTGGACCAATAAGCTTAATGTTAATCTCTTGCTATTATAAGTATGAAAAGCTTCTGGTAAAAGTCGTGTCTATTACTAAGGACATAGAGGGCTCTTTATGGCGGAGGCAGCAATCAGACAGGAGGTTTTTGAAATGTTGCGCTATCAACGGGTCATGTGCAATTAGCGTGGAATCGATTCCTCAAGTCGAAACGCAGTACGTCACCATGTATTCACACGCATGCACAATAAATGTAAATGTTTTTTTGGACAGTTTATGTTGGTGTTTGAAAATATATGACTAAGCTAAGACAGGTAGCAATGTTTCCCATCACATTCAGTCTTTGTATTTGAGTACAACATAGCACTCCAACTACACAATCACAGTGCTGCGAATGAACAGTTTGTCATGTGTTTCACTTTTGTAGTCAATGGGTTGCATGCTTTACCCATTGACTACAAATCCCTTATTGTTGCATTACTTTTGATCATTTACCAACGAATATCACAAGTCTTTAGTTTGATTTCCTAGCCTCAAGGCAGCAGTTGGTTTCATTTCAATACAGTGACAAATTGGTCTCTATAAATTTACTTAAAATGGGCAATAAATCACAAAGGGCATCATATGTAATCCTACTGTTGTCAAAGTTATGTCACTGGTGTGTGGTTCTGTAATGGTAGGGATAGATTCTTCTGAAATGTCTGCATACAAATAAGGGGCCACAAACAGAATAAAGCAACAAGAAAGATTTTCTTTCTGTGAAATATTACACAATTTCCCCTCTTAATGGCTAAAAAACGAAGTTATCCGAGAAAAAGGCCACAAGTATACTTTGTTTAGTTTCAGCTGTTCACATGCCAACACATCCGAGACCAGTGAGTGATATAACAGAAATGCATTTCTTTGAATGTTGGTGATACAGTGTTTTGACAGACTGGCGAACCTGTTACCATCACAAGTCAGCCCAAAAACCCTCTGTGAGTGTCTCTGAGAGGGCACAGTTATGTGTTATCTACCATGACATCTGTTGTCGCTTATTGTTAAAGTCCTTAAACCTTAAATCAGTCTGACTGAATGCACTTTATAAGAGAACTCGTATTTTTCAGGTATTTGCAATCGTCCACCAATCACCTCATTGTGGTATTTGATCATTATCATAATTTATCCTCTAGAGACCTGTGAAATATTTCCCCACCATTGTAGCCATTCAGGCGTAAAAAAACCTGCACTTACGGTCATTGCAGAACGGCCCCCCGTAGGTGGTCATGGTGCAGTCACATGAGAAGCCCTCCCACAGCTGCAGACACACTCCCTGGTGGTGGCAGGAGTCCTCTGTGCAGGTGGTGCTGGGACCTGCAGTGTGTTGACAGCAATTTTACCAGGTGCTTTCTCTTCATTTCATTTATGCGTCTTCACTACTATCCAAAATGAATTGACATGTTATACATAGCCAGTCATTACTGCACGTTAAGTCTGCAGATTTCATCTTTTGACAGAAAATATTAACGTGAAGTGATTTTATTACTTGTTTTCTACAAGCTCCAGAAAAAAGGTTCAGCAAGACAACTATTGCAATATAAAGAAGACAATAGAGACTGTTAACCAGCAATTGTATAATGCAACCAATAACTGGTTGCTAATTACCTCCACAAAGATCAGAGGTAACGTAATGGTCTTTCAGTCCGTCCGACATTCTTTGTGTCCCTGTGACCACCTCATTTAAAAATCTAAAACACTAAAATGCAATGCAAAATCATATTAAGAGGAGGATTAAAGATCACAGAGATCAGACCTTACAGATAACTCATAGTAGCATAAAGTTGACTTTGCTCACTCAGGCTCCAAAAAGGAAGACATTATTGTTTTGCAGACTCCATGACCTTCAACAAAGTATCACCCTCAATTAAACTTTGGGTGACCATATATACCTACTCATAGCCTGTGCAATGTTTTACTCTAAAAGCAATGGCTACCTTATTTGATATAATTAAGTCATGGCAAAAATCTGCGCTTTACTAACTGCTTTCTTGTTTGCTTAGAACTCAGCGAGAGCAGCTGGACATCTTGACTTCTGAGCGAAGTTATAACATGTAAGCGTGTATAATCAGAAATAATAAAACCACAGAATGTGTTCACTGGTCAGTCATACTGGAGCGTTCAACAAAGCTGTTAAATACCATAACAAATGTGGTGTGATTAGTTTTCAGTGAGCAGTCACTCTGGGTTCCTCTGGTTTTCATTTCTGCTCTGATATTAGGAAATCAGATTACAGGAATGATTCACAGGCGTTTCATGCTTCCCAGTGTGTTCCCGTCCTCACCTCCACAGCCGTGCTCCACCTCTCCAACCTTGTGAAGAGCATCAGCTAGTAGGTCGGGGAGTCTTCCGTTCAGGTCCACGGATGCCAGGCAGCCCTGGTATCCTTCCCGCGATGCTATTAACCTGGGCAGGCTGCTGTACATGCTCTTCCCAACACCCCCGAGATACAGCTCCCCTGTGAGATACATGAGACGATCAAGGGAAAATCACAACCTAGTACATGTTGGTGTATGTCTTAAAACATTGGCTGGCTACACAGACAATGCACATGGTAAAGGATAAGAGAGTATAGTGCAAATATGAGTATGTACACTCAGTGGTCACATTATAAGGTACACACGTACAATCTAATGCAATCCAATACAACCCCAACCCTAACCCCATCCCCCGATATATGGGAAACACAGTTGTACATTTTAGAGACACCTTCGAACATAATGTAGCCCGGTGACCTCAAATATAAACATGCATTTGAATTTACACATTTCTGACTATGTCAACAAAAACTTTGTAAAGATGGAATTCAGAAAACAGACTCGACATCTTAACACCTAGTCCATCATTTTCATTTTGATTGTTGTCCACTTTTTTAAGTCTGGCTGTTGGATGCATGCTTAACATGTGGAATTTAAAGAAGATTGCTTAAGTCTTAAAATAGTTACACAACAGTCTGTATTCTATATTAGCACAAAACAACAAAAGAAGATTGATATTTACTATAAATAGCAAATTATTATTATTATCTCCGCCAGGGGAATCATGCAATTGCTTGCTTGTGTGTGTGTGTGTGTCCATGCGTGTGTGATTGTTTGTGCACCACTGTCTCTGTCCATGCCTATTATCACATTCTGCTGCAAGAAAACTGTGTAATATTTTGGGCCATTTAGCCAGTTATGGCTGCATGCTCAAGGACCTACACATTTTTTATTGCCGGTTATATATTGCCATTGACTGCCCGCTGATTACATCATTCACTACTCTTATATAGGGCTTGGCCGCTAGGGGATGTGATTAGCAAGATTTAAATGTCTTATACTACAACTCTAAGTCAATTGCCTGCATACATCTCCACTTGATTTTTTTGTTTAAATGAAGTGTGTTTTACGACGCCTTATAGCCAGTTCTCTTTCGCATAAATTAAATCTTTCATTACAGCAGTGGTTGCTGAAGACTCACCTGGCAGAGATCTGCACTCTACTGAGTGCATCTTTCAAGTAAAATGTTGTAATCATATACTCAAAATAAAATAACACATTCAAACCAAATTATAATGCAAATGTTTGGGTGAATTTGTGGAAAATATTTTTCAAAATTGGTTCCCAATGCAGAGTCTGGCAAAATGAACCTGAAACACTGAATGCCCTGTGTTAGCAAATATTCACTGTGTCCTCTAATAAACAATTGTTCAGATAAGTTACCTTTTAAATCCAGGTTGCGGGCTCCATTGGCGTGTTGGGTGACAGTGCGAGAATCAATCTTAAGGATGTGCACATTGTTGTTGTCACGGGAGATCACCACATTGTGCCACTGGTTGTCATTAAGTGGCTTGTCAGAGTTTCCCTTCATTAGCGACGGCCCATTTCCCAAGTCAAAAACATAATGGATGTACCTACAGGACAATGCAGATGTTTACACTCAGTATTTATGTTGTATCATTTCTCCACACATCATATGCTGTCATGTGATTATGCTGTAGCATGTTTCAAACTATGCCAGCCATAAAGTTGCGTGCACTGCACTGTCTACCAGTCTATTTTGGTATAAAACCACTGAGGGGGCTCAAAGTCAGCAATGTTCTTTGCTGACGTACACATAAATAACAGGGAATGAACAAAAAAATAACAGGCGGCAAGGCTTAAGGCACATCATTATGTTGATATTAAATTTGATCAGTAGACAGTTCACCGTCAAAAACAAAACAAAATCTTGTTTGAATTTAAGCAACATCTATGACAAAGCTGCTACACTTCACACAATACATTGAGCAGCCTGAAAACTCTGACTGAAGTGTTGGAAGCCATTTTTCCTCTGTGTTGTCTGTGCAAGCGTCTGCTGCAGGCTCCACAGCTGAACAAGGCCTCCCGCTGACTAATTGCTTACTGGGAGAGAGTCTGTACAAGGTTTGACAGTGGGAAGCTACCATTGTTGCTTCAATGCTCCGTTTCCTAGTCTCTCTGGAACAGAAATGATCTACAATGAATAAAACATTCGGAACATATTTGTCGACAAATGTGCAACAAATATGGTGGTAATGGAAGCACTGGTGATATCTTCCATTACCATCAGTACTGTGGCAATGGAAGCTACTGTTTTAGTGATCATGCTTCCTCTATCTGCTTCTTTCCCTTCAACAAAATTATTTAGGATGAGCAAATGATTGTAAAGCTATTTTTGTGTCTCACTGTCAAGATATTAATCATGATCAAGTAATTCTGAGCCCAAGAAAGAAGAAAAGTAAAAAAGGCCCTCTTTATAGGCTTACAGCTTTGCTGATCAAACATTGTTAAGTACAGATATAAGGCAGGCAGTTATAAATTGGTAGTTCCTGTCCCAAATAGACCTTTCTATCTTTTCCTCAGCCCAGCCCTTTATGGAGATTACAGCTCAGTCCAAACACAGCAGCACTTACCCTTTTACCAGCTCCACCACGATGAAGTCACTACCATCTCCAGAGTTGTAAAGTATCAGCCCGTCAGGACTGGTGGTCTTGAACTGGAAGAAAAGGTGCATGGAGGCGTAGGCCTGCAAAGTGGAGAAGGCTAAGTAGCTGGCTTGCACTAGAAAAGTTACAGGATTAGCCACAATGTGCCTCATGCCAAACCGAGCATTCAGCTCGCAGTAGGAGATGTCTCCGTTCTTGCACTGGTCCAGATAGAGCATCCCATTGAAGGAGAGAGCTTGCAGATGGCCGATGAAGTTGGAAGGCATCACGGAGATGAAACGGCGCTCCGTCATGATCCCTGTTTCAATGTTACTGAATTCCAGACGGGTGTGGGCGCCCGTCATGTGGCCTAAGGAACAAAAGATGCAGCTTAGATTTAAAATACCTTTCAATATTTGTACCCTTTGCAAGCTCCTTTACTCCTACTTGTACCTTCCACTGTCACATTGTCCACAGAGAGTTGCAAATTCTTCCCACGCCGCACCACCTTCACTGTGTGCCACTCATTGTCATTCAGCTTATCGCCTACCAGGAGTACCTCTGGTCCCTTGCCTGAGAGGAGGAAAGCGTCAAGTGACTATCATACCACATCAGCTCAGTATACACCCTTTCCACATGAAGCTCTCTCTTCAGGGTCAATACATTCATTCACTTCCAGAACCACTCACACACTCACACAGCCGTCAACGTTCAGCTGCAACCAAAACTTTGAACTTACTTAATACACACTAAAAGGAGGTGTTAAACTAAGGAACTGCAGTAGTAGCTCCTATTCTGCAGGTTGAATAGCCAACATGTGTAAAATGATTTCTATACTGAACTAGTATGATGCATGCTTTGTCTTTATAAATTGATTTGATTGACGTCATCTGGGGATAAATGGTATCATCTAGAGACCAAACATATAGCTTTAAGTTTTAAAATTTCTATGCTATCCTCCGCCTTTCTCGCTGGTTTCAAAATAGGTCACAGTGCAGAAGCTTGCCACCGCAGCACCGTCATCACGAATCAGTGCCTATGCAACAGGCCGACACGGCAGTTCAAAGGAGTTCTGACATCGCTTGGGAAACTAATTGGCCATGCCTAAGCTGACTGCGCCTTTAGGGGTTTGTCTGTCTAATTGAGCTCAGGGTGTAGGAGAATTACAGGGGACGTACAGAGGGCAATAAATGGAAAACATCAACTGGTTTTCCGAACACTGCACTGTTTCATCCTCGGGGAAATAAAACTGCCACTGGAGACTTTGTCCAAGGCTGCATATCAAGTGTCTTTAAAGCACACCGCATGATACCAGCATCCACCTGCTGAATATCGACTACGCGCACCAGACGGATCAATCGCATCAAATCCTGCTCCCTCTATATTTGATGGATTTACTTCGACACTGAAAAACAAACCCCTTGCTGGAATAATGTCAAACACAAAAACAGAAATCTTTATCTTGTAAATCTCCATCATGAAAACAGAAATGCAAACCAGGTTGTCTGTTAGGAAAAAGGATAGTGGAAAGCTGGATAGTTGGGACAAAGTGACCGAACCTTTATGGCCGGCGGCTTGAGTTTAGTGGCTTGAGGCTACTCGCATAACAAACCAACCAATCTGTCAACCAAACTGGTCAAGTTGCATGTGGGTGCCAAGTTTTGAGGGAAGGAAAATGTGTGGAATGAAAAACAAGATATCGATGGCTCGGCTGCAGCGCTTCTAAATGAATGCAGCATTAAACATTTACTATCATTTGTACAGTATTATTTGTTGGTGTAGTTTAATTTGAAAGTGGGGTCATAAAGAATTTTGTCTCAGTAAATAAAAATGAATCACTCCTAGTAAAACTGCCCAGCTTGTGCTTCATATCAGTGGTAGTGATCTATCTCTAACACCGCAGTGGGGAGTAAAATTACAGGAATATAATATGTTTTCACACAGACGTCTGACTGTAAACCCTTTGAAATGTGGGCCCCTATCAAAGCGCCTTCGCTTCACGAGCTCAGCTTCCCGAGGCTCGAGAGCAAGCCACACATGTAAAGGGTCTATTTCGTCCAGTTTGATCCTCAGTTAAAATTGAATTTGATTCATATTTTCAAACAAGGATAACTTCAAAGGCATGGTGCAGTTATACAGGTCAGCATTGTGAGTGAGCCGAGACTTTGAACGCAGGATGTGCATGTTAATCAAAGCATGTTATGGTAATTCTGTAATTTTGTAGGACAAATGCCGCTTTTCAAAAGTGTGTTGTGCACCATTATTCCCCATATTCTGGAAGATTAATCAAGAGCATTGCAGCAACATTTGTTCTTACAACAATATCCCTCCCACTGACAGCTCACAAGCAGCTGCTGGAGATGGGCAGTCTCTTTGAAGCTACACTCGCAAAATCCATCACCTGAGAAATGTAAATCAAGTTGTGAGATAATCCTTAAAGGTAGTCAAAGCAACAATATTTAAAATTCACATGGAGTTCATGGTGGAAACTGTGATTCTCCTCAATGATAGCGTTCAATGAAATGATAATCATTCAAATCATTTAGGCAGATAATTCCGCAATTTAAAATTTGGCTCCATTTTCTCTTATCAACCATAAAATCCATTAACAAGCCATCCATAATCAGATCTCCAGAGGTCACTGGTGTAGCATACTTACAACATAATTGATCAGGGAGATGGTTCATTTTGCACACAAAGAGATGCACATACAGTACATATAAACTGTGGACAGTGCATGATGGTACATTGCCATCTGCTGGTAGAGAGGGCAATTTATTAGGCAGATAGCTAAGGGGATAAAGTATATATAGCCTCTTTTAATAATCCACATTCAACATATTCTCTATTATTTTCAAGCATATTTTATATTCTATTAAGTGCAACGAACCATTTGAAAAAATGGCATAAATTACTCTCCTGCAGGTGGGTCATTAAACTGGTTTATTGAGACAGTACATGCTCACCTCACTGCTGTCCAACCATCCACATTCACCCATGAATGCACACACACACACACTACTCACCTCGATCAGAGAAAAACAATGAAATCCATCTTATATAATGGACTGTTGCTTATAGGCTCACATACTGTTCATGCCGTAAATCTGTTAACAGTTAAAGTGTCACCTTTTGATGTATAGCTATTAAATCAGCGTTTCAGGTCAATAGATTAGAATTATACATAATTACAGCACAGACTGCAGGTAATTCATTTTCCTATTGTACATGCTTAAATGTAAAAATATGTTGGAGTACCTACAATATAATACTATATAGTGACAAATATTCAGGCTGCAAATCATTTACAAATTGAACATTTTCAGAGAATCCAGGAATTATTCATACATGAGGGGTGGAAACAAGCTTTTAGCCGGCACACAATTATAATGATAACTTTTATAAGTATTCATAAGCCTCCTCTGTAATGGATGATCTATATCGGAGAGCCGTTCACCTCTCCACTGCCAATAGCTTTTATTCCTCTGCTGTAGTCTGATCCAAAACTTAAATTGCCTGTCTGTCACTATCAGGTGAGAGAATTCTGTTGATTCAGAGGAAAATCTGCCTTTGGCCTTTACCTGCTTTTTAATCAATGGAATTATGTTTGCTCATTTAAATACCCTATGGCTCATGACAACGTATATGATGATTCACTGTCATATTTCTCACTAGTTTTTATATTAAGTCAGTCTGCATGTTGAATGATTTAATACATTTTATACTGTACATTTACTGTACCCTGGTTGTTCATCCTGCAATTTATAGCACATATGGTCAAGGACGACTTTTACAATTATCTTTGGGTTCTGTTTATGTATGATGAAAAGTTAGACTCAGACACATATTGTATTCAAATGTTGCCGAGACAAAACTACTATATCTGGTGATTTAATTGACATAAAATTATTATGTTCCACAGCATGCACTCTCCTAAAGTGGAAAAGGCTGCAGCAAACTGTACTCGCTCTAACATGTTTTAACATTTAAGCAAAACCCTTTTTTTTGGACAGTCATGCTTTACACTCATCTATTGATCAGATATCAGGCTGACCTTTAAAGGAATATCAGCACTGCTACTACAGTGTGATTAGTAATATCATAATCAGTTACAAAATAATTGTTTTTAAACTGAGACTGAGTGCTGCAGATATTTGCTGATTGTAGTTGAACTGTGCCCAATTATCAGCTATGAGAGCAAATTAGTCACAAGCAAATGAATGACTCATTGGCAGCACAATAGCAGGCTACTGTATGTCAAATCTATCTACATTTGATTACAAGAGTATAATGTAATAATGAGAAAATGTGTCATTTAAATTGCTAATAAAATGTGGAGTTCATGAATGAAGAGCCAACAAATGACAATTATATTTAACCGCACAGTGAATGAGACTTCTTATCTTTGTAATGATACTTGTGAGTAGCACAACAGCACCAGTAAACAAGGGGAATTGTGGGGCAGAAGAAATGAATTATGTTCTGTTTCATGAGGGAATAGAGCAAGAGGCATATGATTAAACCACAGTGCATGTTCTCTAAATCATGGTACAGTTAATAATCATAGGAGACACTTACTGAGATTACAGTCTATCCTGATACAATCTGGTGAGAGAGAGAGTGAGATGGTGAGGTTAAAAGAAAAAAAGAACAGCACAAAAGAGGAGAATATTTCACATCCTTCAAGGTACATTCTGCAGAAAGTTCAGTGCTTTTCAGAGCCCACCATCCGGGGACAGGCTCGAGAGTCTAAACCGCCACTTTCCTCCCTGTAGTGTGCATAACATTAGAAAAAGGAATAGCGAGTGAAAGGAAATCGTCAGCATGTGTCTGGCACTGCTGGGAGAACAACAGACCAGATCAAAGTTGGGATCAATAAGAGTTTTATTGACCGTAAAGTGGAGGTGCACCAGTGTTATTTTTAGTGTCGGTATCGGCTCGGATACGGCTGCTTACATTCAGGCTTCTGCAAATGAATTTGACTGTTTCAGATATTGCGACTGATTACAGACAGAAGCTTTGGGGTGATACAGCAAACATGCACTGCTGTGAGGAAAATTGTCTGAAGCAGATAAAAAATGGAACCTGTGCTGGATTTTGGTATTTTGGTTTGGATTTTGAAAACTGAATAAAGCATCTAAAAGCATATCACCCAAAGGAGCATAATGAATTTACTTCAAAAAACAGGTGAGAGTGGCTACAAAACAATACTCAAATAGGAGCAATTACTGGGATAATGTAGAATTTGCATAAATATAGTTTCCTGTGAGATCTAATCATCTCAGTTTTTGAGATGTACAGTATCATCTCTTGTACAATATTTGTTGTAGATCAACCTACATGCATTCAAACTGTAAGTGATGCAGACATTAATGTGATTGAGTCATTTCACTGATACTACTGAGAAGATGTGTCTTAAGGGGTATGTACTCTTCCACCAATGTACCTCTACTGAAAAGCCAAAACCTTGATCTGTCTTCACTCTTAAACTCAAAGTGCTGATTACTGAAATGAGTCTCCTGCTTTTTCTGCAGGTTTGTTGGTAATATATTTATCAAGTTAAACACAGAGGAAAAGGGCGATTTGCACAACCTGCAGCCACAATTAACATTACACCATGAAAATAATTACACCAGCCCAAATATGATGCTTTGTTAGCATTTACTCATGTCTACTACAACTAATATCTTCTGAATACATCTGCAATTTTCAAATCTTTGTCCTCAAAGTTGATTCCCCCACTCATCATATCCATGTTCTGAATAATGAAACCTATTTATCCAGCTGCACATGAATATATATGGTGTAAGTCATGTGGCTGAGGCGTGCTCTCGAGCTGTCAACCATCACAGAGCAGTGGATACAGACAACCAGAGACCAGAGTGACTTTCAGCAGCAGGTGTGAGTGTACGTGTGTGTATGTGTGTGAGGGTGTACGTGTGTGTGTGAGAGAGAGAAAGTGTGTATCCATCACTGGCACCCTCTGTTCAGTGAAGTGACTCTAAACTGGACAGGCCAGTAAATGTGAGGGGAGGGAACTACTACGGTCCCATCTCTGGTGTGAGCGGTCTAAGCGGTAATATCTCAGAGTAATGGCGGATCTGGTCTCTGACTGCCTTCTCCTTGAACTGCAGACAGGCCATTGAAGGGCTGAAAGAGCCGAGACGGTCAGATGAGTCCTGACCACTGGATGAACTGAGAGAGAGAGAGTGACATAGAGAGAGACAGAGAGAGAGAGAGAGAGAGAGAGAGAGAGAGAGAGAGAGAGAGAAGAGAGAGGCAGAATATGCATACACACCTACAGTTGTTTAAAAAGACATTGAACCTCTTGAGTTTCATAGCTATTTGTATTGAAAAATGACTTATTTAAAATGTTTAAAGATTTATTTTAGATATAGCATTCTTCATCAGTTGTTCAATTTTTACTCCTATGTTGATACGATATGGTGATAATTCTCTTACTGTATAGAAATATATATTTTTTGGCATCCCGGAAGGTAAATAATTCACAAGCGTGCTGTCTTGGTTTCCTGGTGGTCTAGTGGTTAAGATCCAAAGGCTACTAAAAACACAAAGTTAGCAGTAAACCCTGGATGACTTAAAGTTTTATGAAACACCCTTATTCTCTTTCTGGTGGAGAGGATCACACATTGTTGCAGCTAAAACTAACATGCCGTTTTACAGGGGGTTATGTATTGGACCGCTTTTTGGCTCTGAGTGGGTGCCAGGCAACAGCAAAGACTCCAGGAAGTTACTGTACATGGGAGAAAAATTGTCTGACACATAAACCCCTATAAAACAGGTAATTGTTTTTTTCTACATGGGTTATCTGGGAGCTTGGGAGTAGAGTCAACCTTCTCATCTAACTTTCCCCCAGGAAGTGAAAAAGTGCACTTCCTAAAAGGTCAAACTATCTATTTAAATTCCATCCATAGATTGACCACTTTATCACTTCCTGGTATAAGGAAATCCCAAACCATTCCGTATGTCCATATTTCCTTATGTAATCACTTTGTTATATTTGTTTGTTTTTATGTTTTAAGTTATCACCTTGATTTGAAACTGACCATTGATTATTCAATATTTCTGGTTAAATAGAAATGCACTGAATAAATTACAAATAAAGTTAAGTAACATGCAAAAGGTTCAAAGGATGCGCTGATCTTTTTAAGCAACTGTAGTTATTGTGTATCAAGATGAATATGGAGAGTCAGAGACAAAACTAATATCATGAGAACTATAGCTTGGAGACACACCCTTGAAGGTAATTTATTTTATTTATTATTATTATTATTTTATTATTTGCCCGTATTTGCCGCAGCCGCATTACCCAGGTTCACAGTGAGTTTCACTCTGCCTCCGTCCAGCTCCAGACGCAAGGTGTCCGCTGACTGCTGAGAGGTGCTGGCCATCAACAAGCCAAAGGCCCTCTGGGACATGAAGCGGAGGGACACATCTTCCGCCTCTGTGTGTAGTGTCCTTGGCATCACCACCTTCAGATACATGCTGCCGTCGTAGCTCACCATGGTGGCCTCTACGGATTTCAGGGAGAGGAAGTGTGAGCAGACATTGAACCCCAGAGGGAATCACAACACGACATTAAAAACACAAAGTGGCATTTACGGAATGAAACCTGAATTTGAGCTTATCTCCGGTTTGGCATATCATTTTAGATTGCAGTTTTCATCAGTCGCACCAGATGGCAGAAAAAGCCTGGAGCATGTGGAGACAGCGGCGAGATTACAGCAGCAATCAAATTTCTGAAGGATTTATACCCATCATAGTGCAATACAAAAGGGATTTTCATACATCCCTCATTCTATTAGCTGTTACTGTTAGCCAATGGATCCGCGTAATTTGGAACCTCTGTGAGAAAACCATCTGCATGGTAAATGCAGAGTGATTCAGGCCGAATGCCTCTGTCGAGGCAGCACTGCATTTCTAATGAAACACTCATAGCACTGGCAACCACATGATACTGATTATTAATTAATGAATCATTATACATATATATACAGACATATGGTAAATGGACTGTAATTGTAAAGCGCTTCCGACCATTTAATGAAAGCGCTTTAACACTACATCATTCACCCATTCACACCCATTCATACACTGATGGCACGGGCTACCATGCAAGGTGCCTCTGCCCATCAGAACTATCTAATAATTCATACCCATTCATTTATATATAAATATATATATTGCACCTAGACAGCTTTGTGGATGGCTACTTTGAGTTGAGTGCACTCAACTCTTATTTGAATAGGTATGTCATTATACAGTATGTAGATGATCACACTCCAGTTGCAAATGAAATTATTATTGTTTGGGTGGCCTGAGCATTAAGGCACTTTCCAGCCTCTACACAGCTACGTTAATAAATAAATTACTGGCCAGAGAGTGTTAAAAGCTTTGCAGCAGCATTTTGAAATCACTCATCCTCCCCATCCACCAACATCTTTCTCAGAAACTCTTACCCTTCTCACAGCTGGGACCTAGGTAGCCGGTACCATTGCAGTCACAAATGTGGCGGTTCCAGCCCTCTCTGCAGTGTCCACCGTTGGCACAAGTGTCTCTGGCACACCGTACATGAGTCTCTCTGGTGCAGAAGCTGCTGACACCTGTGGCGCTCTGAACCTCTGCCAGCTTCCACAGGTTACGGCTCTGTCCGTCGATAAAGAGGTACCTCACACAGCCAACGTAACCAACGCTGAGGGAGGCGGTCCACACCTCAGGGGGGAGCATGAGTGCTTGGCGATCCTCAGGTAAACCTCCGAGATACATGTCCCCATCTAGGTCAAGGATCTCACTGCCTTCATTAGCAGAGAAGGGGACGCTCTTGCTGTTCACAGAGATGAAGCCTGCGGGGCGGGCAGTGAGTCAATTTGTACTTATACAGTGTTTTTGTTGCAGAAAATGAAGACAGGTGTGTGTGGGTTGTGCTAAGTGAGAAGTGAGAACAAACTGTGAGATTGAGGTAGTGGGCATAAGTCCCTGCTTGTTTTAAAGAGTGTGGATTAAGAAACTGTACTGCAAGCCCTTGGGAGTTGATTTTATGAGCATAAGCAGGAGCTGAAACTAAAACCTGCTCTGGTAAATGTGAAGAAATCTGCATTGTCATATTAACCCTGCTTAAGAAGGAATATATTTATAGAAATGTGGAGGAAGAAATAGAAGGAACTGTGTGTATTAAGGCAGACATTTGGATTGTACTAATAAGGCCTGAATTTGAAGTAGGTGACTGAATAATTGGCCACTTGTGAAATAGGTTAACACAGATTTCAAAATGTCATACATAGATTATAGCAACTGAAAATATCATTGTAATTAAAAATCTAATATGCATGCATGTGTTAGTGTGGTGAATAAAAAGCAAGAGAGTGCGGATGTGACTGAATCCATGCTGGCATATGGCGGATTCACAGCTCTGCTCCAGAGCTAAAACTGGAGAAACACAGCAACAGAAGCAGACAGAAGGCTTCCCCTGCCTTCACAAATAGACATTATTTTCTTACCATTTCGCCCTCGCCTCTGGAAGTCCACATGGCACCACTCGCCATCATCGAGCCTCTTGTTACTGGCCTTCATCTTGATGCTGCCAGAGCCCATATCCATGACCAGGTAAAGGAATCCGTCCAGCAGCTCTATGGCGAAGAAGTCGGCCCTGGGCTTCTTGTCGGGCTGCGCGCCCTGCAGACTGCCATGGCTGAACAGCAGCAGGCCGATGGGCTCTGTGGTGCGGAAGTCAAAAGATATGGCGCCCGTCTTCTTTGTGTTCCACCTGGGCAATGTCAAGTAGGCAGACGGCGTGTCGAAGGTGACCGGCTCCAGGGCTTCCACCTTCTCGCAGCTGAATTTCAGGTCACCATGGATACTGATCTTTGGGTCTCGCTGTTCAGCCAGTTGTGACAGACCCAGTCTAAACTCATTATTCTTGTAGACCACCTAATGATTGAGAGAGATGTCACCGTGAGATGGCAGTTGGAGAGAGCAATGAATTTAGTGCAAAGGTGGAATTTTATTCGTCAATACCTATTGGAATCAATATAACAAAGCAGCATTAACAAGGACATGCAGCAGAAAAACGGTGAATCATCCCTGAACGCAGATATAAAATGTCCTGACGATTTCATTTCCAGAGTTGTGTCCAATAAACTGGTACCTTTAATTAAACAAAGAGTCACTTGGAAAAATAATCACATCTCACTGAGATCGTTCCTGACTCGTGCTGTGTGTCCGAGATTGTGAAAGCATGTTGAACTGAACGCATTATATTTTACAGCCACTCAAACAAAAACAAAAAGGCAGAAAGAGCTGAAATTCTTTTGATACCGGGAAAGGCATTTAGATTTGGATGCAAATGCAAACATTGAAATTTTAGACATTTAGCTGAGTCACTACGAAGCGTACAATGGGTCTGACATTTAATCTTAAATTCGAAGAGGAGGAATCACAGTCATAGCACCTACACAATGGCAAATAATTATATGTGCTTATACTAAGTAAAACTGGGAGAGATGAAGTCCAAGCAGAGATGGTGGGTGGGAAAAAGGCACAACACACAATTCAGTATTTAAATAGGTAAATTTGTAGATGTAAAAGGGCACAAACTCAACAAACACTGCTCAGCTCACAGATACAGATGGTAAACAGTGGTAAAAAAATCTGATAATACACTCAAGTGAGGTGAACACACAACAAACCTGCTGTCTTTGACAATGCCTGGCTATTTATTTAAAAATTAAGATCAATCACAGGAAAACTACTTACACTACATACAAACCTACCTGTTTATACTGAAAGCACACTTCAGAATAATGCCTGTGCGGGCTTCTCTGTGCCGTTATTGTATTATTCTGGGTTCATCAATATGCACAGCAGGAGACAGTAATCCTTGTCTCATTTTGTATCAGCTGTAAGTCACACCGAGCCCACTGTTATCTGCCACATCACTCTGCGACCATCCACTGCCTGAGGTGACACACCACACTGCACAGAGGACTAACAGCAGAGCTCAGAGGCAATTTAAGCCAATATCACACTTCACACTGCCCCAGTGTGACTAATTAAGCAGTGAAATCAGATGGTGAAACTGACCATCGAGAAATGAGTAACAGGCAATTTTTAAATGGGAAGACAGTCAATCAAGACACTTAAACAAAGTGGAACAGTGTGTTAGCAGTAACATGCAGATTTTGTTTTACAACTAAGAACACCACATCTAACAGAAATACACAGCTAGCTCCGAAAAGGCACACTGTGACCTCTGCAGGGCTATTACATAAGCCAGAGGACAATACAGGATGTGGAATCCTATTTCACCAATTCAGACGCCTGTTGTATGTGACAAGGATTACAGAGTATCCCGAAACGCAAGGATAAAGCTCCTCCAGCGTCGATTGACAAAACCCTTGTGTCTTTTATGCTCAAGTGGTGAAGAATAACAGCAGTGAGAATGAAGACCTTCTCTGCTGCTAACAGCCATGAGAGCACATTCTTCATAACCAAATTGGGTACAATCTTTGAAGCATTAAAGCAGACGGACCTAATGATGCAGTGTGTGGTATCCTGTGGGCACACGTACTACAGACCAATAACCTGGTGACTTCAAAGACAAATGGATCTCTCCCTGCTAGTTGTTGTAGTCGTGGCAGTGGTCTGTAAGTGGCCATTATTTTCCTGTACCTGATGAACCTGATGGCCTCAACCCGGCAGCACTTGAATCTATTAACATGTAACGTCTCGAGAGATTAGTCATGGCCCAAACTCTCAACAATCAATAAAATAAGACAGATATACCTCTAAATAGATGCACTGCTTATGCAATAAATTTTCTAGTCACTTTTCTTTACTGCATGGATTAAGATGTATGGTGGAATTCTCTACATTCACAGCCGAGGTTTGTTCCTCTACTTCATCACCAAACTCAGAGCTCTGGCTTTGACTGACCCCTGTCTGAACTTGCCTCCTGGATCTCTAGGCAGAGCTGATCCCATTTGATCAGCTCTGTCTCTGCCAACGCTCGCCCTCATTACTGCGACTTTTGCGGGTTTGTCATCCCTTCGACTCTTTATCCCGTCATACCCTGCCTGCATGCCTACAGTGCATCTGTGTGACTATGCACAGCAGTAGTGGGTCTAAACACCACCACCAGCCGCACCGCCCACAGAGCGGGGGTTGCAGCATTGGCAGGGTACTGGGACAATAACCTGTCCATAAATAACATCTAATTTTCATTCAGTGTATTCACACTGCAGGGTATTTATACATACACTCCGTTTAAAAATCATTTAGTTGACGCTTTAGTGTTTTAAAATGTTGATAAAAAGGTTCTTTATTAATACTTAAATAAATACACATATACAAAAGCAAATACATTATTGAGTTTATGTACATTATGGATTATATGTAGACAATGAGTTTCACAATGAAATGTAAAAGCCCAAAACATATTTTAACAACATGCTGGCAGCTCTCTGAGGCTGTACTTCGGCACGCTATGCTTTGAGCAAAATGCTAACATATGAATGCTAACCTGCTGATGTTTAGAATGTAATATTTGCCAGGTTCTATGTCTTAGCTTAGCCTGTTAGCTTGCTCATATTTGTTTTAAGACCTAAACAGAAGATACACCTAAAGCTGATCGTTGGTTTTGCAGGTATTTTGGCATACAGAAACCAAAGGACTGGTCAGTTATAGATTTTAGCAAATTTGAAGGCAATTTCATGTGATAGTTTCTGAGACATTTCAATAAAAACCACATATAAAATCCCATATATCAAACGTCAGGGGATCAAAGTCTATATGATTTTCTCCTTTGGGGAACCACAAATTTCTTTCCAAATTCCAAGGCAATCATTCCAATTGTTGCTGATATATTTCAATCTGAACCAAAGTGGTAGCTAACAGACCATTGTCATCCCTCTTGCCCACTGAGCTAAGCAAATGTTGTTAAGAATTTGTCCGTAACTTCTCTTTTTATTTGTTGTGGTAGGACGTTGAAACACAGATTCCTTATTCTAGACACAAGTGCAGCTGTCTGAAGATTTCAGTTCTCCACCATAAATACATTTTGTGACTGCACAAACTAGATGCTTTGTGGTTTGATCTTGACAAGTGAAAGTGCCTTTGTGATTGGGTTCCAGTAAGAAAATCTGAAACTGAAAAATAAATATTTTTATGGTAGTTCTGGCAGAGCACTGAAGTCAAGCACAAAGTCTCATCCTTATTCAAATAGGTTGTCAATGTACCTTTAAGCAGACTATATGACATTCTTTATTATCTGCCAATCTCTCACTTTCACACATACTCTAAACTTTAAAGAAGCTGCTGCTTGTTTTAATTTGCTCCAACTTGCTGCAACTGTTGCTGCAGTCAGGCTATTTCTACTCTATTTGCCTTGTGCATCCTCTAAGTGATGTGTCTGTTCTGTCCTTGGTGCATTGTACTCCCTGCTGAATCCCATGCAGCTGGATTTAATGGGGATCAAGAGCGGAGCCTTATAACAGTTTAGAAGCATTTATGGAATAAATGGTCTTATATCCTTTGACATAATTATCTCTGCCAGGAGAAAACTAATTTGTTTGCGCCGAATATTGACCCAGAGAAACTATATATACACCAATCGGACACTCTGACAGTTTTAATTCAAACTACTGCCTGTTTTAGGTTATGTCTCTTCCTAATCCATCCAAGGGAAAGCATTTTACTCACTTTTTTTATGCACTTACACTAGATGTCATTTGCTTTTCATGAGATTGCTCACTTCATTAAAAATTTGTGAGGCCAGGCTGAAATTGGGCATTAATCCATTATTCACTGCTTTGTCTATATTAATTCAAATGCTGAGTACATCATCTTTACTTGCTTGCTCAAGATAATCAATTTGACAGGTACAGGCCAGAGTTAAAAAGCTTAAAAAATGTTTAAAATAGTGATGAAAAGTTCAGACCGTGTTTGAGGAATGAAGCGGATGCATCTTGTTTTGATGTGTATTAGTGCTTAGTTCTCAAAGGGATTCCCTCAGGAATCTATAAATGCATATGCTCTGCACAGCGCATATGCAGCTGATTGTTTCTCCTTCAAACAACCTACAACGGGAGAATCAATACGAATGTGAGTGGTGATTTTCTATATGCAGAACATGCTCTGCTTGTAGGAAGGGGTAGTGCTATCTATCTAAGGAGGGTAGGATAGTATTTCCAGACCTCTGCTGGGACCGAGGTCAAGCTGTACTCACATCTTTCAGACAGCCCAGGAAGTTGTTGCTGACCGGGGAACCTGGCAGGTCAGCTGTGTTTAGGCTGCCCCCTATGTAGAAGAGATCATCAGAGCCCAGCATGGTGTAGTCCTCCTGAGTGTAGCCGGTGGTGGTGAGGATGTCATCCACAATGATCGTTACCTAAACGAGGGTATGATGAAAAAATTAAGACATGGAGAGATTTTGAGGAAGTAAGAAAAAGACCTTTCCTAATTATTTCATGCCTCATTTCTTGATTTAGTTGAGCTTGCTTTACCGTTGGATCTGGAAGGCAATTACAAGAACAGCTTTGAAGGGTTCACTAATCTCAGCTGATCCCTGTTTCTGATATATTAGCAGGATTGCGGTGCAGTCAATATACCATAAATATCCCTTCAACTGATATTTTGGCTCAAAAGCTATATGAATGCTACAGTGTTCTCAATTAATTTGAGACTAAATATATCGAGAGGGAAAGCTTTGCTTGTGTGTTGGCAGCAAAAAAACAGATGATTCCCATATCAGTCTTATCAGTACACAGAGACAAAGGAAATTAATGACTGAATAGGGCTATAGGAAAAGACATGATATGCTTGTTGCCAGGACAATGAGCCTACAGTTAACATATTCCCACACATAGGTAACAGCTCCCACTTTGGGGTAATAAGTGAAAACACTAATGATTTCTTTGTGACTAGAAATCTTTTAATTTTGAGGAAAATCAACAGGGAATAGCTATTTAATAAACCGTACTTCCTGTGAGAAACAAGTCTAAATGAAAAAATAAGCACTCCAAAGAGTCAGGGGACATGTCAACTAATTGTTCTAAAGTTTCAGACCAATCAAAATGATTTTATAAATGCAAGGCTTGAGTGGAAAAATGTCATACATACAATCATTTCAAATTCAGGCCAATTAGTTTGTAAATGTCAGAGACCAATTAATTCGTAAAGGAAAGGCAACTGCTAAATCTCAGTTAGCAAGAACACAGCCCCTGCACCTCCATTTCACAATTTAGTATTATATTGTATACATTTTTAATGATTAGTTTCATTTTAATTTTGATTGGGAAATTCCATAGAGAAACGTGAGCATTTAAGAATGTGCAATATAACATGGTTAGGGATCATAGGCATTCTAGACAGTATGGATAAAAACGACACTACCACCACCAGATCCAATAGACCTTGACTTTAATAGATACACATAGTAGTGGTGTTGCCTGATTCTCAGTTTTCAGTAAGCATACAAAAAAAACACGTATTTAAAAAATGTGGGACCTGTGGTCTGCTCAAGTCTAAATCTCAGGAGCTTAACTTTGTCGAATCTTTGGTGTCTATTGGTATGGTATGATGAAAGCAAGAGGATAAGAGACAAAGAACGACCTGACAGGGTATGTTCAGGTGTCAGGTCTCTGAAACGAGGTCCTGCCTCTCCATTCACTGGTACTGGCAGGTATTGATTCCTGTCTATCTAGTGGTGAGGCCCTCAGTATCTTTGGCTAGGACAGTGGACAATGGCAGGGGCTTAACGGTGGGTTGATGATACTGCACGTCAGGAAAATTCAGAAAATCAAAGTGCTCTCAAAGCTGGAAACTGATGCTTCTTCTTCATCCCGCAACGTCTAGCAAAGCACAACCACTTTCTAATAATGAGTATTACACCACATCCTGACACCGGAGATAGTTACTATACTGGCATTTCAGGCTCAGGGGTGATGGTACAGTAATTATTGGATTAGGCAAAACCATCATTAATTAGAAGCACACAGCGAGATAATGTTCAGGTTTCAGTCTTGGCTGGTTCTCACTTTGAGAATGACCTCTACCATAATGTCTGCTGGATTTCTACACTGTCGGCGTTCCACAACGCTCATTAAAGGGAAACATGTATTTATGATTGTTAGTGGAGCTGAAGAGTGACAGTGAGAATTGAGTGCAGTATTTAAGGGGAATATGTGTACATGTCAGTGTTGCTGGTGAATGCGTACAGTTCAGGCCCATAAATAGGTAAATGCATGTCTAATAAGGGTCAGAAAAAGGAGATAGAATGAGCGCCAATATGTTTCCCCACAACAGTTAAAGAAAAGATGAATGGAGGGGAAGCCAGTAATAGGAGGAATTCTAGCCGAAAAAGAGCACCACCGGATCTAATAAAATGTTTCCACCAGCACTCTCTTGGGAGTTACAGTTCCCCCTATCTCCATGTCAGTGGGGTAACTTATCTGAAGGGAAAGCAATTTACACAGGGATCAAATGCATGGCTGAAAGCATAAGTGACGTTGTGAGCATTGGATTGCTGCTCTTTTGGAAATAGATGTGGAGGAGGATGCAGCTTTATATGCAGCCTAATGTGACAGGTTCAGAGTATATTGGTGATGATGAGAGAGCTAGATACAAAATGAGTCGTTCTTTAGCAAAAAAAAAATCAAACATTCAAATGCATTAAGCATGGCAAAGCTCATTGCAAACGGAATGTATTTAGTTTAGCTATGGTTCTGGTAGACTTACTAAGAGGTCACTTTACTCAGCAATAAAATGCTAGGACCCCTTTTGCTTTCAGAAGCCTAATTTCCCTAATGTTTCAATATCGTGCTATTGTCCTGTATGTTTTTTAAATGCACTCCTAACTATTACTTTGCACCTCGGCTAAAAGGATATCAGCATGAGTTGTTAATTTGTTTGCCTGAACATATCATACACAGTTCCCAGTCTGTGCCACTTTGTGATATTAAGTACCTAAAAAAGCAAACTTTTGCACACCTGTAGATCTAACAGGTGCTTAGGGAAATTCCTATGATCGACAATATAGACCTCTGAATGCACACTGTCCTCACCACTTGCTCTCCGTTACTTACATCGTAACCTGATGAAGGTCTATGGACCTAAATGTAATTATTAAATATCTCTGATATCCGGGCCCAAAACGTTGATTGCTGTTTTAAGCTAAAAAGGTCCAAAACCACTGTAAACTACCAACCCTGCACCAAACAGGAGACAGACACCATTTACGACTTGCAGGTGAACACAAGGTGCGTTTCCCCTTTCACATTGCAAATTCATTCTGCATTAATACCAAAAACATTGTTTAGTAGGGCTTCAACGTACTGAATTTGGGAACTAATTGTAGAGTAACTACAGTCAAAGAAGAGTGCCAGCAGGGTAACATCTAATTTAACACAGACACGTCCTGGCAGGCTTTAAATTAATTCGGGAATTTAGCACTGTGCTTTGTCCAGTGGAAAACATTAATGAATATGAAACCTTAGGGCCGAGTTGTACTTGGCTGGAGTACAGTGCAGTAAGTACAGCAGCATTATATTGGACACATGCAATGACTGTCTTCATTATATAAAGCTCCATTCTTTCCTGCATGATCTCTCTGATACTGCGGCAAGAGTGCATTCACATTTGTTTTCGTCGTTAAAGTGGGGTGTCAATCTGAAAATCTGTAGGACAATTATTGTTCTGTAAAGGTTGAAAAAAGCCCAGGCTGCAGAGATTTCACCGCTGCTGCAGGATACATGAATGCGTTGGATGTGTTGGGTCTTTCTTTCAATAAGGGTAAAAAGACCTTTACAGCTGTCTTGTCAGTGCAAAAAGAAAAGCCTGATTATAAAAGGACTCTGTGATTTCCGCAGAAGCAATCTATTTCATGAGAAAGAGGTCAATGACCTAATATGAGCTTGTAATATCTACAGTGTCAGAACGTGGAGAATGGGAGATAAGGAGTCCAGCAGTGCAGAAATATTAAGCATTCAAAAGAAGCCGACACAGTTATTGTTAGTGTTTACAATGATAGTGGACTATAAATCCTGTTCATATAACACTGGTGTTACTTTGACCTGATAAGAATCAGATCCAAATATTAAAGATAAGTATGTATTGTGTATGAGTGTACCTGGAAGATACAAGAAAGGTGCAAGCAAGTCACAGGCGACTAGATGTATACCAACCTGGCGGAGGTTGCGCGTCACATGAACATCATGCCAGGCATTGTCGTTGAACTTCCCTTCGGCGGGTTCCACCAGGGCCTCGAAGGCACCAGAGCCCAGGTTGATGACCAACCACAGAGCTCCGTTCCTCAGGGACAGGTTGACATAGTCAGCTGACCTCCCTGTGTGAAGCAGCAGGCCATTCCTCTGCAGGGTTCGGAAGGACAGCGTGATCTCATCCAAGCTGCTCTGAATGGGAGTCTGGGACAGGTTGTAGCTGAAGAACTCATTGCCTTTGAAGGTGGCTACTGACTCCTCCTGCCCTGAGAGTGGATGAGAAACATCTTAGATAGTTGTCTCAAGTCACCAGACTTACGTTTGACTTACCTACTTCAGTATATTCCCTAATTCAGTACCATGTTGCATTAGGTAAGGCTTTGGTCAGGAGAACAAAATGAGTAGAAAATACACAGTGCAGTATAATTCAATAATTCCATTTCACTAACAATAAAACTAACTTGAACCAACCATGAACTGTACCGTATGCAGTTGTGGAGTTATTCACATGTGCTAAAAAAAAGTCACTATACATTCTGATGGACAAGGATAGTCCAGTGATATTCTATTTTTTTCTCATTGCTAACAAATCCCATGAAATTACCAGAATCGACACTAAGCTGATCCTACTGTGTAGGCAAATCCTTATGTAGCTAATTCCTTTATGCTGCAGACCTCTATAAAGACACAAGGGAGCCACTGTGTAAACTGGGTGACATGTTCCATATGAACATGGGAACTGTAGTTTACTGCAGTGCTGTAAATACACACTAGCAAGCAAAATCTGCAGCTGAAATTAGCCCCTCAAAAATGCTCCCATTTCAGTAAAGTTTGATAAAAACTACAATGCCTGGCTAAAATTATACATTCGGAATCAGTTTTTAAAGATTTACATATTCAGAAGGAAAGAAAAGGCCTATACAGGATAGGGAAGTTGGAAAGTATTGTTTGTTTTGGTGTAATATAGTTATATAGGATAATTGCTTAACCTTTATGCAACAGTGTTTAAAAAAAATAATAATATAAATGTGTCAGCCTTGGGTAAACCTGTAGTTCACAGCTGCAGTTCAAATAATTTCTCGTGAGGATTTTAAATGTACATAAAAATCTGATGGCTGAAACTATTTCCTTGACTGCTCCAATAAATACAGTTTTCAGGTTTAACCAGAGCAGAAGAGAGATTTTGTCTTATCATAATTTCTTTGAATTAAACATATTAGCAACATAACTTTTCACAAGCTGCACAAATTACCCTATCAATGTGCCTCTGGTGTCAAACATCTTTACACATGAGACACAAAATCGTTCTTGATATTACAGCTCATTCAACAGTGATGCTTTAATGAGCTTTTTGATTTGTTTGAGTTTTTGACAGTTATTGCCAACATAAGCTGAATGACTAACAAAACGACAAGATTTTGAATAAATGAAAAAAGATATATTGCAGATAGATAGATAGATAGACAGATATATACAGAGATATGATTGCACATAGAAGTCTTTCTCACAAGAAAACATGTGTACAATATAAAATATAATATGATTTTGGTAAAGGAAAACTATTCCGGAGCAAGTTTTAAATTTTGAGACTGTGAAGCAAACTGAACTGAAATATGAACTCTACACCAGAGGGGCAAGAGGTCATACAGCTTTGCGTCAAATGCTGTTTTGTGATTTTTTGCAAACTCGTCCTGTGGGATTTGTCTCGGTCGTATTGTATACTGAATGACAAAACAGACTGTATCAATTCTGCTTCGTAAATCACTCAGTCTGTGTGCAAGGCCTTAGTGACTTATGTATTTCGACAATAATATCATAATAATATTGAAATCCACAGTAAACTTTTCCAGGGTTGTTCTTTTTGACATTGAACCACAGAAATACATGATGTGAACTATTGTATAATACATTTCTTGAACTCATGAATGGGCTGTTTCAAGCCGGTACAGACATCCCTTCCTTTGTTGTTCATTAGATACAGCTTCGAAGCTACTGAACAAGCCGTTTCAAGCTGTCCCCCAAGCCTATGTTTGTTTGTACAGTATATATCGGCTTCTGAACTCCGGGGCCAATTTAAGCCAACAGGATCAGCAGTCCCATTAGTCTCTATTGTTTGAGCAGTGTACTTACTCAACTACTGAGCAGACAGCAACTTGCTAGGCTATTGTTGTTGAGCTTAAATGTGAAGTACGGCATTTGACTGATGTTGTGGGTAAAATGTAAACCACCAAGTACAGGTGCAGAGTCAGTGCAGTGAACACTGAAAGCAACTTATAGTGGTTGAGAAAAATTATTATGGGACACCAGAAGTATTGTGGCCTAATTTAGCAAAGTGCTTACTGTACATCCATCTATCCATCCATTATCTTTAACCGCTTATCCTGTTCAGGGTTGCGGGTGAAGGATTCACCCTGGACAGGTCGCCAGACTATCGCAGGGCCGACATATATAGACAGACAACCATTCACGTTCGCATTAACACCTACGGGCAATTTAAAGTAATCAATTGACCTAAGCTGCATGTCTTTGGACCGTGGGAGGAAGCTGAAGAACCCGGAGGAAACAGCGCTTAAACTGGGAGAATATGCCGACTCCAGAGAGAAGGCCCATCTAGCCCATGGATCGAACCCGGGCCCCTCTCGCTGTTATGCGACGATGCAGTTAATAACACCTCAGGCACAGCTACCATTTAATCTAATATGCATCCATACAGTCAATCTAAGAAGATTTGCATCATATCCTATGCAACCATCTTCTTGTAATTCCATGGTTTGTGGAAGTATGTGGGTGGTTAGAAAGGCAGCCGGCCATATCTCTGCTTTCCTGAGAAGTGTCTGCAGCAACAATGTTTACCAGCTTGTGAAAAAAGTTAATACTGGCTGTGTTTGCTCTGACACCAGATAGACTTTTGCTCTAACTCAGGGGATATGCCATCAGTTACACTGGCTGCAGTCACTACGACCGCTAAAGGAGGCTGCTGGAGCTGTTTAACACTTTTTGCCTGTTGCAGCTGACTGGGGGCAGAGCTGTCAACCTTCTACCTTGGCTGCTGTAAGACGATTGCGCAAATGCATGTCCATATAGGCAGGAAAAACAAGGCTCAGCAGAATATAATGGCAGCGCCAACCATCTCTACATGTCTCTCCTGCTTCTCTTCTCATTCTCACATCTTGCTGCTTTATGCAGCCCCTGCCTTTCTCCGTCTCCCATCTACTATCTACTTGCACCCCATTCCTCTAAATTTAGGATGCTAATGTGAGATTGGGTGAGTCCTTGGGGCGCTGCTCACGGCAATCCAATGAAGAGCACAGCTACAAAATATGGAGGGAGCTGCAGCATCCCGGGTGCCACTTGAACATTTGGACAAGTTCACTTTAAAATAGATAATAGCAGCTGGTGTTGCCCCCATGCCCATGTCCAAACAGGATTATCTGTAAAGGTACTGCCCAGAGCTATACATTAGTGGCTAACTGTCACAGCCTGATGTACATCAAACACTGTAGAGGAAGAGGGTCTTGCCATCAGGAGGGAAGAAAATGATCTGTTACTACTTCCTATTAGCCCACCTGTTCCAGTCTCTGTTGCAATTACACCATTCTGCAGTGGCTGCACTGCATGAAAATGCCAACATGTGTATTGCTCATTAATATCAAGCTTTACATCTGATTAATTTCAAAGTGCTCCAAAAGCCCGGGGCGCAGATGGCAGTTGCTGATCTGCTCAGGGGCGGAGGAGTCAGTTAATGTGGGCATGTGGATAGCGGGGCAGCAGTTTACCGTTCTTCTGGTGGCAGGGACGTGCATAAGCACCCTAGGTGGTCAGTAAGCTACACCTGTGCCTGAATATTCTCATTATTTACAGTACATCTGTGTGTACACACTAGCAAGTACTTACTGGGCTGAAGTCCAAGCAGAAACACTCCTGAATTTCCCTGAAGTCTACAGTAATCTTTTAATTCATTCAAGAGCTGTGAGGGGACAACTGTGGTGTACATTTGATTGGAAATTATTTGTGACCAAATGAATTCAGATCAAATCAAACTACTCCCTTGAGTGTCCCCTCAGGCTAAATCTGGGACATTGTCAAAGTTATTAAAAAATGTTTGTCCTAACATTAATTGGTTGAATAAAACTTTGATGCCTCATGTATATCCCATGAAGCCAGACACATTTTACTTTGTTACTAATTGTTGCTGTGCTACGCCCCAGTGTTTCTCGGGGGCACATTTCTATAAATCTTCATTCAATAATCAATTACCAACTGCCTCTTATTGATGCATGAAATGGAGCAATTACGTTTAGCCTAATTTCATGACAGATCACATTGTGTTCGGCCTTTGGGACACAGTTGCTGTATGAGTTACTAAATATTTGATATAGCAGCGTTATTCTAAGACAGCAGTACATGTGAATCATTGTATAAAGCAGTAGCAGCATACACTATATCCAATTTCATTGTTCTGTCAGCATACACATCAATTAAAGTAGTAGCTTAAATTAAAATTATCTTTTGGCCTTGTAAAGACTGATTACTAGGTCTGTACATGAACAAGTTTGTCTCAAAGCGAGAAACCAAAGAATCCAGACCTTAATCTATAATGTCACAGTGACGTATAGCCTCAAGCTGCACCATTTATAGAGGGTGAAAAACTGGTGTAATCATACTGTGAAGTATTCGCTTAAGCCTTTTCATCTACTTTAAATGACCTCCATATTAGTGTTATCAGTTCTACACCAGAACATGTGTATGAGAACACCCAGGGTACCGCCACACACTCTTCTCATCTTCTCCAATTTGTGTCCCGTGAGAGTGGAAACAATGTAATCCAAAGATGACATACAAAACTGTTTCAGCTAACATCTGCAGGGTATTCATAATGATATCTTATCATAATTGCACATACTTTTCAGCACTGAGTAGGTTGAAAATAAAAACAGAATCTCCTAATGAATGAACATGGCTTCTATGAACCTGTTAAAAGGAGCTGTGACGATAATCAAATATGCTCAGTCATTTCATTAGAACAAATCTTATTAAGTGTTTATTTTGTCAAAATTCAACCAAGAAAATATTTCATCTCTAGATAATAGTCTAAGTAACATTTTGCTGATGAGGAAAATTAGAACTTTATGAGAGATTAGCAGTTGAGTAGATTTACTGGCAGAGTGGGTCATCAACGTCTCTGTGTTCAGAGACAACACTGATCGCCATGGAGACAGGATGGAGACTTTTGTTGATCTCACAATACATGGCAGGAAACACGAAGCATGAATACAGCAGATTCCGGCCAGTGCCACCAAGACTATTCAGATAAATTCAACTTTTTTCTTATGTCAAAGTATTTCACCTTTATAAAATTGAATTAATGTTTTTCTTCCAAGGTTTTAAATCACAGACAGTACCTCAGCTAGACCACATATTTTATCCAGTACTTCAGTTAAAACAGTTTAGAGTGAGAGAAATTATGTACCTTTTTTATGAACAAGAACAGGACATCAAAGTGATTTCTCTTCCTGACTTTAATTGTTTAGTGGCAAAAGCCTTCTACTGTATTATCTCTTCAGTACATTGAAATCCTTGCTTTTATGAATATGCAACACATAAACACTACTGCAGTGAAGAAATCATTTGAAGGGAATGTTATTTGCGACCCACTGATCAATTATTATTAAAAATTATGATCGCATATGTGAGAAATCAGTACTACTTTTGAAAATCTAAATTCTGTATTGAACAGATCTTGAATATAAAAAATTGCAAAATAATTTTATACTTCTGATTATTTCAACAATTTTCAACGCAGTTAACCAAACAATATGTGGGCATTGTGTGCAAACCATGGGATATGTTGATTGCTATATGTTGATACTCTGAATCAAAAATATATTTCATAAATATATTTTTGATCAGCGTTGCATCATGCTTGCAGAAACGCACAATGCCGTATGGTTGACATGATTGTTGATGATTGTTAGTTAACGTAACAAACTAATTGGTTAAGGTTAGAGAACCTCATTGTTTGTGTTTAATAATAACATAAAGGTAACAAGCTTAACAACGTAACTATCGTAAATAAATAACCACTGCCCTTAGCAGAATTTCTGAGATAATACTATGTAACAAACGCAACGTTATGTCACTACCTTCTTATATTTGTTAGTTTTGCACATACATTTTAAAAAGGCACTCGATGTTGAACATCACTTGCTTTGACCAAATGCAAAAAAAAATACTTGATATTGTATCTGTGGTTTCTAGAAACAAAATATTCCCCCCCCAAAAAAAAAATGGGCTGCAATTATCTGATTTTTGTGTGGACCTGAGGCATGAAATACCTTTGTTCTTTACCTTTGACACCTGTTTGTTTCCCTTGAAAACACCATGAAACCAAACCGAAGAGATGCTATGAGCATTGAGATGCATTACCTTGGCGAAAAACTGCAGAGGTCAAAGGTGAGGTCCAGTAGCTCAGTCAGTGGTCAGGACAAGGGTTTGACGGACAAAGATTGAGTGAGTAGTGAGTATAACATGACAGGAAGCAAAAACGAATAGGCAAGTATATGGAAAAAGAGGAGAGGAAATATTAGTGCAGCACAGTTAACTGAAATGATTTCAGGGGAGGGGAAATGTTGTGATCAGGTGGCTGGGAAGGAAAAGCAAACCAATAGACCCCATACCTTGGCGGTTTAACATCAGGTGCGCCAGACCTTGAGGGAAAGAACAGAAAAAAGGATACGAAAACAGGAAGTTCATAAAGAGGTTTGGGAGAACAAAAGCATTGTCACAATGTTGGACTGCAGTTTGTGACAGACATCCTGGGGTAGGTACGGATGTCAAAGTTCAAACTAAAATATAAAGGGGAAATCAAACTAAAAACAGACAAACATCTCAAAGGAGGAGAGGGAAGGCAAGGAGAGAAAAAAACATCTTGATTGGTGCAACCCTTATAGGTAGTTGCTCGCACAGATGCTTTTTTCTAAATGGAACACATACTGTATGTTTATTTGATGCAGACAGCGTTCGAGATGTACCAGATATACATAAATCCTATTTTATGTAATATTGTAAAAAATATGTTACACTTGTTAACACTAGTTCTACAACCTCCAGCAGGGCTCAATAGGCTCAGCCACTCGCTTCTCTACGCTGATATCTGCATGTAAAAGGTCCGAAAATCCACTTGAGCCTATTTAACATTCAATTTGGCAGTGTTTTGTAAAAGGGCAGAAGTGACACCATTCCTTATCCAATAAATCTTTACAGACCATCGCTCTATTTCACAGAGGATTTACCATCTAATGGCGCTCACTAGGCTTAGGTGGTGGAACACTCATAAAATAACATAACAACCATCATGTAACAGGTCAGCCACTAATGATCTGCCCCATCTAACCTTTTAATTCTGAAAAAAGCATAATGGAGCTGTGACTTGATGCTGCACTGTGCTTCAACTCACTGACTATAAACTATAATAGTGCAGCCAGCCAAGACAAAAATGCCTCATCCCTCCTCCATATTCTGTCAATTAGAAGATGCTGCTGTGGGTGTTGAATTAGACATCGGGGATACCTGCATTGGATAACATATGCAGCACTTTATGGTGCAACAGACAGTGTACTTCGGCATTGCAATACTTCTACCTGGAACAAAAAGAAAAAGCTATAGAAAAACTAGATCTATGGAAGCAAACTGAAAATGCACTGCAGCCCATCAATCACATTATATTGCTGAGCAGTTGCAGGTGACGGTGTATAAAAGTCCAGCTGGTAGGCCTGCCCACACTGCGGCAATCAAAGCCAAATTTGATTCAGTTGTCGTTTCCACCACCTCTGAGTCTCTCCCTTTTATGTCCTGCCCTAAGAAACAGAGACAAATATCTCAATATTCCAGCCAGAAATTACATGGCATACCTCACATGCTCCTCCTGCCAAAAAGGGAGATGGGGATGACACAATGCAACACTTCTGCTGAGTCCCACTGTGCCAGCCAACACAAACAGCTCTCATCAGTGCATCAGCATACAGACTCATACAGCAAGTCACTCACTCACAGTTCAAGTCCCCCGTTCAGGCATTACGTGAAATCTCACCAGGGGGCAGGCCGGCACAAATCTCCTCCACACGTTCCACTGGACAAGGCTGTTCATGCTGCAGCTCTTGCTGTGGAATGGACATGATTACCCCTGGGAGGGTCCTTGCCTGCCAACGCGTAGGCTTTTGATACAGTGTCTCATTGCAAAACCAGTGACTGAGCCTCTCCTTTGACAAGATTCAGCCACATCCCTGTCTGTGCAGCAGACAAAGAGCTGCCGTGTCCACCCCCACTGTGGCTCTGCACTCTACATGACAAGCCAAGGTATGTTTGAACAAGGCATAGAGAGGGCTACGTCATGGTTTCATTCTCACCAGACGTACTAAAATTTGACCGGACCTGAACTCATCTTCTGCTGGTCACTCAGCAGAACCAAGATATTGCAGTAACAACAAGGGTCTTAAAGAGGAGCTTACTTATCATTAACAGTGACAAAGACACACCCAGCAGCTGAGACAGTGGGAGGAAAATCTATTTAAATTTCTGCGTCTTTGTCTCCATGTAGGGAGGTGTAGGTTTCTTATTATCCAACAAATAAGAAGAAGCATTCACAAAGCCATCGCTTTGTCAAGTGGAGAGTGCCAAGTCTAACAGTTCTCTCTTATGTTTTCTTTGGAGGTGGAGAAAGGAGCTTTGACCCAAAGGATTCGAAGCTACGATGACAAAATGTGATTTTTTTGTCGGGCACTGAGGCGAGGAAAACAGACCTGCATCCCTGACTTATGGAGACTGATGCTGGTGACCAAAAGGGCAGGCAGCACTTAACAAGTGCCTCTGCCAACAAAGTCATCTTTGACTATGTAGTTGCCATCCTAGGAGTTGAGGGAAAGTGGAGGAGGAGTGGTGTTGTTGCTGCCCTTGTATAAGGCAGCCACCCATTGAAAATACTCATCTTAGTTGGCTGAGCCTTATATCTAAATCTCAGTGTGTGGAAATGCAGAGATAACTGGCTATACATGTAGAGTCCCATCAGGGGGGAAAGCCTGTATGAAAATAAACCGCTTTTCCTACCAGTAATCTACCAGAATTCTATTTTCAGATAAGATGCAAACAAAAATCTATTACCAGTTGATGAAAGCTCATTTTATTGAAGATGATAGTATGTTGCTTTTAGGATCCTTTTGGTATGGCCTCAGTTAACAACAATTCATTTTTGAAATAAATAAAAACAATCCACTATTCTAGCCAGTTAACAATTAAAATGGTCTCCTATTGCCCTTTTTTCATCTATTTTATTATAACCTTAGCTTTTACAATTATCTAGAATTTTTTTCACAGTATAGTCACTGAAAGAATAAAAAAATCATATTTTTATATATTGTAGGGTATAATGTTGGCTAGATTATTTATTTCAGTGGTGCTACTAAATACAACTAAATGCATCTTGATTTTACTTTTGGTTAGTGCTTGTGGCAGTATGAATTTTTGGAACACTTCAAACCAGAAAAACACTGCTATCTAAGTAACTTTAAATAAACAAATAGTGAAAAAAACTAATGCAGATGTTGACGGACCTCTCCGTCACTAATGTGACATTAATTAGCGAGCGTCTAAGAAGAAAGAGCCATTGCACGAGGATTAGGATTTGCCAAATTTGTTTTTCCTTGAAAAGTACAGTATTATGGAGCCTGTTGTAATGAGGGATTAGACCAAGGTCAATGCTGCTGAAAGATGCAAGCCCACCAGGACCGGCTGCGTCCTCTCTTTAGAAGAGTTCTATACTTGCTTTGCCATCCCTGTAATTATTGATATGTCATCACTGTGTGCCTGCACATGACAATCTAAAGGACAAAAACAACAACAATGGCAATGTGTTTGCACTTGATTGTTGTGTAAGGTTTTCCTATATGTTTCTCTCTCTTCTGTATCTGAGGTGGCTGTCCTTATCTCTCTTTCACAGACCTTTTTTTTTTATTTTTGCACATAGGACATCAGAGGATGCTGCACTCTTTGGGCATTAGAGCATGTCCCGCCATGGCCTTTGTCCCCACAATTCAGAAGACTCACCTGCTGTTCCCAAGGTTTACTGCCTTAAAGCAGTTCCTCGGACAAATAACGATAATTCCTGCACCACTTAAAACCCACAGCCAAAACCAAATATAGCATATGGGTTACCATCTTTGCCATCTCTGGGGAGAGGAGCTAACACATAGATACTTCTATTTCCGTCGCTGCAAGGACATCAAAGACTTGCTGCCGAATAGCACATGGAGTTGTATGAAGGATAGAGAAAAAAAAGGCATCTGGTGAGAGTGATTTTACTGTTGTCATTGTTGTTTTCATGCATTCTGCATTGGGGATTGTCTCCATGTCAAGCTTTAATCCAATAAACATTCTGATGTGCTCTCTTTGCAGAATGTCATCTAATAGTGACTGCTTTTTTGCTGTGAGCAGAGCCGCACCATCTTTGCTCTTATTAAAATTGATAAATGGTTGTTTTTGGAAATAGTGGCGAGAGGAAACCTATTAACTGTTACTGAAGCTTACAGCCATAAACCATAAACCACCTTATGTGCTGTTTAAAATAAAGAATCTAAACTAAAATATGTATCATTTAATTTTATGTATAGCAATGTAATGATTTTTTGTCATAAAATACATTCTACACTCAGCCACTGTACATGAAGACATTAACATTTCACAATCTTCTGCCAATTTTGCTGTAGTACGCCAAACATAAGTGTCAGGAGCAGGATTTCGGAGAGCAGGTGCGCATGGGTCGGTGCATTTTGAGTCAGTAACAGTGATTTATAATGTGCAGTGGATCAGTGCACATTGCGCTGGTCTCCTGAGCCTGTTGGCTGCCCTTTCACCAGAACCAGCAGTCCTTACTGGGGAGATGGATGTCTCGCTCCGACGCCGAATAAACAAATCTCCCTCCTCACTTTCAATCTTCATTTCAAGTTCAGTATGTGCACCTCATTAGAAACCAATCCCTTTGAATCATGGTCGGTTAAAATGCCGCCAATAATAAGATAAATATTTATTTTCCTGCCAAAGGAGATTTGTTCCTCCTAAGAAAAAAAAATTAAAATGCATCTATGAAAAGAATACTTAATTGTGCAAATAATAATACAATTTAATACATTCCAAAGACTCAGTAATCAGCCATGTCATGCTTTTTTAGTGAAATCCCCATATTTAACTGAGAACATAATGGCATATAATGGCATGATGACTAAGTAAACCTTAACATTACACAGTAGCCCAGTTGAGATGAAGAAATTTTGAACTTCAGAGAGAGGAAAAATACAGAAGTTATAAATAATAAAACAAAGCATGTCTGTACAGTCGTTTTTTTCTGTGATGTAGTGTGAATGCTCCCAGTATTGTACAACACCCACATACTTTTCAGACCCCTCCAGTCACCTTCAGCACACTGATTTTATAAACAATGAGTATTCAGCACATAAAGCGCATTTCCATAGTGACCTTGTGACCAGTGATAGTATATATCGCCTATTCAGCTTAATTTGTTGGATGTCAGAACTGCAGTCCAAACCGACAATAACAACCTCATAATAACCAAACAAACTCTCACACACTGATGCTGTGGTAATAACCTTTGCAAATAAGAGCATCACAAATTATGCTCATCATTATGCTCATTTCATTAAGCATTGTCTTACCTGCTACTTCTTTCTGGACAGCTGCAGGAGAATAAAGGAAAAGAGATGTTAATATGTTGCTGTATGTTGCTGCTTCCTTCCATGCCAGAACATGCTCAGTGACTGTTGACACATTTATCAGCCAGACCCCAGTGGAAGAAAGCAGGAGACCTCCCAAGCCAAACATGTATTATTTTAGAGAAAACCTGATGTCGGTCGGCAACATCTTTAATGACTTATTTTCATGTTTCTTGTCTACACATAACAAGCAGTTTTAAAGCTCACTTTAAAATGCCAAGTTCTGTCCTTGATGTTTTTTAGACTTCAAAAAAAATGACACCCATTTGGTAGCGTGTTAATTGTCTCTGGGTTGAACAATGTGCAGACATCTGTCACATTAGGAAGCCGTTATCCTCTTTGACTTGTGAAGATAATTGCTGAGAGAGCTGGGCTCTCACACCAAAGCAGCCTCTTAGTACTACTGAGGTATACTTTGACCTGGATCGTCTAAAGTGGGCTTTATTGATTATTTTCTAGAGCCTAATGAGGTTTGGACCATAAACCTTACTTAGGATGGGATATTAATAAGGATTTTTTTAACCATTTGTAAGCTAATTCTAATCATAAGGCCAGCAAACATTTTCAGTATAGCCAAAGTACATTAGCATTAAAAAATGCAATTATGTACAATGTGCACCAGTGTGACCAAAACAAAATGTAGGATAATTAGGTGGTTCATTATATTCATAGAAAGAAACACATTTAACTACTAGAATAATGTCCCCAAATCATACAGCAAAAAAATAATAAAATACTAATGCTAAAAATACATTTTGCAACAAAAAGAATGATCATTTCCTCACCTTCATGGCAGTACCTTCCCCTGTAGCTGGTATTGATACAGTCACAGAGGACTTCTCCTTGGCTGACCGAGCACAAGCCTTTGTTGCCGCACGGAGAGTGTGAGGCACATATGTATTCCAAATCACTATGAACAGCTTGGCCATCCAACAGTAATGGCAGTGCCTCCCCCAGTTTCAAATTGGCTATTAGGCCTCGGAATGGCGGCTCGTATTTAACAGTGCTGGACGTCAGGGCAGAGAGACGCACATCTGGTGAGATTCCCCCTATGTAGAGGTCGCTGGCCACGACCATCTCTTTCCTCTTAGACTTCACCTCAGCCACTTTCTCCTCATTGTCCACCACCAGCCTAGTCTCTCTGTGATCGCGAGAGAGAAGGACTCTGTGCCAGCGCAGGTCATTGATCCGCGTCTCTGTGTGGAGGGAGGCTGGTTCGGCACAATGGATGGTGAAGCGCATGTGGAGCCTCCCGTCTGCAATCAGAAGCTCCAGGAAGTCGCAGTTCCCTCCGTCATCCAAATAGAGCACCAGGGCTTTACTGATGTTGGTTTTCAGAATAAAGCTGAGCTCACCTGTTGCTTTGGCGTCCCACTGGCCATAGCGTGTCCACTGACCAGGGACCCCCTCATATTCCAAAGCCATTGCTGACAGCAGCAGCCCAGCTAACAACAGTAACCAGGAAGCCTTGCCTTTACACCTGCCCATGATGGTTACTATCTACAACTACTAGCTTCCTTGTGGTCTCTAATTCATATGAATCCAACAAAGTTGCGAGGAGGAAATGTTATCTAGTGTCTACCCTTCTTTTGTTATCACAGTAAAATTAGCAGAAATAAGACTGCAAAAATGATTTTTTTTTAGACTTGACGGTCTATCCTGATTCTTTTTGCCATCTCTCCATGGGCGACACGTGACAGAGTGAACAAATGAGACACATTGCAGAACACTTTGCATCTACTTTGGATCGGCTGAGAAAGGGAACAAACAACACAAGTGATCCAAAATACTGTGTGCTTCCTCGTCTTCGCCATCCAGTGTCTTGGCCTCCATCCAGCACTGTTCCTGTCAGTTCTCCATTGGTTAGCTAGGCACACAGCTTAAGTACAGCCTCCATTCTCCTCAGCCGCCCCAATCATCCTAAAACATAAGAGAAGAATTGGTAATGAATAGCGGAAAAGATTACAAACAATTGATTGTACAAATAATGATCTGCAGTCATTACGAATGACATGGACAATTAGTTACAAAATCTAACAAAATATGAGATATATAGTGATATAGGAATATGAAAATATGAGTGATAGAGGGGTTTAATTGTTAGCAAGAATTCAGCATTTGGCAATGCTTCACATTTTTGTGAGCCATTGTTTTGTTTTTTTCCATTAAGATCATGGCTACAAAGCCTAAATATTCCAGCAGCAGGCCATCAACACAACGCTTTAGCCAAGTAGCATCTCAATCCTGGCACCCCATGTCATGTTTTAGCATCCAGGCGGAGAGGGAATCACAGAGAGGGAATCCCACTGGTTTGCTGAGACCTGAGCTGCTTTCCAAAAGCTGGTGGAAAAACAGTCTGTTTCATAAGCACCCCCACAGATGTTTTGGTACAATCCATGGCCTCACTAACTTCAGTGGTGTTGAGCCCCTTAAGCCCTCTGTGCTCCATGGGATCAAGCTAAGACATTACAGCTAAACAACACATGCAGGCCAGAGGCTGGGACTGATGAAAAGGAAGGTCTGTGTTAGAAACAAACAAACAAAGTATTGAAAAAATTCAATACTTTGTTAAAACAAAAAAGGGTGCACCTCCCAGGCCTAAGGACACAAACAAAGTTATGCATCAGTCTTTGGCTGAAATTGGAACCTGCCCTGTTTATTATGACCATTCACAAAGGCTAAAAACTGCAACTGGTGACCAGTCATAGTGTTGATTTATGTCCAGAGAAACTACACATATTCTAAGAGATGACATTTGTATTCAAAGGGTGACGGTGCCGTTTATTTATCTTTTCATTATTAACAATTTCCCCACAGAGTGCAAAGCTAATAATGAGTTCATTGTACAGACAAGTGCTGTCTGTGTAGTCACAGCCTGTTATAGCTTGTGCCTCTGTGCCAGTGAACTCCAGTGCCGTCCAAAACCTATTAAAAACACATAAAAGAGCTTTACCGTTGTGCAATCCAATTAAGTGATCAAAAACAAAATCTGCATCTGTAATCTATTTCAACCAATTTGCACAAAAGGAGTGGAACAACACTGTCAATCCCTAGAATGCCTATATAACTGCATGACGCCATACATCACACATCTGAACAAACTCGCCATCCGTTTGATTTAAAACGCAGCATATACAATAAATGTTGATCTCTTAACATTCACAAAAAGTACCAAAGTCACCCTGTCTCCTCAGACAGAGAAATAAATCCAGACACTGTAGCAGTTTATATACAAGGTATTGATCTACTCAGATTCAATCAATCAGTCCAAAATAAATACAAACTACTGTAAATAATATGTCAAGTTAAAGCTCTGGGGTTTGCAAGGACCCACAAAGAAAAGAGCTAATTTGTCCACAAGCAAGAAATAATCTTTATGTTATGTTACACTGACTACACTCTTATTTATAGGCTTTTCTCAACTAGGAGCAGAGGTATTTCATGCAAGTTTGGCCCAATTTAATTTCTGCCAAAGAGATAAATATAATATGTGAAGGAGTCTACAGGGAATTACCGCCTCTATTGGGCCTCCTGCTGATGAGGGACTGCCACAGTTGGGTTTATTCGCTAAAGGTAGATGTCGCAAGAAAGAGTGCATCACAGCAAATACATCAAAGTTTCTCCTCAAAGTATCAGAGAGCTCCAGGCTGGGAGAAAACCCTTCTGATAGACGGGTTTATCATGGGAATAGCTGTATCCTGGAAGGTCATAAGAAAACTGACACCCGCTTCACGGGATGAATTGCAATTTGCCAGGGTCAGGTACGGTGTGTGAAATGATGCTCAGAACCTGTCGCAGCTGAATATATGAGGTCGACTTCAGCTTGCTTTGAGTCAGACAAACAACACATTAGCATCATTGTATGTAAAAAGACAAGAAGTCATGCGGTGCTTTCAGCTTCAGGGCCTCACCACATGATAACTGTTTTGCAGCAACTCCCATTAAGAGACTCATTAAGAGAAACTTACACCATGATGTGGGAGCAGATATAACCACATGGGTGATGATGATGATAAATAATTAATAAATACTTAATTAATAAATGTTAATAATTTGCCAAGAAAACTTAAACAAACAGCATATAACGAATAACCGATTTGGCCAATATAAAATGGGGCCCATTTCAAATTGTGAAATATTCGATACAAACAGTCATGTATACGTAGCCAAATGAAATGCAAAGTCAGAAAACCTAGATTTTAACACATACGAGATGTAGCAGAGCCTGCCACTGGGATTTGTTTAAAAGCTGAAATAAATAAGATTTAATTACCAAACAAGAAAAAGCGTAGATGACCATGGGGCAACACTTACTGATTAAATACACTGAAAGCTCTAGTATTTGGTTTGTGTCCTTTGTTCTTCTGTATCTTTGTTTTAATCTTTGCAATCCAGCCTCACCATATACGTTTTTTTATTGTTGTTGTTGTTGTTGCTTCCTACAACAATTTCACCAGTACTCAGAATATCTCAGGGACTATTACACTGACACACATAGGGCAGATGTTACATATAAACCCCTGTCTCCCAAAAGGGCTTTGTGATGCTAGACTTGCAATGTCATTCCTCTGCACATGTAATGAACCTTTAAACTTAGTAAGCACACATTTTAAGCTTAAGTAGGTCCTGGCATGGGAGTCAGGAAGCATATGTTGATGTTAAACCCTTACTAACTGAGTTTTAAAGGGAAATCTAGGTTTTACATTTGTTGCTCACAAATTCTCCAAAAATGCACCACTACAGAAGGGGAAATATAAAATGTTGCACTTTCTATAACGCTTCAGATGTTTCTTGCTTTATAAGGACTGTTCAGCCTTTGAATCACTGGCACTGGTATAATACTGACTCTTTCAAAAAAGTAATAACATCCAATGAAATATATGGGAGAGAGCTCAAATTAGGGGTCAGCTGCTCCCCTCTCCACATAGGACTCACTATTGATCACAATAATAAGGTATCGACTTGTAAGTAAGGTTTTTACGGTAACGCTTAAGGAGGTAACATTGTCTCCTCTACATTTAATGGCTTTTCTCACTGGGTAACATGTTGTTTCTTCATTAAAAACAACAGGCCAATTACCCATCATGGTCAGAATCTGGGGGGGCGACACCAGGGGGGGGCAATTAATCTCATTTCATTGGGGGCCTGTTCCAACGTCGCCAGCCCCCCCGATGCACGCTTCTGTGCATCCTCCGCCATTGAAAAATACCTGATATCATGAATTTAAGCAGGTCTGTTGGCCTTGTTAGTTAACTCTGCAGGAAACAGTGGGTGATTTTTCACCTGCCCCATATTTTACTGCTTTATCTGCTGTGTACAGCAAGTTGTATTGGTATGACTTCCCACAATGCAAGAATTCAGATTGTATCATGACTGTAAACAGGTGCACCCATGGACAAAAATCTAACATCTGACATGCCCTTATGGTAGTTCATTGTTATTGTACCATGAACAATGACACTTTACACCCCTGATGCAGTTACCAACATCACTGCAAAACTGGCGGCGTTGGAACAGGCCCACCAATGAAATTAGATTAATTGGCCACCCCTTGTGTCGCCCCGGCAGATTCTGACCATAATAGAGCTCAGGGGGGTAAAACTTAATGAGAAGTCAGGAAGTACATTAGATATGATATCAAATCACATTTAGTGTGCACGCCACTTTACTTAGCCTGTGTGCCTCGGAGTTACATTTTGTTGTTATATTATATTTACAAAATATAATATTATATATTACAGTAAGCCCCACACATTAATATTCAACACTTTTATTGTGTGATCCTTACTTTGTAGCCGGTGAAAGGAGCAGGGTCTCCTGATAAGTGCTGTGTGCCGAAAGGGAGTCAAAACCCTTACAGTTGAATATAGGGAACCTTTTTGATTGGCTGCTGACAAAGTGAGAGTGGAGGGCTGTCATCCTAATACCATTTCAACCGCTCAACTTTCTCCGCTCAATCAATATATTCACTTAAATGGAACATTCTCAGGATCTATGTGCCGAAGTGATTCAGCACGAATGAGAGTCAACCTGCTATCCTGGGAGAGGACAGAGGGGCACAGAGAGGGGCTGGAGGTTCAACAGTTACTGGCTGTGACTCAACGCCGCAGGAAATTGAAGTAAACAGCTTTTACTTGGATCCATGGCATGACATCAAACAACAGGGATCTTGGTGTGATACTCAGTAACGTTTCAGTGAACACAGTGAGTGATCTTAAAGCATTGCTCTGCAAAATCAAGTGAATAAACAGGTGAGAGAGCAGAACAGGAAGTGGACAGTGGACCAAATGGGAAACTCATTCACCTGCCGCAAGAACACTTGACAAATCTGACGGATACTGCAATAACAAACTGTTATAATAGACTGTTCATGAAGGATTATGTGACAATTGTTCCATGTGCTACTGTGGGAGTTATGTACTTAAAACACTGATTAAAAAACTGTTGTATTAACCATACACTTATATGAAGTAATCATTTTTATTTGCAGAGGGACTTAACAGAATGCTGTTTGAGTATGTAGAGGAGACAGAGCTCAAGGTCCTCTTGTTTTGCAACAGTCTACAGTTTACCCAAGCGGTTCCTAGGCTTACATTGTAGAAGAATGCAGCATTGGTACCCAATGTACCAAATGGTTACTGTTCACCAGCTGTTCAGCTCAAGTTTCCACTCATCAGTTTTCCTATTAGAGGCCAAGTGGAGGTTGAATGCATCATCATTCTCTAAATGGAGCCTGCAAGACCTAAATAGGGATTCTAATAAGGCCTTTAGGAGTTCACGTGAGGAAAGCCGCGTTCAATACGCATGCCTAATCTACTTGAGGCATGGGTCTGTGCATTAAGTAAAAGTTGTTCCACACCTCTGTGATCCTTTATCCCTTCAACCTTTGTGCTCATAGTCTGAAAGACAGGGCATGTTAGTTGCCAAGGTGAGGTACTGTCATCCCTTATGATATATCTATGATATTATACAGAAATAACCTCTGATGCGGTGAGGCATAGCTGATTAACTCTCAAATAACTACATATCCCATTTTGTTGTTAACAATCCAGTCTCCTTCATTTTGCCATATGAACTTACTTTTCTATTCCTATTTGTGTACTTTCCTATTAACTTTAAGCCTTTTTAGAGATATGCTGTCACATAACTGTGTGTTTGTTCTATGCTTCTCAAGTTTACAGCACTTTGTACGATTAACAGAGCAGAAGTATCTTCTGAGTGAGACGAGTGAGACAACAGAGACAAATGGTACAGTCAGTTGAATCATTGAAAAGAATTTCATGTCAAACAAGAAAATAACTTATTACTATTAATCATGGACAGAAACAATGACTGCAATAATGATATACACTTTAAATTAACCAATTAAAAGTTCAATCTAATTTGGCCTGGTATGGAACAAAGATGGGCCTGCCCTACATACACTGAGACATTCTCTTTGATGGAGACATTGGATTAGAGATTAAAGACATCATACATAAGGGTTGCTGACTTTATCTTCAAGCTCAAATGTATTTTTTTATTTCAATTATTTTAAATAATTAATTTAGTGCTTAAACATTTTTTTATACGATGCTTTCATTAATGGTGGAGCTGACTAAGTAAAAAAAAAAACATATTTGCTGTGTTTGCGGGATCATAATGAATAATTTATGCATCCGTCTAGTTGCATGTTTAACTAATTACAGTGCATTACTGGGAATTGATTTCTTCAAATAACCCAAAGACATACATACATGCATTTTTTTTATTTTCAGAGTGAAGAGGGAATGCAAGAGTTAAGATTCCTGCTGATAGTAAAGAATGGAGGATGGCTATTAAAACATCGCCCGGCCTCCAAATCAATGTAGAATGTATTTACTTCTTCATATTTAATCTATGCTCCCCAGGAGACAGTAGGGTACATCTCAGTTCCCCTAATTACATTCACATTTTCCTCCTCTATGAACAAACATTGAGTACAAAGACTATCATGAATCTTTAAAATAACAGACTTAATGATAGTCATCTTGAATGAAGATGAGTAACTGCATTCAACTCCTGAAGACCCTTGGCCAGCACACTGAGAAGTACTGATGCATAGCAGACAAAGACAGTGACCAGGAGATTTTCAAGGCTCCACCAAACCTTAAGTCCACAGCATGTCAGCAGTTTGGCTTTCAAAAATTGTATTGCATTTTTTGGACTTTGCAGAAATTGCAAAGAAGTACAGCGAGAATGCTAATAATCTTTCCAACTGCCTTTCAAAGTAACACAGTAACCTTTCAGACAGACAGTCAGACAGGCAGTGTCTGCAAAATATGTCCTCCCTGGCTAGAACTGCAACTATTAGTCCATTAATCAATTTTGGTAGAAGTAAATAATAATTTTAAACAACTATTTGTTCAGGTCATTTTTCAAGCAAGTTGTATGATATTCAACTGAATGTCTTTGGGTTTTGGACAATTCTGACAAAACAATCAATCATGAAAATAAACAGCAGATAACTTGATGATTATAACCATTTTTATTTAAATAGTATTATTATAACATATAATAAATTATATATTTTATATATATACATACATATATACACACTCACATCTTTTAGGATTTCATATGTATATGTATGCACGAAAGTGAAAGCATGTTTCACATTTATTTTTACTTTCATGGGCGTACATTAATGCATTTTTATGAGGATAAACAATAATTAATACCGTACATGTACAATATAAATAAAAAAATTGTCTGAGAGCACTAACAATATAAATAATACATACATATAAATCTCAATTATTTCACGTATAATAAGCTCCAGGAGGTTCTGGTTAGTTGAAAAAAGAAACACAGTTTAAGTATGAATTCTGCTGCATTAAAAGTAGGGTATATAAATAGGATATGCATGCTAATATAAGCAAACGAAAGGCAGTCTGGGGTTGTCATTCAGGCACTGATGCAGCCCGGGGACCTACAGCAACGTTACAAGGACAGCACCCGCCCTCCACCCTGCAGCACCAAGGACGGAGCCACAGAAGGCTGCTCAGCTGTGTGGGATCACTCTAACAAGCTGCTACCTCAGTCGGGCCCAGCTGAAGCTTCTTACACTGTTTACTAGGCGCCTATAAAAGCAGCCTCAGTGAGCTGTTGTTGCTGGGTTTTAGGTTGGAATAAATTCTGTCTGTGTTCTCCGTGCCAGAGACTCCTTAGTGAATTCAACCCCACAGAGGAGTCTCCTTTAACTTTATTCTATCTCAGGACTTGAATTGTTGGACATTCAGCCTCTTATTTCCCCTCCTCCATTTAGAATGAACTTAGAATATACTATACAAAGGCAGCAAATGTACCCAGAATATGCTGAATATGCTGAAATACTACTGAAGTTATGCTAGGAACATTGGGCTGAGAGATCTGGCTAAAATCTTTATCACAATATAGATTTTTTTTTTTTTTTTAATATAATCATACATTTTTGTTGTTAGTTTTTAATAAGTTTGCTTGTAGTCGTTGTTTTATATGATACATTTTTGTGAAATCATTATATATATGATCAAATCGAGTTACTTAGATTCCACTGAAATATGATGTAAGATGATGCTTTTTATGTTTGGCCAGTTCTGTTTGCACAAGTGCAAGAAGCTTTCATTTGTTTTGTTTTAATTAAATTTCATAATCTCATCAGCACAATACCAATAAAAGTAATTTGAATGAGCTGTTTGTATAATATTACAAGCTGTGTCCCGTCTCAGGATCTAGTTCTTTTTGAAGTCCACATTTCAAGGCTGAAAACGTCATAATAGATCAACCAGGCCGTCTAATTCCAAATAATTCTCCAAATAACGCCTTAAGGCTTTTAACTTTTAAATATGGAGGACTCAACAAGTTACTCTGCATAATTTTGTTACATTTTTTTCCTTGCGTGATAGGAAAAATCAAACATGTTAGTATTAAAAGTGAGAAAGAATAGAAAAGAGAAGAAAGGGAGAAGTCATGAAGCTTCCATCTAAAAATTCAGCTGTTAACAGCACGAAGGTAAAGTTTTAAAGAATGATCAGAATCCAAAATAAGCTGTTTGGATAATGTATGGTTAGCACGGCACCCTGCTCTGTGATATCTGCATTTAGAAGACTTGAAGAATTGAGGCCATCCATCATATTTGCAACGTCATTAGATATGATAATGTATTTGCTTTTTTTTTGGCTGATCCATAGATTTCAATATTGTTGAATGTGAGTGCATCAGCATAGGATGCATGTCATAGCATAATCTGCCATTACACAATCTCCCTGATGTCAGTAATCATTTCTTTAAACAACTTAACTAACAGAAAACAAAGACCAAACAAAAAACCTATTCTGATGCACGCTGGCTGACACAACGGCTGGACACAAAGTTATTTGAGCTAAATGCTAATGCAAGCATGCGAACAAGCTCACAATAACAATGCTAACATGCTGATGGTAAACAGGTCTTATGCTTCCCATGTTCAACATCTTAGTTTTACTGCGTTAGCATTAACTAACATTTAATAGCTGAGGCTGATGGTACTTTAATGGGGATGAAAAACCAAAAAAAAAATGTACCTGAAAAGGATCTACTACTTAATGTTAAGGGCTTACCAAAGCTATTGAAATTCATTCCTAGGGGACATAACTGTTTGAACCAAATTCCATGGCAATCCATGCACTAGCTGAGAGAATTCACTCAAAAAAACACAACAGGAAAGGCGAGGGGCTCTCTAAAGTCAGTAAGAATCATCCTCTGTGGACCATGAGTAATTGTTCAAAATTTCCTTTCAGATTTATTTCCTTTCAGAGGCCAGTTCGAAGTAATTTGCAGACATTGTTTACTTTACAACTGTCAGTCTGGGTTATTGGTGATTTGTGACAAGCATTAATTTGATAAGATGTTGTTTGTTGACTTGTTTCGTTTTATACATCATTGAACAGTAAAAGTCAAGCTGTCTGAATGTATTTGTATGATCATTCACCAGTTTGTTAGCATAAGCATTGCTTAAATCCTAGTAAGTAAGGTGCAATTAAATGTAATATGAAATTGGTTTGGCTTTGTGGTTTTGTAGTTCCATTGTCTATTGTCTTTACCATTTCCATCCTCCAGAGTAAGAGGTTATTACGTGACACTATTTGTATAGTCGTAGCTTGATGGCAGATTTTCTTATTTTAAATTTTTACCATATGACAGAGCAAGATTCCCGATTCCCCATGGTTTCTAGTCTTTAAGATAAGCTAAGCTAACTGACTCCTGGCTGTAGCTTCATAGTTAATACAAACATGAGTGTTGTATCTTCTCACATAACTACCAACAGAGAAGCTAATCAGTGTTTTATACATTTCACATCTATTAACTGCAACACAAGTGTAAACTCTCCCAGCTTTTAGTATGGTTCCAATTATCAGATCCAGTTTTCCTTCCAGGAGCGTGCACATGAAACACTATGGTGTTGCTATTCCTCTTCACGTGTCACCTTTTGTCACACAGCTCGCACTGTGATTAACACATAAAATGACGGGGGTCGTAATTAGATGATACTGATCTTGCGTCATGATTCCATCTGAGCTGAAGTTTCCGGCTCTTAAGTGCTAGTTGTGAGATATTTTTCCACAGTGCATCACAGTGCCCCAACTTCAAATGTATGTCATGTTGCAAACAACACTCTCTTCTCCCAGCTTTATGAATCTTACATTTTATTCCTTCTACTTATTCCTCAGTCTTCAGTCTTTTTTTGGAGGCAACTTCATTGGAATAACTTAATCTTTTATGATGGGCATGCACTCCTCTATGTGGCTGGTGTGAGACTTGAAACTTTAATTACTAATAGATGACATTTACTTTTTTTGTTGAGAATGTTTCTTCTTTAGTAGGTATGGGGGAGCTGGACGAGTTGTTCCATCAGGGAATGAGGATAGGTTATTTTGTGCGTTTGGCTTAAGTTTTTGCAGCTGGCCATTGTCATTGTTTCATAGAAAATCTAATATTTGATGCTACACTGGTGGGATCTTGCACCTTTTTCTATACCTGTTTAATAAGAGATGAATCAATTTTCACATGAACAACATGGTCTAATATTATTGAGAATATTTGATAGTGGGCTTGATATTAAAACTCAACCATTTTGAGGGTTGACTAAAATATGTTTGAAGCATGAAATATTAAGACTATTAAAAGGTGGTTGATCAGATACTTCCTTATCTATTCAGGAGGTTTTGCTTGCTTTTGCAATTGTAGAGGGTATTCTATTGAAGGAAAGCTACAGCATGTAGTATATAGAAATAAATATGATGCACAAAGACAAAACAATGTTAGTTTAACAATGACATTCACAACCAAAAAGTAGAAACACAAGTAATAATATAATCAAAGTACTTTGCATTAATAGATATGAAGAAAAACAAGCCATTTAAATTTTAAAGATGTTATCATACTATTCAAAGTTTATTGCCACAAAAAAAAACAAAGCAAAGCTAGCGACAAACCATCAGTCCCTCAGTCAGGGAACAGATATTGCAGTGAGTCGAAGAACGTTAAAAGATTGCCACTTATAAAATAATTTATCAGAATTAGCTCTGACAGAATATCTAATCTTGTCTAGCTTTAAAAAGGACATGAAATCACTAAGCCAATATGGGAAGAGACATTAGTATTGGTACCAATTAGGCATCAAACTGCAGCAGCACCAGCAATGAAAAATGTCAAACCAGGCTATAAACATATGCTTTCAGACGAGATTTTCTCTGCATATAATTCTCACAGATGTTTTGCATCTGTGGAATGCTTTTTACCTCAGCTGCAAGCTTAAGATACATAATCACCGGCCTCATCAACATCAGCATCAGCAGCATCATCACCCCTGCCATCAGGCCTGTTCTCTTCATCAACAACATAGCCGCCATTATCCTCATCATCATCCTCCACTTGATCCTCTTCTTGACCGTTAACTCATATCTCTGCATCAGCTGTTATCGTGATGATTTATGGGTTGTATAATTTAGAGAGATGTATAACCCTTCCAATATATGTAGTGCTGAAAATGGGATGTTTGTACACACTCTCTCTTCACACTGTGTGCTGCACAATTTTTTTCTTTTATCAGTGACAAGAAAGTAGCCATTTAAAAAATAGGGATCTGAATTGTAAATACTCAACAACAACAATCGTGTAAAATGTTTTTGCAGCATCTGTGGTCATGGTAGTGCTGTTGATTTGTGTCTGTGCCTTTTATGTTCCTACACAAACTGTCAATTTATGTTGCTGGGAGAGCTCACAAATATAGACATACAGAGAAAAAAATGTGTATTTACTGCACCTGTAGATTTAAGTGTGATAAATATGAACAGAACAGAACAACTGATTTAAAGTATCTATACTATACTATATTATACTATACTATACTATACTATACTATACTATACTATATTATATTATACTATACTATACTATACTATATTATACTATACTATACTATACTATACTATACTATACTATATCTATATACTATACTATACTATACTATACTATATTATACTATACTATACTATACTATACTATACTATACTATACTATATTATACTATACTATACTATACTATACTATACTATACTATACTATACTATACTATATTATACAGTGAGTGCATATTAACAGAACAAGAGTTTAATTTTCTCAGTGACACTGACAAACAGCTGACATTTTCACAAACCAGCAAGCCAGGTAATTAGGTAGCGGCATAACGCTAGCTACAAGCATAAACATGGTACTGTGCACACAGTACCCTCATTAAGTAAATGTAAATGCACTGTAGGCGTAGTAAAGGATGAAATGCATGCACATCTGTTTGCTATAGCTGTAATACCATTTGAAATGCTTTTCTTTATAGATGCAATTTTGGTCGGGTTGCAGCAAAATGTGATTTAAATAAAAAGACAGCAGGCAGCATCCGGTTAATATGGATTGAGCACTGCAAAATAAACCTGCTGTGATCACAGTATCTGCCCGGTCTAGCAGGATCACAGCACCACCCTTATCACAATCAGGGGTGGAGGTCTGTGGTGGCTATGAGGGGCTCATCATCATCATCATTAGACAGAGCTCAGCCCTGGTATATCTGTCAACATTGTCTTTAGTCAGTTATTTGTCAGTGTTTCATTCCACACAGAACATGATCTTCACTGCAGGACAATTTGTCTATATTTTTTTAAAGACCGCTCGCCACCCACTCTTCTCTGTTTCAGCACATAATGACATGAGTGATGTGTGTGGACGAGCAGAGGACGGCGTGGAGCGCAATTTAGTCAGACGCTGTCAATCTGACGCAGGTAAGCCAAAGCAGGAATGAGTGGGAAAATCTTTTACCCTCAGAGATGCATTTGATATTCTCTCTGATGATACAGTGAGCTGATATTTCAGGAAATAGCTTTACTGGCCGAACAGGGGGTTCAGACCAAAAGCAGCCCTGAGTTAAATCAACGCAAGGGGCTGCACTGGAGGGGGCGTTTTTCAGGTCCATGACATAAGATATCAAATACAATAAAGAAATGTTTGAGTCACAGATCTGAGATTCTTCAGGCTTCTCAGATGCCTAAACACTGCACAGTGGTTTGTAATACTGAGACACAATTTTTACAACTTATCCCAGAGGAAATTGTTTTATCTCAAGTTGCCATTTAAAAAGCGTTCACGCTACAAAGTAATCCACCAGAAATAAGAGCTTCAGATAATGATTATTTTCATTCGTAGTTTTGTCTTGGACAAATTTTTATCTCAATATCCTAGAGGTCAAGGAGACTTCTTCAAATGTCTTGTTTTTCCTGACCAACAGTCCAAAACCTAATATTAACTTACTACAATGTACCTGGAGTGTAAATGTAAGGATTCTGAAACTAGGGATATACTGATACCAGTATAGGATATTGGTCTGATACTGTGCTCATGTACTCGTAATCATAAAACTACTCCGAAAAAACTACAACTGGTAACACTGTGTGCATTTCCGTGGACACATGCAGCCGCTTTCCCAGTAACTCTCTATCACATCAATTACTTTAGCTGCGAGGTTGTCAGTTGTGCGTCGGCCTGGCATACTCTGTCAGGGTTTCCACCGGTGTATTGCAAGCCACTTTTTTTTAATTAAAAATATTTCTTGAAACTCTTTTACTGATAGCTTTAATCTGTAACATTTTTATTGTCGGTTAACCTTTTTTTATGAACATCCTTAATGCAACTATGCTTTAGAAAAACACAAAGTTGAATTTTAAAATGTCAGCAACATAATTTTGTTACAGTCAGAAAGTGAGGAACATCTGATGAAAATAAAACATGTTCTCAAGATCAATGTTAACAAGTACCCAACTCTGTTTGGGCAAGTACCCAAATGTAATTACTTTGTCTGTCAAAATGTGGTATTGGTGCAGCCCTACCTGCAACTATCGAATGTTTGGCACATCTGCAACAATCAATTACTATTTCAGATCATCAAAATAGTAACCAATTGCTTTTCTTTCTTTCTTTTCTTTTATTGATTCATTAACCACACATTGCAGCTATAATTTAATATTTTTCATTGGACTAAAGTGTTTGAACAACAGACTGTATTTTCTAAAAAGCCAAAATACCAGCATGGATGAAAAAGGGCAGCATGGTGAATTTCTATCATCAAAACACTATTTCATAAAATATATTAGATAACTTTTAAATAATGCTCAACCTTATCAGTTAAATTGTGTAAAAAAATAAAAAAATAATAATATTGAGAGCAGTTATTAGGCTTATTCAGTCTGTTCAGACCAGTGTGCCGCAGCTCACAGACAGGTAATGTGATAAAACACCTCAAAGAGAAATACCTGGAGCTTTAAAAGATTAACTCAGTCAACTACACAAACAAACACACACACACATACACACCCCAAAACAAGCCGTACGTGATTTGTGTGTTTATTTAAATACAAATATATTTCATTCAGAATGTCAAAACATACGCTGATCCAAAAGCAATCTAGAGGACGCACACAGTAGGGGAGTTAACATTAACAGTACACACATCATAGATCAATGAAGTCCCTCTGTTACTGTGACACTTCATAAATCTGCACATCTTTCACACTGCCTCTTTAGGACTCTGAATATGCAAATATTCTAAAACAAGACCATCATGAAAGCAACTGATCTTTACTATGAATGATATTTCCTCCCCCCCTTCAACTCTCAAAGAATACTTAAATTGCAGCAGAGATTTCGTCCTCTCGTACATTACGTATCAATGCGTTTTCTATAAATTTGCTAAACATGCAAAAAATCCAATGAGACAACTAGTCCCTCCTGAGCTTCAGTGACATTACCAAGAGCCATCACTCCGAACTACACTGTATATTACTCATGATGGAAATGTTTGCCCTTGAAATCTCAGTTAATAAGCAGCTATGCTATGACATCCATGATTAGATCATCCAGTGCTGTCACATCTCATCCTGAGGAGGATGCCACCAGACAAAATGGAGAGTGGGAGCAAGCAGGCATCCTACTCTCTGATTCTCTTCTTTTCATACACAAAGCCACACACACAAACACACACACACACACACACACACACACACACACACACACACACACAGCCCGCTTCAGCCGCTATGCAACAGAACAGCCTGGGTTAATCTTGGGTAACAGCTCCTTTGCCGGGATCAGAGAGCTCAACTAAGACCCAATGAGACATTGATACGGCATGGGGGCCTCCTCACACAGGTAGGACACACAAGACAAACGCCTTTATAGATGAAGCCGCCTCGGGCAAGGATAAGATTGATTTTGCAATGCAGTATTAGATGAGATTTCCGTTGCATACTATAACGAATTAGCATGAATCTGTTCCCCATGAGGGACGCCTGCAGACACAGAGTGAATTGAAATAAATGACTGTCCCAGTGTGTTTACCACACCATCCCCCCCCCAATGCTGCAGTCAGTTGGCCATCTAAGTGTGACAGGGCTGGTTCAGGCACAGCAGAGATCAGCGTGATGGATGGACAGCCAGGCAGCTGCTAAAAATCTCTTGATCCGGGCCCAGCCTGATATGCCACTCACTGATCAATTGCATCCACGTAAATCTGCCAACCGCCTTAATGTGACACGATAAGGAAGGAGAAAGGAAAAGCATGCAGGACTGTGCTCCTTTAACCTCAACTATTACAGCAATTTACAACGACCGACCAGGTTTTTCCCCCCACACAGAAGCTACCTTTCATCGTGAACTGAGTCCCGTGGATATTACCCCGAAAAGATGAATGCCTGTGCTGGTGAGAGTAACGTCTGGAATGAAAGAGAAAGATTCATTGAGCGATCTGCAACTAAGATAGTGTAAGACTTTGGCAAAACCATCAGAAGTCCCTGGCAACAGATCTGATGCAAGTTCAATCAAAACGTTTCAACTGGCCAAGTTAGCGGCTGCTGAGGTGATTTAGATAAAGGGTATTATTAGGCTGACAGTCAGTCAAGGTGAATGTTTGACCTTCTTGTTGTTAATGGTGTTTTAGTAAAAAAAAAAATTGTCCTGTGCACACTTTTCTTTTTTAAATGACACCGTTTCACCGTAGAAGAAGCTTTCGGCTGTTCTATCATAAATATTGCAGTATTGATCCAGTCTGTTATTGGACTTGTTTTTCATTGACATTCATTACAAAAGCATAATTTTCATTTAGGGATGGTAAAACCGGATATGAAACTTGAAAAACCCAAATATCACAGGATTCTGGGTCAAATACTTTAATACTGTTGCAAAGTATATCAATATACAGTAATGTGATGGTATTTTAAGAAAGACCGGTTCTTTCACAGTCAATTAAGCTCCCCAATTTGGGCCATTTAGCTGTAATCTAGCCTTTGGGATGAGGAAAATACACACAAAGTTACTGGGAGACTACCTGAAATCCCAGTCAATAAAGTCCAAATCACACCACCCAGCTCTACTTGTTGAAGTAAAAAGGCAGATTCCAAACGATACAGTAGCTAGAGCATACAGAGTAGTACAGATTTTCCCCATCAGTGCTGTGTAGTAAGATTTGGGCCTTGTTGCATTGCCATCTTCTGAGCACTGTAACTGCATAATGTATACCCTGACAGGGTGATATTGTGTTTTATATCTCTAAGGGCACTGATTATGCTTCCTGGGCATATTTTGGTTAACAGTGCGGTTTCAGCTTCCTTTTTCCTCCTGCTGTCACACAGTAACAACAATGGATGAGCTGAAATACTTACGTTTGCAATGTAATGCAACACTTCTGAATGTGCAAAAGACACCTGTATGGAACAGAAAGACACCCCTGCTTTCTGTAACTGCTGGGTCACATATTTAAGGTTTAATAGTGAATGCGTATTCACCTTTGGAGGCTTTTATCTATAAACACTGATTATTCTGTACGATATGTAGGTAAAATTACAACAGTGCAATCATGTGATTATGAACACTTACATTTATTCCTTTTTCTTTGCTATTACAATATCCTCTTAATCAAAACTTGATTAAGGAGCTTTTATCACATTTGTCACTTAGAGGGATTTTTTTGAAGTGTTTTTTTTTTTTCTATAGACAGTGTGTTACCTACCTTACAGTACAGAACACAGAAGTAGCTGGTCTACCGCTGCCTCATTTAGTTAGTTTATTCGGTGCAACCGAACTAACCCTTTAAAACACCAAAGTCTAGGCAGGTAGACCAGCACCTTCCTTGCTCTGCGAGGTAAAAAGACAGATTTTGTCAAAGAGGTCTTGTGGCTTTGAAAAGAGTATTGATAACAACTTCAGTTCACTGTCAGAAAGGGCTGTCTGACAGCAAGATAAATAACTTTAAGTAGTTCCTGAAAGAAAGACTGCTCCCTGAGTTATCATTTGTGAGCCACATCTTGACCACATAACTATTAAAAACAGGTTTGACTTTTCCTCATTGTGCTTCCTGAACTGTCCTGGTCCAATGAAATGACATTAATAATATTTAAAGTTGAGCCGCTTTGCATCAATGAAACAATTTCGGTGTCCATATCTGGACTTTAATACTGTTTTACATCCTTCTTTCTGCTCTTAAACAAAAATGGCACAATGACCCACATTAAAACATAAGCAACAGTGTGCTGCTGGTGTCACAACGCTGACTATAAGGCTCCCAGCTACATGACTGATATTGTGTGCAGGATTTCAGTGATTTAAGTATTTTGTTTCCATTCGAAATATTGCACAAATAATTAAATAAAGCCAACTCGCCAAAGGTGTAGAGAGACAAAGATCTCAACAGTGACCTTTTTTTTTTTTTTTTTTGTCTTCACCATCCAGGGACATAATCCCGGTTTGGCTGTGCAGCTGGCATGCAACTGAGTCACGCGTCGGCCCTGATTAGAAGCAGCAGTGGTCCGCGGGCCCCCTTCCTCTGCCAGAGCCAGGAGTGGAAAAGGCCAGGGCCACCACTTTCAGTCTGTGGATATGACCTTGATGGGGTATGATAGAGAGGAAGCGAAACGATTCGCAATGCCACACAATATCTGTAACCTTCTACTTCCCCAGTATGCACGCTGAGGCTATTGAGCTGTGACACATACACACACGTCAACTCTGCCCTGTCATTATTTCAAACATTACGTCTCAGCCTTTATGTCATCCAATCATTCATCTCTCTTTGCATATTGGCTGGTGCTTTGTACCAGATATCTTAATTCCAAACATTATTTCCTTTTCATACTCAGCAGCTGCCAAGCTAAAAGTCACACGAGAGCAGCTTTACGAGATAATGGCTTAAAGAATTTCAATCACTAAGCTGTACGTAAAGTAACATGATGTGCAATGATGTACAAGCTTAATTCTATTAAGAGCTATAAAATAATTTGCAATATTTTTACTATCACTATTGTGTTAGTTGTTGTTGTAGCAGCTGTAAAAAAAAAAAAATGCTAACTCTACCCAAACCCTTAAATCTCATTGGAAGCAGTGATGGAGACAGATGTCTTGTGAGTCAGACCATAGCAACAGGAGTGTGGTAAAGATGGCACTGAAGGCACCAAAAATACTGAGCGGTGAGTAAAATCTTGGCAGTGGCGTATCCTGTGTCAAAATAGAGCAGATGAGAAATAAAAATAAACACGTAAAGCTTCAAACATAAATGAAGCATGACCGAGGGGAAATAAAAATGCAGTATAGCAAAAAGACAACAGAAAAGCCAAGATTGTGACACACCCTGCTGTTATATCGCTGCCCAGAAAAATATCACCACAATCTCACTATATGCACAAAAGTAATGTTCAGAATTAATTGCATAAGTATATCGCTCTTGTTTTTAGAAGGACTTCCTAGCTGTCAACGTGCTTCTCATTTAGGTAACCAAGTCGCTTACTAAAGAATACAACAGCATTTAAATGAGACCGTCAGCTAAACCAGCAGGGATTTAAGAGTGCAGATAAATGGCAAGTGGTAATGAGAGGACATGCAACGGATCTGAGACATAACACTTCCGTGCTCGCCACAAGTGAGGGGCTGAAAGATAGCGAGTAACAGTAGCCAAGCAGAGGTGGTCACCTAATTCTGGTGAATCGGAAATCCGAGCTAGTAGTCCTTTTGCCTGTTCTGTGAACACAGTGGTTTCCGTTCCCCCCCCCCACTGAGAGAAGTCAGCAACCAAATGCGCCGTGTTACTGATGGAGTAGAATTTGCAAAGCAAATATGGTTTACTGGAGGTGCAGCAGTACGTTTGTGAGATGTGCAGGGGTGTAGCTCACAGTCTTGGGCACCTCCCCCCCATAGACTCATTACCATTTCAAGCAACAAGACAACGGGATAGTGAAAAAATAAAACATCCTTGAATAATATTATAAAAATGAAAAGTCAATGTTATGCATACAGGGAACAACAGAGAATGATAAAATTGTCTTTCTCTGTCCGTTCCAATTCATCCACTTAGAATATGCAGTGTTATAAAAGAGTGTGTGGAACTGACTGACATTTGTGTCTTTTTAAAAACATATTATATTTTGGAGCTTTAATTTGAACCACACCACCCCCTCAGTGGTCAACCCTGCTGAACCGGTGCCAGATAATCTGCTGTATGGAGGCAGCAGCTTCCTACGGGGGCGAGCATTCTGGGCTGCAGGTTTTAAGAAACATTATGTTATCACACAGGTAGGAAACCTTTTCTTACCAGCTCACAACTCCCCCCCCCCCCTGATTGTAAGGATAACATATAGACGAGGGAGACTCCTTTGTTGCAGATGAAGATGTGGCAGCTGCTTGACTCAACTACTGTTTCACTGTGTGTCTGTCTCGCTGCTTCCTATCTTTAAACTGCACAATCCTTTGGCACGGAACATGAAATCCCTCTCAATAATAAATAGGCTACCTCAAGCATTGCAGAGACAAGGGCCCTGCATGCTGTGTGACCCAAACACCACCTTAACTTCACTTTTATGTACAATAAAGGAACACCTATAGCCAACCGGGCATGTGGCACCTGGCACAAATCAAACAATAGGTTGTGTGGCTCGTTTCCATATGATGCAGCCTTTATTGAAAAGGCAGAGCCACCACTGTAGGTGATCTAAAGCCCAACCACAGCTCATGTCTTTCCGGCACGCAATTAAGCGACCTCATCCGCAACCGTGTTGAATTTGAAAACCCTGCCTCTCTCCTCCACCCACCGCAACTGACTGTAAACACTGATAACAAAGATGGTTGGGGGTTAAAAAAAAAAAAAAGCTGATTATCTCTGGCTGCTTGAAGTGAAATCTCCTAAAGACACCACGAGACAAGTGTCAATAATTGGTGAGCAGCAGCTCCAACATCACCCCCCCTCCTGAATATGGAATACAAACAATCCCGGACCACTGACATTGAAAAAGAAAAAAAAAACACACACACACACACACACACACACACACACACACACACACACACACGGCTTATCTTGTATCTTTTTTCCACTGCAGCACGCTTCACAGATAATCACCATATCCATAAGGTCGTTTCTGTGTAGGAGGTGTGAGGTGTCATTTACCTGTGCATCACCCAGCGATCCGACACATGGGATGCAGCGCGAGGGGGGTTGATTATTCCAGCCAGGCGGACGCAAGCACAAAAGAGGAAAACGTTGAGGGGGGGTGGTGGTGGGAGGAGGAGGAGGAGAGAAGGAAAATCCTAAATTGAGCAGAGATGAATGCGGCAGATGAATATGCGACCTCTGTCTCCAGAAAGGAGTCCTCTTCTGCTGTGTTAGATGGTGCTGTGTCGATGGAGGGAAGCCCAGAGCGTCTCCGCGCAGACAAAGATGCTTTCTCTCCTCCGCCGCACCGAGAGCAGCAGCAGCAGCAGCAGCAGAGCCGTCATTCCCCCGACACTTGATGGTAATAGTTTGGTAGGTAGCTTATATGGGTTGAGGGCGCGGTCAGCAGCTGTTGACCAATCCTGCTCTCCATCAAACTAACAGCCACGTTGCCATGGAGGATGAGCCGGCGTTTAAGCGCAACCTTTGGCTGTCAAAGCAGGTGTATCATATTGGAAAAAACAGCTTATCAACATAGGAGTGCCATCTTATTTAAAGGATGGGGAGATCCTACTGAGAGAGACACGGGTCCCTTAACCCCGCCCTGCCCTCTCCTCGTGTTGCCGAAGTGCCCTCGAGCAAGGCGCACCGGCTGCTGGGCTCTCCAAAAACCTCCCCGCGGATTTAAAGACAAGTCCATTTTCTCCAATGACTCATCCTTGCCTGCCCCGTTGTACAGTGAACTGTAGGCTAATTTTAACCTGTCTCCAAAGTAGTGTCTCCATGATGGAGAGCTGTTCAACAAAATCACATCATTTTCATGGAGACTATTATTTATTAATTTTTTTGAGTTTATAAGACCATTCTGCAAAATTCAATGAATGACATAAATATTCGAAAGCTGCCAGCATGCAGTAGACCTAGCAGGTAGCCTAGTGATGTAAGTGAGTTGGTATTTGGTAGAGCTAGAGTACACATAAAATGTAATTGTGAGGTCAGCTATTTGAAACCTTCCCTATAGAGTTACTAATGCAGGAAGTGCTACTGCCAACCCGGGGTCGCCCCTATCACAATGATGTCAGAGAAGAGGGGGCAAGGGGATGCTGTGATTAGGATGTGTAGCAATTAAAACAGTAGTATAATGTATGTTTTGGATTTCTGAAATTATACAGAAAGGGGTTTCTTTAACGGAGCTGTGAAATGGGAAATGGAAATATTTTAAAACCAAATATGGTTGGAATAGTAGTGTCTTGTTAATAATGCTTCAATCTAAATTATTCATGAAGCAAGAAGGTTATTTACTGCACATTTCATTCACAAAATCAAGTCAAAATGAGTTGATGGAAGGATACACACAATTTTTTTTAAATAAATTTGCTTGATGGAAATGCAGAAATAAAAAGGAGTTCAGGACAGAAGCTCAAGTCAAATAAAAGTCTGATGCTTGTGAACATAACCCTTTTAATCTAGGTCATAATGGGGGAAATATATATGTTTTGGATGACCGTCCCAGTTCAATATCTGAGCTGCCTTATATGTTTAGTTTGGACTCTGAGAACAGTTAACAGACGTCTACCAGATGACCTGAAACGTAGCATCTTTTGAGTCACTCCTCCACACAATGTCTTAGCATAAAAAGATGTTGGTGCGTTGGATATGCTGTGAAGTCAGTGAAGAATATTTGACTTGACTCACCCATACAGTACAACCCCCCCTAAAAGCCTGTTAAGGTGAACTGGTAAGGGTTTAAGCCCCCTTGCGAGAGAGAGAGAGATAAAATCAAAGCCATCTTGAATCTGAGGATGAGGTATGAAATATTAATGTTCTGAAATGTGTTTTCCTGCAAAGCGACTCACCCGGAGCGAGCAATTGGGGTTGAATACTTTTACAGCTATATTTCAAAAGCCTCACTGGTAAAAAATCAACTGTACCAGTTTACATTTAACAATGGTAGAAATTTAGTACTGTGTTTTCATTCCAAAAGTATATTTGAGAGCACATTGTGTGAATTTTTGCATATATAGAAATATTTAAACAATATTCAGTGGCGCAAGTGTATAAGTTGTGTTAAAAACAGAAATTTTAACGATCATAAAAACAAAATCTATAAATAAAGACATTCAGCTAATCAACCCAAGCCATTTTCTGGACTAAAAGCATGTTCACAACACATCTGCCTGCCAGTCACATAACAGAGATGGTGGAGTGAAAACCAAACGATGTCCTCATCAGAGGGCTGATTGTTTCAAACCCTCCACTGAAGAGTAAAGTCAATATACATTTTAGAGGTTAAATGTCCATGGATGGTTTTGCTGCTTCTACTTAGCAGAGGTCGAGTGCTTATGAATTTCCTGTCTTCATAGTGGTCATCTTAAACCTGCAGCCTCTCTTGCATTTCAATATCTGTATGATGATTCAGCTGTGACTATTGGCGCCGTATTACAACTTGGCATGGTTTGACTAACAGAAATATGTTATTCAGTTACTCTACATTTTATTCTATGAACTGTTAGTTTGAGTTGGGTTACCATTTTGAATGTTTTTTTCACAACTGATTGTTAAAAGTCTGAAAGGGAATTCAATTTCACACTTCTGACACTAAGGCTTCTGAACCCTGTTAAGCTGCCAAAAAACTTGTTGCAACAAGATCATAATCAAGATTGTGTTAAACACAAAAAGCTGACATCCTGCGTTAATGTGTGTGTTCTTGTGTGTGAATTTCAGAAACACGTGTGACTTTGCATAAATCATACACACACCGACTCTGATTTTTTTTTTTCTGATATTAAGTTGTTATTAAGAACAATGCACAGTAATGGCTAAATAAAACTTCTCTTGATTTAAAAGTGAGGCAGTTTCAGTCCCCTCGTTTTTAGCCACGCTAGCAGCTCTATGGATGAAAATATCAGTATGACAGTCTGGCGATCGGCTGGTCCCCCACTTTAGTCAAGACTGAAATATCTCAGCAATTATTCGATGGGTTGAAAGTTTGTGAGACATTCTAAGTCCTCAGAGGATGAATCCCACTGACTTCACGGATCACGTTCATTTTCCTTTAGTGCCACCATCAGGATTACTTTTTTGGTTTAGAGTGAAATATTTAAACAGCTGGATGGATTGCTTTGAATTTGAGCCTTTCTTCGTTTTTTTTACCATCAGTTAAACATTTTAGTTTGCCGAATACTAATAGTTTTAGACTTAAAAAGCTGGAAAACAAGTGCCCTTTCTGTCAGCTTCAGCTATACCCTGTATCTAAATATCAAATGTTAGCATGCTAAAATGCTAAACTCAGATGATCAGAACATTATACCAGGCTGAACAGGTGTGCAGGGTGTAAGATTGAGCCCTTACTCTTATTGTTTCATATCAGGCATATTGGTGATGTTGTATTTTTAAAGAAAACCTGCAAAGCATAACTTCTGTGCACAAAGCATCAACAAATCAAAAAGAGAATAAAAGTAGAACAGAAAAGTGTGTTTTAATTTAATGTACTAAATCTTAATTATGTTTAGTGACCCAGATGTTATCTTTTGATCCCACCCGTTGGGACACAATCATACATTGTCCAATACATGCTTTTATTGTCAACATCAGTGGTATTTGTGCCCCAAAAACACCTTACCAAACAGTTGTATGTGTGTGTTTTAGTGACCTGTCTGAGGCAGTTATTGATTTTTGTTCTGGTCTAAGGCAGAGTGAAGCTCGGCGACCTACATGAGGAAATAGAGGTGCTCCTCTGTTGTGCAAAGAAATATATATCCACAGTTGCATTAAGATATTAAGCAAGCTTCGTATTATAAGAAAGCCCTCAGGACTTGATTAAATCATGCATATTGTTGAACATGCTCTTGGGATTCAGCAGCAAACTGCAAGGTATTCTTTATGTGTCTGAAAAACAACCCGTCCACCAGATCACAACATTGCTGTGGCTTCTGACGTTCTTGTGATACACTCTGTTGAGTAGTTCAAGCCGTTTGCTCGGTATAATTAGGTATATTTGAAATTCATGAAAAACAGATAGCATAGAGTCAGCAAAAGTGCTGTGCAAGTAAACAAGGTCTCATAGTAAGTCTCAGAGTACCCGACTGACTAAAAGTAAATCTGTGTTTATAGAAATTGCTTTGCAATAGCGGGCAATATTGATTCATGGATGAAATATTGATAAGTTATTTATGTTAATGTCGTATTTGTGTCGCAGATCAATTTTAAGTAATACTAATGAGCAGTATAATTTATACTATTTGTATCTTTTAATATGGTGTAGTAATCAATTACATAAATTATTCATATTTTATTCCATGTTTGTTTTATAGTCACAAAATAGCCATTTTACACCCATGAAATACAGAGTTTTGTAAATTTGGTAGGAAATGTCAATATTAACACCAGCATTGATATGTTGCAGTCATATCGTTTAGTTAACAGCTTAAAAAAACATGTGTAGTATCCCTTTAATACACAACAAAGCTGCTGGTTTCCAATGTGACGTTGCCAGATTTACCACAAGGTGACAGTATTCCTCCTGTGTGGGCCTCTTGTTGTCAGGTTAACAGAGAGACACAATATAGCATTTGACCTGAGTAAAACACTGCAACTTAACAACGTTCCTGTGAACCAGCTGTGATTCATCACCATCAGGCGATATGATGCAAATCAGGCGATTGGTATTCACCAAACACAACACCCTTTAAACTCTATACAACAGAAATATTCAGTGAGGATGCAATTAAATGACTTTTCCCACCATCAGAGATAAAAAACAACATTTCTTATCTTGTCTGTCACTATTAGAAATCATTGCAGGGAAACTGCAGATAAACAATTTCACAGTGCACGAAATTTAATCGAGCAATTTCTGATTTGACATACTTATTTTTTAACTATGTAACTTAATTAAATGCAATACATCATAATAAGAAAACACGGAGGCCTAGTAACAATAGATTGTTGCAGCCCCATGTGTAGGGATGAACGTGTGCCAAGTAGTAGGTGTAAAACCTTAAGTCCATAATTTTTGGTGAGATGTAAACAAAGATGCTCATTTCCTTCAGGCAGAGAAGAAGAAACAGCTTTCCCACCAACAGGCTGAATGTAACAATGAGCATGTCTGGGAGTCAATGTGTGAATGAGGCAAGAGAGAATTACAGCCAGATCAACTTGAGATGCAATTATCCGGCTGCTTAGCTGCGGCACGGTGTATGTTTGGACAGCGACAGTGTGTTTTTGTTGAATGTAGAGATGTGGAAAAAACATTAAAACAAAAACATTTAAAGGACATTTAACTGGCACACAGTCTGAATATCTATCTGACCTTGTTCAAACTGTGTTGGCACGCTGAACCACAAGCCCTATGCTACCTATTTTTACTTTTTACTTACTATTTTTACATCAATCTGACAGGGCTTATATATATTTTTTTAGGCTTTGGTTCCTCTGGAGCCAACCATATGACTATCCGGATGTTGTGGTGATGAAAAATGTATTCCTTTCTTTACCTATAAAGAGCTGAATTTACCAGCTGGCCGAATGCAAAAATACTAAGACATTGAGGGAAAAAAAGAAGAAAAGAAAGGAAAAAGGGATCAATAAAAAAATCAAATGCTTATGAAAAGGATACAGTGCAACATGATGTTGGACATGGAGGTGCCAGACGTAGATTGCACCTGCAAATGTAACACATTATTCTGTGTGACAGCTTTCAGATACATTTACGACTGTGTGAAGGGAGGTTTTTGCTGTACTGTCAGCTTCATATTTTGAAGAGAACAGTATTGAAAAAAAACAAAATCTCCCCAGGCTTTGTTGTTCAGAGCCTGAAACAGACCCGATCAATAGATAAGGTACCCCAAAATATTTTAAAATGTGTTTTTAAAACTACATATATGCCTAATATTAATAAAAGATCCAGATAATTTTACAGGATGTTTGGTCGCAACATTTTGAATGTAATTATAAGCAACAATATGTTCACCACACTCAGATTAGCAATGACGTTAGGGGCGAATCAGAGCTAAATGATTCCAGCTGTGAAAATGATTATATATTATTATTATTATATATATATCCACACCAAATCTAAAATGTCAACGTCGTGTTAGCAACAGCTTTTTCCTTTTTCGTCACCCATTTTCCTCTCTGCTATGCCTGCACATCCTGTAAAATGTCTGCATATATTTATGGTGTGTTAACAAACATTCATTCATTCATTTTTCATTCATTTTCCGTAACCTGCTTATCCAGTTAAGGGTCGCAGGGGTGCTGGAGCCGATCTCAGCTGTCAGTGGGCGAAGGCAGGGTTCACCCTGGACAGGTCGCCAGCCTATCACAGGGCAGACATATATAGACAGACAGCCATTCACACTCACATCCACACCTACGGGCAATTTAGAGTCTTCAATGAACCTAAGCTGCATGTCTTTGGACTGTGGGAGGAAGCCGGAGAACCCGGAGAGAACCCACGCTGACACGGGGAGAACATGCAAACTCCACACAGAAGGTTGTCTAGCCCGGGAATTGAACCCTCTTGCTGTGAGGCGACAGTGCTAACCACTACACCACCGTGCAGCCCGTGTTAACAAACAGAGTGATCAAAATTCAACATGCATGTTTAGGGCAAGAAAAAGTGAGACAATTTTCCCAGTTTGCACCACCCTCCGATAAGCCACTGTCAATCAGTCGCTCTCTACACACTTTTCTTATGTCTGCCTGACAACACAGGCGCCTTAATAACTGTGGTTACTGTTGGGCAATCAGAGCATTGATTAACATCATAGTTAATTGACTTCATATTCTCTAAGGAGTAAATTTAAAATCAAAATTAATTACATTTCCATGCGTCTTCCTGATTACATGATGAATAGATCATGAATAACTGTCAACTGGAAAGACAGATACTGTAGATGGACAATAAAGAGGTTAGAAAAAAAAACAAATGGTCACATTGTGCTGGCACGTGGATGTGGTTCAGTGACTAGGCTGTCCTAACAACTCCATTTGTTGTTGAAAACTTGCCTTCACATCAAGAATATTGTTGTTTTTTTCACAGTTTCCATCAGGCAGTGCATTCACTCTGTGTGGTCTAGAAATGCTTGATGTACCATTTGACAGAACAGCCAGTAGACATGTAAGAACATAATTTGCTCATCATAATGGACAAATCGGGGCCAAGCCAGCTTCAATCTCCGTCATCTGTTGTGTGATGGTTTCTCTGTTCTGGGGGTCATTTGGCATGCAGGAATATTAAAAGCAACATAACAGGAAATGGTGTAGGCAGCATTTATGTAATGCGTAAGTTCTAAAAATTCTTCAAATGATGCAGAAAGGTCCATTAAGCACTGCCAACCACCACAGGCAATTTGATTTCTATTAAGCTGTTGTGGTGTTTGACAGTAGCATCTTTTATTATTCTTTCTTTTTTGCATCTTTTCTAATCATGCACCAGAGTGGCAAATGGCTAGAAAAATGTTTTGATGTTACTCCCAGTACTTTTCCTGTCAACATTTATTCAAAATGCATTGCAATCGAGTACATCTGGACATTAAAGTAATAGTCACCCTTTCATCCAGCTTTTAACCAATTTCATTCCAAAGGCAGACCCCCCCCTTTAACAAGATAATGATAAGCGTGTACTGCATCCCACTGAGAACAACTCAGCGAATAGTGCCTTCCTCCTTCTGCTGTGGTCCCACCCATAGTAATATACTAGTGTTGTCTGCCGGCTCTGGCTGACATTAACAAGATATGCCTTTCAAATATCATGGCCTTTGGGACTGGGTCAGAGTTACTATTTATAGAAGGTCAAGACATCATGATAGTTTGGCTTGCAAGAGTGATAACTGAGAATAGAGCCAGTTTTAGTAGCTATGCTGCAGCTGCTTTTGTGTCGGTTATTGCTCCAGGCTCTTGAACAGATGTGATCTACATAGACTCTGGATCACTGGTTTATAACTAGTACCGCTACTTACAGTACTTATGAAGTGATACAGTAGCATGGAAATGTTAAACGTTGCAATACTGCTGTTGGTGTTTCAGAGCAGGCTATGTGAGCCCATATCCAGTGCGGATTGCTAAAACAAAATAAGCCCTCTAACTTCACTTTCATGCAGAAACTTATAAATATACTTCATCCTACAATATATGAATTAGCTGATTGCTGCAGTGCTTTGCTTTTTAGTTGCAACAAAATACATCTAATGTATCGTAACCATCTGCTGACCAAGGCTCCCCTGCCAACTACTGGGAGAAAAATAGGTTAGCCACTGTAACTGCCAAACTTTGTCACCAGCACATGTGCCTTTCTACAATAGCAGACAATGCTTTACACACATGGGCAGTGGAGTGATTACATGTTAAAAAATATGACTAGAGAAAGATAATAATCAGATTTGAAGTCATGTTGTTTTTTTAATGATGAAAATGAATTGTGTCACATGAAGTTAGTAATAGTGAAATACAAGGATGACCAATTATAATAAATAGGAAGATTGAGATTGATTATACTGCTTTGATCAGAAAAGAACAGCTGAAAAGATAAAGATGTACTTTAAAAGATTTAAAAGCCATTATTCTTTAAGATGCCATGTAGTGCATATTTTTTATCCAAGATGGGCCACTTAGTTAAGCATGTGTCACATGATTCAAAAGTTACAACCTCTATCCTCAACATATGCCCCACCCTTTACCAAATATATACAATCTGCTCCACCCTCTCCTTAATATTCATAGCTGGGCCTTTAAAATGGTGAACCTGACCCTGTGGTGTGGCTCCTCTCTTGCTGTGTCTGGGCCTGGTGGCGTGTGACTGCTGTGTTACTGTTTACCTTCCGCCAGAGTCAAGAGCCGCTGAGCTGCTACAACTCGTGCCACCATGTCTAAACCCTTGTCGGACCATGATAGAAGGAAACAGATTTCGGTTCGTGGCCTCGCCGGTGTTGAAAACATCTCAGCATTGAAGCAAGACTTCAACAGACATCTCCACTTTACGCTGGTCAAGGACAGAAATGTGGCCACCAGAAGGGATTACTACTTTGCTCTTGCCCACACTGTGCGGGAGCACTTGATTGGCAGGTGGATCAGAACCCAGCAGCACTACTATGAGAAAGATCCCAAAGTAAGTCATAACAGCACCAAGATTTTATATAGAGCATATCAATTTAATAATTTACCTAAAACACATCTTGTATTTGTGATAAGGAAAACTACAATACCACATTAAGTACATTTTGCCCCCCCACACACACACACAGTAAATGGGGAAACAGTCAACTATAGCTCATCTAAGAACTGGTTCACACCTTCAGGACATGTAAGAAAGTCTGTTTCATTGTGCACTCATTGCCTGCTCAGTAAACAGAGCTCATTCTGAGCCACAACTTGAATCTTATACCATGTCATGAAATAACTTTTACCCATTTACCACATATTAAACAAAAGGCCATGAATCATTCTCATAAGAGCCAGGGATTTATATTCTTCCACTGTACTTCGAGCAGCCTGAAGTCAGTGTAAGGTCATGACATTTAAACTTCATCAGGACTTCTTAGCGCTCTGCTGGTATGCCATCGTTCTTAAAGTGTGTTGTAATGTTAAACCTCTCTGTGACCTTCTGTTCCCATCCTGTCTTACCATAAAGCACATCTCCCTTACTTGTGTCATATGAGCACATGCCTTTGAGTTCACATATAAGCCGTCACAGAGAGTCTATCAGAGAAGCTATGTCCTAGCCACTGCAGTGTTTTTAAAGACCAGCTACAGAAAGAACCTTAGTACAACAATGGAAAGCTTTCATCACTAGAATAAAGCAGCTAAAAAAATTGCAAACCACAAAACTGTGTTATCACAATTGAGGTTTTTAAGAGGCAGAGTGAAAATTGTATTTACTTAGCGGGAAAAAATGTTCTTCGCAAGATCATTAATATACTCTAGTGAATAAAGAGGATGATTTTTCTTTTCTTAACATGGGGAGAAAATGTCCCCACTCCTCTCGGCTTAGAGGACTGTTCTGTAGTTTAAGTACAAAAGCCCTTAAGTATTGATATCAGCAGGGAGACATTTGCTTCTCACATTAAGCTAGTTTTCAGACACTGTCTAATTAGATGTTAGTTGGCTGCAACCTCTAACTAAAAAAAACCTCCAACCTCCCAGCTGTATCACTTGTTCTGGTGCTCTAGACTGAAAGGACAAAGGTGAATCCCTTAAAGGTCTAAACAGAAACCTTGAGAAGGGAGGAAATCTAAGTTTAGGCGTGAGGTTTGTGTTGCATGTAAAATTGCGTTCTGCAAAGTCACTGTTATAGCAACAGGATTTATTGTTCACAATGCTAATCCATGCATATTTGGGGCTAAAAAAACAGCTAATCAACAAAAGTCCAATACAATGTGTAACAAATATATATATATATACATATATAAATCAAGAGATAGAGGTAGCTACTCAGTGTTATGGCTCTGTCAGTTGTATTCATTATTATTCTGCACATCTATCTGTACCACTTCACTCCTCACTTGAACTCCATGATTAAAGAGTATCAGGCTCAGCCTGACCTTTGCAGCGACCTCTACAGGAGCTATTTTTTGCCCGGGCCAAAATGTTGGTGTTATGTAACACCAAGAGCAATCTGTCCCCGAGTCCCTTCTCCTCTCTCCCCTCCTCTAACTCCCCTCCTCAGCCAGTGCCCGCCCCCTCCATGTCAGTGGAGGAAAAAAAAAAAAACTAAATGGCAAAGGCTAAACACAGGCTCAGGTGGCATATTTCGTGCACTCCCGACCATTAAAACTAAATAATTAAACTTGAAGATTCCTTTCATAGTCTGGGGCAGATGTTATTGGGATCTTTGGCAGATGATTTCACAGATTCAAACCAATCATGCTACCGTGGAGACCTTTCTGTAATCCTAATCATACAATGACACCCAAATATCATTTAGTTTGTTTATTTCTCCCCTTCTCACAAAACTGTAGCGTGTGTACTACATCTCCCTTGAGTTCTACATGGGCCGCACCCTCCAAAACACCATGGTGAACCTCGCGCTGGAGAACGCCTGTGATGAGGCCATGTACCAGGTGAGAATAACACTATATCTATTCCCCTTACAACTGTGAGATTATATTTGTACAACTCTTGCAAAAGGAGCATCATCTCATTGGTCCATGTTGTGTCTGTTGTCTTATAGTTGGGTCTGGACATGGAGGAACTGGAAGACATGGAGGAAGACGCTGGTTTAGGAAATGGTGGCCTGGGACGTCTGGCTGGTGAGCATCTTTTTCACACGTAATATTTGATGAGTTCAAAGAAGGTTTTACCCCTGCCGACTGATTTAAATAATGCATAAGTCAGATGTTGATTCATTTTTTTTTCACGCGCTGTCTCTGGTTTTCAGCCTGTTTCCTGGACTCCATGGCTTCACTGGGTCTGGCTGCCTATGGTTACGGTATTCGCTATGAATTTGGTATCTTCAATCAAAAAATTGTCAACGGCTGGCAGGTAAAAAAGAAACGGATGTAAGACTTTGTGGTCTTGTTTGAGGCTGTGAGCAAGAACAGATGCTTCTTTTTCTTTTTCACCTTAAATCACCTGCTGGATTTGTTTCCTTCGTCATTATCATGACCTTGTGTTCATTATAATTATTATCTGTCTGGCTCAGCTCAAAAGCCACTAATGAGTGTTTTTCCCTCTTAATATAAATGTCATTATCCAGGTTGAGGAGGCTGATGATTGGCTGCGCTATGGCAACCCCTGGGAGAAAGCACGCCCTGAGTACATGCGTCCTATTCAGTTCTATGGCAGGACCGAGCATCACCCCGACGGTGTCAAATGGGTTGACACTCAGGTGAAAATATAATTTAAAGAAAAATATACATGAATTGTAATGGAAGTTTTCTGAGGTGAGGTGATTTATTTGTTCATGTCTTTTCCCTGTGTCGGTATCGACAGGTAGTGCTGGCTTTGCCATATGACACCCCTGTCCCTGGATACAGAAACAACGTCGTCAACACCATGAGGCTGTGGTCAGCGAAGGCTCCTTGCGACTTTAACCTTAAAGACTGTACGTGTCTGCCAGTGATCAAACGTTTTGAGTCATGCAACAGATTTCAAATGAGCTTGAATGAAAGGAGTTTATGTCTTTTTCCCCTTACAGTCAATGTTGGTGGCTACATTCAGGCTGTTTTGGACAGAAACTTGGCTGAGAACATCTCCCGTGTGCTGTATCCCAACGACAATGTAAGAAAATATGTCTATTTTACCTTTTAATCCATCAGAACTGCACAAGGGATGGCCATGCAAACCTGGATTAGAGGAAATAAGAAGAAATGAGAAATGTTATAGGAGCTGTCGACCGTATGGCTCCTGTATGACTGCATGGCTCATCTTAACTCAGATGGATTTCCATAATTTGGACCCCGACTAGTATCCTTTATCTTCAGCTAGAGCCACCATGTGCTTTTTCAGCTTCCTCTGAAGCTGTCTTTTATAGTAGGCATAAGAGCTGCCCACCATGTGCTGAGTCCCTGAAGGCTCATGAAGGAGGATTTGGGAGATAACCATCTAGCTGCAGCTACAACTCATGTCAGGTCTGGTAATTTATGTCGGTGCAAGTAAGAGCAGAAACAGTGGAGGACCTGATATCACAGCTTTGATTGAATTCAGTCCAGCCAGAGTTACACTGCTGTTCTATCATATTGTGTATTTTAACATTGTATTATAAAACCCTGAATCAATTAGTGGATTCACTGAGTCGTTCATCAAAATGAAACATTTTCAGCTGTTCAACATCATCAACAATAACAACAATCTCCCTCATTGAAAATCAGAAAGGTTCCACTTTCCCCAATTTCACATGCATATCATTGAATACTTCACATCAGGGTTGGCAACATAACAGCTTAGTCATTTTATTTTAACAGACCAATTAATGCTTTAGAATAACTAATATATTCAATTAATTATGAGACTATGATGGGGCAGTTACCACTTTGCATATATTAAAAACCAGAAAATAACATAATTTTACGATTTGACAAATGCACTATTTCACAATTCCCACACTTTCACACAGGTGATAACCGTTCTCTCTCGCTACCTGCATGTTTAATAAAACACACGGCTTGCAAAAAAAGCCTCTTCTCTGCCAAGCAAGCAGTTAGCCATATTTTCCTGGGGAACCACGCCACGTTTAATCTGATTATATTTAAAAGCGGTTTGGTTTACAACAATGTATTTCAGCTGATCGTCACTGAGGAGTTTAATCACAAATTTGTCTTCAAGAAGCAGACTTTTCATCCACATTGTTCATATTAACCACAGTCACTTTCTTCTTCAAACTTCTGCCAACTACAAGCAAAATGACATCAACAGTGGGCTACTTGGAAAACAGCCAATCAAAGTGCAGCAGGCCTGTTCCATCTTTATCTTCTCTATGGTGCCTTCCGGTGCCGTCCACAATAATCGCACGTTAAGGCTTTGTGCATGCGCATTGATGTTTTCCAACACTCTGGGCTTGACATATCGGTGAGCGTGCGAGCGTGAGGCTATCCCCAAATAGCGGCATCGTTCTCGAGCCAAACGCAATTTAAACACCCCTTTAAAACCATACTAGGCTATACTATATGCGAACACTGACCATTAATTGTAAATTATGAGAAAATGACATCAACAAAGGGTTTTTATGTCATGCATTAATCCAGAAATAAATGAATTTGTAAATCCCAGCATCACTATAATCACACTTTTTTCTGTTGCCAGCAGGTGGGGCAAGGTGATAGTTTAGTTGTTTTTTTAATTTTCTTATCACTTATATATTCATTATTGATAAAGAATACATAAAGAAAACATAAAATAAACATTGTCTTCACACTTCAGTGGTCACCTCTTCTTCAGTGGCTTGATAAATGTGAAAATAAACAAAATGAGAAAAAGAAAAATATGAACTTTTAAGGACACTGGTTCAAACACTGATGACTGAATTCAGCTTTCACAAATATCTAAAAACAAATGATGGATGCAGCTCTACATTTACACAAAACACATACAACCGTATAACATGGGTGTTTGATGTTATGCAAAAGTGATTACAATTGCATGATAAAAACAATACATATTAGATACAGAGCCACTGCTGTGATACTACTTTCTTGTTACCTTTGGTTTGGGTAAGTATTTCATCAATATGGAAAGATATAAATGTCCATACATGAATACCAGTCAAGAATATGCAAAATGCTATGTTTAATGAATAAAAAAATATATTCACGTTTGCCTACAGAACAGAAACAGAAAAATGTGTGTCTTTGTCCTCAGTTCTTTGAAGGAAAGGAGCTCCGTCTGAAGCAGGAATACTTTGTGGTGTCTGCCACCCTGCAAGACATCATCCGCCGTTTCAAGGTCTCTAAGTTTGGCTCCAGGGAGATCGTTCGCACAGACTTCAGCAAACTGCCTGACAAGGTGAGGTGAAAAACTCAACAAACTACTTTCTGTCAAAAATGAAAAAGATTCTTCTCTGATGTTCTCTCTGTGCTTTTCTTAAATTGCCTCTGACAGTGAGTTAAACAGGTTGTAGGTGGGTTTAATTGTATCTTATTGAAATGAACAGCTACATGTAATATTCTAATTCTGTGTTGACATTTAATAATGTTCTGCATTATCAGGTCGCCATCCAGCTGAATGACACTCACCCAGCCATGGCTATTCCTGAGCTGATGAGGGTTCTGGTTGATGAGGAAAAACTTCAATGGGACTTGGTGAGGAAGAGCAACACCTGTGTAACAACAGAGCTTCATGTTTAATAGCTTCATAGCTTTATTTTTTCAAATGTAGAACTTATTTTAGTGTTTAAAACCATGACCCTTCTCTTGATCTGCTTCATGTTGCAGTGTTTTTAATTGAGACATCACTATTTTGGTGAATTTCAGAAACAATTACCACCACCATTAGTAAAAAATAATGGTATATAATACTGAAATACAAAGGTTTTTTCAATACAAGGGTGTAAATATGATTTAAGAGATGTTTGTAAGTTTACCGTTCAAAAAGCTAAAAAGGGGATTAAAAGAAAATGAATTTCTATTGTTGGGGTTAAAGTTACGAACAATTCTAATATAAATGTAAGAATGTGTAACACTTTTTGGTTTTCAAAAGGACTGTTTATAAAACTATTTTTGAGGGTTACAAGTCTGAATGAAATATATTTTTATTTTATTTTTTTATATATCTTGTTTTCTTGAGAGTGGCTTTATTGTTGGGAAAGTAGGACAGGCATATCTAAGCTTAATGCTTCTGCCTATGCCTTTTCAGTTATATTGTATACTATATTATATATAGGCTGTATATATTGTATTGTGTGTGATGACTGAATAAAAATATTGACATGTAGGCTGTGTGTTTCCTCTTGCTGGTGTTCAGGCTTGGGACATCTGTGTGCGCACCTGTGCCTACACCAATCACACCGTCCTTCCTGAAGCTCTGGAGCGCTGGCCTGTCGACCTGTTTGCTCATCTGCTGCCTCGCCACCTGGAAATTGTCTATGAGATCAACCGTCGCCACCTGGAGGTGAGTACTGCACATTGCAACATGTCAAACATTTCCATAATGCACTGCATAACATGTATATATTTATGGCAGCAGAGGGTTCACACTCTGTTAGTGTTCTCTCTGGTTAAGTGCCATAATTATAAAGTCTTGCAATGATAAAATGTCTGTACTTTCATCAGTGTGGTTTAACACAAGGTACAAGTTAAGGAAGTGGGATAATGTTAAAGCTCGGTGCAGTCAAAACATTTGGGTGAGGATAACATTTAAAGGGGGACTTTTGCAGAGTAAAATTTAAAAAAAAAATTGAGATTTGGAAGGCAGAAAAAAAGAAGCACATTAATTCAAATTCAGTTATAAGATGTTTTCAACCTTCTGTGTGGAGTTTGCATGTTCTCCCCGTGTCAGCGTGGGTTCTCTCCGGGTTCTCCGGCTTCCTCCCACAGTCCAAAGACATGCAGCTTAGGTGCATTGAAGACTCTAAATTGCCCGTAGGTGTGGATGTGAGTGTGAATGGTTGTTTGTCTCTATATGTTTTCTCTGCGTATTATTCTTGCCACTGTGAAATAGATAATGATCAACTTTAAAGATCAGCATGAGGACCTAGATGTTGGAGGTCAAAGAACAAAAGTCCAACGTTCTAGAATGGAAGAATACATTATGAGATGCAGCTCAACAATTATTTACTACATACCGATGAAAATGGTCCTGTTGCTGCTCATTAGTATTATTTTAGAATAGCCATGTTGATTTAATTTAATATACATATATGACAATATAAATCTACAATTCAGCATGCAAAAACAAAAAAAATACAACCTATGAGTTATTTTTTTGCCTCATGTTCTTTTGAACTTTGCAGAGAGTTGCTGCCAAGTTCCCCGGTGATAATGATCGTATGAGCCGCATGTCCCTCATCGAGGAAGGCGGACAGAAGAGGATCAACATGGCCCATTTGTGCATAGTGGGCTCCCATGCTGTCAACGGAGTGGCCCGTATACACTCTGACATCCTCAAAGCTACTGTGTGCGTCCGCTAAATAAACATTTTACCTTTTATACTCTGAGGTGGTAAATCACCAAAATACAGTACATACAGTATACGTGTAGTATATGTAGTAGTATCTGTTTCATAAATCCCCAGCCTCTGTGCTTTCATGGGCTTCTGCATCGTGTGTGTGTTCTGATTTATGTGATGCTTCCCTCTGCATGCAGTTTCAAGGACTTCTATGAAATGGAGCCAGATAAGTTCCAAAACAAGACCAACGGCATCACTCCTCGCCGCTGGCTGGTCATGTGCAACCCTGGGCTGGCTGAGGTCATCGCCGAGGTCAGCTGTGTTTTAAAGTGCACATGTCACACAAACAACATGGTTGGCTAAATAGCTTTGATTTACTTATTCTCCTTTGTGGTCAATAGAGAATTGGTGAGGACTTCATTCGTGACCTGGACCAGCTGAAGGGTCTCCTCAAATTCGTGAACGACGAGGCTTTCATTCGTGATGTTGCCAAAGTGAAGCAGGTGAAGTAATATTTTATTCTTAGTTTGCAGTAACAGTTATGTGTCAGTTTGGAGATACTTGTGAATAGATGATCACGCTTTATTACACAAATCATCAGGTAATCATTGTATTTTAATAATAACATGCACAGTTTCCTTTTTTAATGTTGTTGTGTGTTTAATACAGGATGTTGAATTTGTCATCCTTTATATAATGAAGTCAATGTTTGGATAACGTAGGAAAACAAGTTGAAGTTTGCTGTCCACTTGGAGGAGCACTACAAGGTGAAGATCAACCCCAACTCCATGTTCGACCTTCAAGTCAAGAGAATCCACGAGTACAAGAGACAGCTGCTCAACTGTCTGCACATCATCACCTACTACAACCGTAAGTGCACATTCAAAATCTGCTGCCTGACACATTTTCTCTGATTCAAATACTATGAGTTTTGAGATGGTTTTTAGGACAAAAACACACAGACCCAAGTCCTGTAATCTCTTTATATCTCCGCCAGGCATAAAGAAGGAGCCTAACAAGCAGTGGACTCCAAGAACTGTCATGATTGGAGGAAAGGTTTGTATAAATGAACAGAATGCAACTGGGCTTTAAAAAAGGAAATAACCTCACAACTCAAAAAAATAAATGAAAAAGTAAAATTCATCTAACCTTCTTTATGCAGGCCGCTCCTGGATACCACACTGCCAAGATGATCATCCGTCTGATCACAGCTATTGGTGAGGTGGTCAACAACGATCCTGTGGTTGGAGATCGTCTCAAAGTCATCTTTTTGGAGAACTACAGAGTCACACTGGCAGAGAGAGGTAGTTCCCAAACTACTGCCCTATTCCCATGTTTTTTTACTCTGTCTATCTGCTCTCAGACTTGTCATCCTGTTCTTCTCTTTCTTCGCAAATTACCCCAATCAATTTTTATACGCAGCATAAAACACCAAAAATGCTTATTAGAGTCATTAACCTCACTACTTCTGTCTTTCAGTTATCCCTGCATCTGACCTGTCAGAGCAGATATCCACAGCTGGCACTGAGGCCTCTGGCACCGGCAACATGAAGTTCATGTTGAACGGCGCTCTGACCATTGGTACAATGGACGGAGCAAATGTTGAGATGGCCGAGGAGGCCGGTGATGGCAACCTTTTCATCTTCGGCATGAGGGTGGACGATGTTGATGAACTTGACAAGAAAGGGTAAGGAATGAACCATCATCAGTCCAAACTTTGTATCTACATTCTCCACGTGTACCTCCAAAATATTTTGTTCTGTAGCTCATAAAATCAGTCCACAGTGTGATATTACATCTCCACTACACATGTTTCATGCTTGAGTGCTTTTAAGTCTTCATAAGTCTTATCAGTCTTCACCTGTATTTCAACAGTGAAGACCTCAATGCAGTGAGCTTCATGAGCTCTCACAAGCTTTGGGCTCTCTCACAGAGGTTTTCACTTTCTCCAGACTCAAGTGTTTTTTCTCCACCCAAAGCTGATATTGTCAACATTAACTGGCCTTGGGGAACCTGCTGATACCTCTGTATAGTCACCGACTATTACACCTTATTTAATAAGCCGCTTGCTACAGCAACAAGCTGGTGCTTCTGTTTTTCTGAATGTGCGTATTGTTTACTTTCGGTCCCTCTTAGATACCACGCTCAAGAGTACTACAACCGCCTGCCTGAATTGAAACAGGCCATTGACCAGATTGCTGGAGGCTTCTTTAGCCCAAAGCAGCCTGACCTGTTTAAGGAAATTGTCAACATGCTGATGCATCATGACAGGTAAAGACACATCTAACATTACCAGCCTGAGGCGCACACACGCGTACACACATACAAATAAGAACGTGTATAAACTTGCACGCTGGAAAATAAAAAGGAAAGAGTGAAAACGGCTCACAGTCTCTTGCATGCACACCAGCGTTCAGTAGACGTAACAGTACACACATAAACACCATATGCATTCACATTGCACTGTACATGTGAGTTAATTGCATTTTGTTTCTGCACAGATTCAAGGTCTTTGCTGATTATGAAGACTATATAAAATGCCAGGAGGAAGTCAATGCTCTTTACAAGGTATGTTCCTCAAAAAGCTACATAAGCCACACGGTTCCTAAAGCTCTGTTATGCATTCATAGTAGGATTTTAATTAGTATGGGTATATTATGAGCATAACCATGGAAGGGTTACTGATCATATAATTAGTAAATTATTGATAACTTAATCAATCATTCTCATCCTCGCATCAGAACCCCAAGGAATGGACCAAGAAGGTGATCTACAACATTGCAGGATGTGGCAAGTTCTCCAGCGATCGCACCATCACCCAGTACGCTCGTGAGATCTGGGGCATGGAGCCCACACTTGAGAGTCTCCCCCCACCTGACGACAAGCTGTAAACTGTCTACATGACGGCACCACACCCCCAACTTTCTCCACTTGTATCACAACACGGACACCTTAGCATGGTGGATCCTGTGCGTCTGGTAAAAAGCCACCACAAACCTGCGTCCAAAAGGGATTTAGCATCCAATGCTTCCTGCATTACTGCATTGTGTCTTACACAATCTCTTGGCTCTGGCTAAGTTTACATTCTTCACACCAGCAGATTCAGTATAACCATGTTACAGCAGATACAAAAGCTTTGTGGTGGGCTTTGTGAATATATTGGTGATATTTTTTATTGAAAAAATACAAACTCTTGTATTTCCACACTGAATAAAATCTATCTTAAATGCTACGACAGCCTGGGTGACTTCTTTCAGCTGTTCCCATTCTATTTCTGGGAAAATCTGATATTTCCTGGTAATTTATTTAAGGGTCAAGTATTTCAGTTCTGTGTCTCTGCAGAGTACCACATCCTAGAATCCGATTTGAGAAAGAGTGTATCAGCTGAAAAACTAGCAAAACACCCTTACTCTAAAACCAAAAAGCATAAGGTACAGATACTTTAGTTATGTCACATAAATACTGTCTTGAAGTACACTACACATGATCTGCAGGGGAAAAAATCCACGTTTACTGAATTAAATATATATATTAACGTAACTGTAACTGTAATCTGAAGTCTTTACCTCTAATCTTGTTTTTTTTTTTTTTTTCAAGTGAGTCCATATTCCAACAACTGGGTGGAAAAACACAAAAGGGGAAATACTTTGTCAAAAGTGTAATTAGATACTATAATACACTCAATCCTCCACCAGTCTTATTCGAAGAACTTAAAGGAAAAACAGTGACGGCAAATACGCACCTCTACATGTTTTGATGTATGGGTTGCAGTTCACTCTGCATTCAGATGATGGAGATCTGTAAAGGTGAAAAAAGATTTACTGCTGCTGCTGATCTTGCACATTAGTTTGCAATTCGACGTGCACATTTAAACACGAACCTGCATACGGGGGATCCTGAATCTCTCAAGTGACTGAAACCACTAGAAAAGGTCCCCAATTGGTGCTGCAGAAAGAAAAAAAAAAAGCTGCTTGAGTGATAAATCTCTGAATCGCCTGATGGGAGAGCTGTTGCTGCCAGGTGGCAGTTGAGAGGACGGAACAAAACTAACTGGACCTGGTGAGACAGACGGTTCTCTGTTCTGCAATCCCACTCTTTACGACTTTGACTACATTTTATTCTGCAATGGTTGAACTAACACTGCTTCATCAAATATAACATTTACCAAAGTAAATCATTGCAAGAACAAAGAAATAAATGACAGATTTATTTTGACTCCATTTGAACCAGACTATTCCAATTGAAAGTTTTCAGTAGCATATTTTTTGAATGTATAGGATTTGGATAAATACAAAAACAGTTGGTGGTTAACTCAGACCTGCCCTGCTCCCTAAACCTTGATACATTTTACTTGGTTTTGCAGATGTAAGGTCAAAGTGTTCTGTGTTCACTTGTGTCGGTTTGTAACTATTAACCGAGGAAGAGGCACAAAGAATAAGGACGGAATGTGTCATTGTTGTCAACGTGATTGCAGTGTTTACCTAGAGAGAATTTACTGGCGTAATAAATTGTAAGATAAGGTTTGAGTTTAATGAGTTTAAAGTCCAAACCCCCATCAAACAATTTACAGCTTTAGATAACTGCAGAAGTAAAAGTAACCATAGCCTTTAGGCTAATTGTTTTATTCCGACACTGTAGATTATTCGCAAGACAGTAAAAGGGATTATTTACTCTTGCAGAAAATAATCCCCCTCTTCTCTTCTATTTTCATCCATTATCATAAAATGTTTAGTATGTTAAGGATTGAAGGTAGGGCTGCACGGTGGTGTAGTGATTAGCACTGTCACCTCACAGCAAGAGGGGTCTGGGTTCAATTCCCGGGCTAGACAACCTTCTGTGTGGAGTTTGCATGTTCTCCCCGTGTCAGCGTGGGTTCTCTCCGGGTTCTCCGGCTTCCTCCCACAGTCCAAAGACATGCAGCTTAGGTGCATTGAAGACTCTAAATTGCCTGTAGGTGTGGATGTGAGTGTGAGTGGTTGTTTGTCTCTATATGTCAGCCCTGTGATAGGCTGGCGACCTGTCCAGGATGTACCCTGCCTTCGCCCATTGACAGCTGAGATCGGCTCCAGCACCCCTGCGACCCTTAACTGGATAAACAGGTTACGGAAAATGGATGGATGGATTGAAGGTGTTAAAATTGGGCCCCGGTATACCAAGAAAATAAAGTTCACCCCTCTAAAATATTCCTGACAGCCACTTAACACTCGGGCTTCTAGGGGCCCAGGTTCAGGGCCCCAATGTGTTGGGCGCCCCATAGAGAAGAGAGAGATGGAGGTGACAGGACCTTCTTTGTAAATTGAAATGTTGTGGCTGCTTCGGTTTCTCTGCAGCTCAGTGGCCCACTTTAGGCCATTTTACTATTTATCATTAAACCAAGATTGAACAAATATTTTCTGGTTTCAGAGTGCTGTCCTAGTCCTTTCCTTCTTTGTAAAACATTAAAATGTTTCACTCTCAGACCTATAAGACTGATGGTTTCAACACTAACCCTCAATTCACTGCTTCTTTGTTGTCCAAATTTGTAAAAAAAAAAAAAAAAAAAAAAAAAAAAAAAAAAGCCCCTGGAAGTCTGTGTGTGACTTAGTATTTTTTCATTTTTCTTGTGTCTTTCATATATTCTGTTGAATACCCATACTTTTGGGGCTCAAAAAACAAAACACGTTGAAGAAGGAAGAATTTAAAAAGGAAAAATCTCTGGCAGCTGAAAAAACAAAAAAAATATTGTTTTGCCTTGGTGCACCTGCAGATTCATTCTGCCTGACATCTCATGCTGATCATTACATAAGCGCACATTCCTCACCACTAATCATTGGGACACATAACCAGGCAGAAAATGCAAACTACATGTACTCTGTGAACACAATACAATACATATACAAATATATAAATATATATATATATATATATATACATGTGTATATTAGAGTGCATTACTGTAGTTCTTTTACTTTTTAATCGTGGTTCTGTTTCAGAACTACGTCAGCATAACGTGACTATTTTTCAGAACACCTACACTATAGTTGACTGAACTGTCACTTATTGACTGCAAACTGTTTCATAACAAGACGGGACTGATGGTGTCAAAAGGTCAAGGTGTTGCAGCACATTTGAACAGTTGAATATTTATCAGAATCTTTTGAACTTATGTGAAACACTTACTTATTGTTTTTCCTTTTTTGTATTTGGTTTAACATCTTTTGTTTACATTTAATCCGACAGACAAATCAATCTGCTCAAACAAGCAAACAATTACAGAAAACATCAAATAAACTGACTGACACAAATGAACTCTTGTGAAAATGAGTTTGTGTGTATGCACAGGGTGCACACACACACACAGACAGACAGACAGACAGATAGACAGACAGAACCTCTATCACTTGTCCTTTTTGTTAGGTAACCAATAAACAGGAAGGAGTGTGTCTCGGTGCCAAATGGGAAAAGAACCCAGCATAGTTATGTGACCACTCTTAATGCTGGAGCTCACTATCACTGAAACACTTGCTCCGTCATTGCTCCGGCACAGCAAGGACTCAGCATTCCACCTCAGTGTTCAGTCAACGAGCTGCAAATGCCTCAAGAGGTTAAATTGCACTCCTAATAATCCAGAGTTCTGAAAAGCTGATGGAATTTGAGAGCCGATTACCCACTTTACCCCACTGCAGCAATGAGACCACTTTAACATCTTTTTTTTTTAAAGGATTCCTTTCTGGAAAACTTTTATTTGAATTTTGTGTTGTTTTAATGAAGACCTACACTTTGTGAGACAGTATTTTTTATTGTATTTAGTTGATATTTTATGTAACAAGAGAAGACTAACCCTGCAGGTAAGTCTATGAAATGTGGTATTATTAATGTAACATCTTTAAATGCAAAAGATACTGGCTACTGATGTTTTCTTCCATATTTTCACAGGTGCTAGAACAAGTTACTGTTTTTTTTGCACATCCAGTTCTTAAGGAAAACTACCAACAAAGGGATCTACTGCCATTAAAATCAAGTCACCTTGTGGAGTTCTGGTTGCACAAATATGGGGTTTGGTGACCTCCTAGAGCAGGTGGGGGGCACAGGACGGTTCCAGATCGTGCATATGATCCTTCTCTGCATGCCTGTCCTGATGATGGCCAGTCACAACCTGCTGCAGAACTTTGTGGCCGCGGTGCCTCCTCACTTCTGCAGCGCACAGAAAAACCTCTCTCAGTCCCAGCTGAGCCCAGAGGAAACACTGCTGGTTACAGTGCCGCTGGACCACAAAGGGAACCCCGAGAGATGCATGCGTTACGTTGCTCCACAGTGGTACATTCTGAATAAGAATGGGACTTCCAGCTCAGGGCAGGAGGGCGACACTAAGGATGTTTCGGAGGTCGACCTGCAGGGATGCACAGACGGATGGTCCTATAACATGACTGTGATGAGATCAACCATCATATCTGACGTAGGACTACATATTTATTCTTTCTTTTCCCATGTGTTAAATGTTTTCTTGTCATGCGTGTTAAATTGTGTTACATTTTTGCCAGTGGCATTTGGTGTGTGATCAACGCTCTCTGAAGCAAATGGGACAAACAGTCTACATGGGAGGCGTGCTTTTGGGAGCTGCAGTCTTTGGAAGTCTGTCAGACAGGTAACATTCATTTTATCACCACTGATTTTTTGCAGTTATAGAAATTAGGAAGTAAATCTCGGCACAATCAATCATATATGTGACTTTGAAATATGACTTTGAAATATTGAAGAATGTTTTATAATGCGGTTAGAGAACATGTGTTAGTGGGCTGCAGCACACACTGCTTAGATAACTGACATGTTGTTTATTAGAAGACATGAAGCATCTGATATATTCTGTGAATACCGCTTAAGACAATTTGCCTAAAAAAAGTATTTTATTCAAGTCATATAATGTGATATATTCTGACCTGACTCTTTGCAAATCCACCTGACTCCCAGATACGGTCGACGCATCCTCCTGCTCATCTCAAACCTGCTGATGGCAGTGGCGGGAACATGTACTGCTTTCTCTACCTCCTTCTCCCTCTTCTGCCTGTTCCGCTTTGGTTGTGGCATGGCTCTGTCTGGGTTGGGGCTCAACACCTTCTCGCTCAGTAAGACACCTAGCTGGATAGAGGAAAATCAGTGCAGAATGACTTAACTGGACGCAGGCAACATGCACGCTGATGATGGAGTACAAATTGTACTAAGTTCTACAAAATATCTCTTGTTCTGTGATTTCTTCATTTCAAGTTGTGGAGTGGATTCCGACTAGAGTGCGAACTGTGATGGGGACAATAACAGGTTACAGTTACACAGTGGGGCAGTTGCTCCTGGCACTCATAGCCTACTTCATCCGGGACTGGAGGTGGTTAACCCTGGCTGTGTCTTTGCCCTTCTACGTCTTCTTCCTCATTGCATGGTGAGAGGCCAAGTACTGACATGCTCGAAATACCTAAGGTTGCAAGCAGAGTTACTGATTAATGTTAAAAAGTTCTAAAGATGTAGTGATCTGAGATATATTTATTGCATGATGATGTATAAACTAAACAAATGTCTAAACACAGGTGGTTTCATGAATCTTCAAGATGGTTAGCGCTGAGCAATAAGCCCGAAGCAGCCGTCAAGAACCTCAAAAGTGTGGCAAGATTTAACGGACTGCACGAAGAGGGAGAAAAAATCACCGTCAAGGTAAGGAAGCGTGGTGTGTTTGTGTGACTGCACAACATATCTGTGTTTCTAATTGTGAATAAAATGTATTTGAACTGAAAGAAACCCTCATCTTCATGCATAGATGCTGCAGGAGTCCATGAAGAAAGAGATGTCCTGTGTGCAGGGCTCCTACTCTGTTCTGGATCTGTTCCGCACCCCCACAATGAGGTCCATGACAATCTGCCTCAGTGCTGTCTGGTAAGTGTCCTGCACTTGTTAAAGAAAAACTCAACTCTTCTATACACTTCTATAAAATTGCAATTACAGCGTGCATGCTTATTCTTTTTCTGTTATTTTACTAACTTAGGTTATCAACCAGCTTTGCCTACTACGGTCTTGCTATGGATCTGCAAAAGTTCGGGGTGGACATCTACTTAATCCAAGTAATCTTTGGAGCTGTTGACATCCCTGCTAAAGTGGTCGTAACTGTGTCCATGAGTTTTATTGGACGGCGACCATCACAAAGTGGCGCTCTAATCATTGCTGGAATCATGATTCTGATCAACTTGCTGGTACCTTATGGTGTGTTTGAAGACGTGCATAGGAGTTAAATATTATACTGCAGAAACAACTGAGTGATCTCATGCATGTTTCACTCATGTGCAGATAAACAGATGGCACGCACCTGTCTGGCTGTAATGGGTAAAGGTTGCCTTGCTGCCTCCTTCAACTGCTGCTACCTTTACTCTGGAGAACTCTACCCAACCATCATTCGGTACGTCTTATTTGGCAAAGATACAGGTCAATTAGTTCATGTTTTTAAGGGAATTTATCTTATGTTATTATTCAATTTAATCTATTTTTTGCTTAGGAATTTTGTTCAGTTTATTTAGTTTTTTGAGGAAATCAGATCTCTATTTAAAAATGAGTTTCTCTACTGGATTGACTGAATTGCTTTTAACCGAACAAATTAGAAATGTGGACAATACTTATAGCGGTCTGCAGATCACTCATATGTAAGTTTTATTCAGAAGATAGAATAAGTATAAAAATCAGGCTGCAACAAATACATCAATGCATTGACAAATAACTTGTAGCAAATAGTTAAATTCACCCAAATAAAAGTGTGTATTTTGTTGACCTGCAGTTCATGCATACAGCAGAGCAAATAGAAGGTCACGGGGTCAGATGGGCAGAGTCACTTTTTACCTTCTGAGAGTTAAACAGAGAAGGATCAGTAGAAACTCAATGACAGCTTCATTACGTATGCTTGATTCGTAACACGTAGATACATTTTGCCTTCAAAACATTCTTCAAACTATGGATTCAACTTTTATTGGAAAAATTTGAGGGCTTTTGGTGCATGTTCCTGGATTTATCTTGACTTTACTATCAGCAAAGGCTCATCATGTCCTGATAAAATGTGTTCTGTCATTATTTGCTGCCTTCTCTTGTTGACGAAAATATGTCCTGGCAAAAGTGCTGCTGACGGCGTGTCTTTGCTCATCATACTAATCTCTGAAAACTCCAGGCACCATAGTACAGGAACATCTATAGAAGGCAGCTTTTTCTGGGGCAGTGACAGCAACAAACAATTCACGTTCATCCATCATTTACAGTTCAGTTAAACGGTGACTTAAAATGTGAGATGTGAAACCAACAAACAAAGCAGGTTCTTGTAACTTTTCCAGTTCAATTAAACAGTAACTTAAAACCCCGTCTCCCTATCGAAAGTTCTTTAATATTGAATTGCAGCTGCACTTGAACATTGGATTTTCTTTACTTTATTTTTTGACTTTATATTTACTTTATCAGCAGCACCTCAAACACTGATTCAAAGGAAGTGTCGTAAAGTTTTTTTCTCTCTCAGTCAGAATGGCATGGGCTGGGTATCCATGATGGCCCGAATAGGAGCCATGGTGGCCCCCATGGTGCTTCTGACGGCCGACTACGTACCTTGGCTTCCAGGGTTAATCTACGGGGGAGCTCCGATTCTCAGCGGAGTAGCTGCAATATTTCTTCCAGAAACACTTGGCTCACCCCTTCCTGACACAATACAAGACGTGGAGGACAGGTAATATCCAGTTACAGAAGACAGGATGGGTTAATTGTCTTAAATCTCTGCATGTTCCAAAATCAAAACATAACTTTGCCAGACAGGACATAGGACGGCTCTAGCTCAAGCATTCACAGTAAATTGTTTACTCTAGAAAAAGCCCAGATGGTTGAAGAGAGAGAAACTGATTTATCCATATTTGCATTTTTCTATCTTAAACACAGGGGATCTGGGAGAGGCTCCAAAATGCCACCAAAGGAAACAATAATCCTGCAAGACACCGAGGCGAATCTCCTTAAGCAGGCTGCCTGAGGGCATCTGTATTGTACTGTTGATGTTTTTGCTGACACGTTAAAGAAAGTTGAGTGGGTACTGCTTTTTGCTATTTGATTAGCATAATACGTTTATTGTGTGGTTTGACTGCTGGACAATTGTAGTTACAATGTTATTTTTTGGACAGGTCAATACAGTGAAATGAAAAGCTGCAAACAATCAGACCTTTGTTTATTTGTTATACAGTAACTTCGAGGGCTTTATTCTGGACATGGACAGACTTTTAATATCTGTGTTTATATATAAAGCCTTCTTCAGGTCACACACTATGCTATGCCTTCACTGGTATTTTTAGCCTGTGTTTGTAAAGAAAATGTATTTTCATGAAGAGTTCCATGATGTCCTCTGCAACATTAAAAAATATTTTAGTTACTGCCTTTTAGAATATCTCTGGAAGACTGAAGTTCAGTGACTCACCTTCACAAATGTAGCTTTATGTTTCCGGCAAGGGCTGTGTTGCCATAGTGACCCTTTAAGGAGCTTTGTGATCAAACCTGCAACAACAGTATTTTTATAGAGACTTTAATTAAACTAAAAAATACAACAATGAATGTCTTGTGCGGTTATTTATCCAGGTATCTGTGTTCAAAGCAAATACATTGTTGGCCGTCGTTAGCTATAATGTATATATATATATGTATATATATAAACACACACATTAATATATCGTTGTTATTCTGTTTTCACACATTTTATTTGGCTTCTTTTTTTATTTTGTAATGTTTTAAAGAGCTTATAAAGCTTATGAAAATATAAAAATACATTGATATGGCTTCTTGAATGAATAGTTAGGGTCTTGCATGGACAAAGGACCTGTGGATTATAAGCCAAAAGTTTTGTTTACTATTGAGTTTGATTTGAAAAAGAGAGTAAACATATTTCCATTGTTGTTTTATGTTTGTATTTATGGTCGTATAACTATGTAAGCGTACATATTTTAATAGCCCAATTTGTCCTGAAAAGTAAGATGTACAAATATGATTAAAGTTCTACATGAATTATTACTAATGAAACCATGCAACCAAAATTGGAAAACAAATGGCTTAGTTGCTGAGAGTGTTCAACACAGGTTTATTTATGTCCCGCCTGTATTTTCTGTTCTTGTGGTTGTTGATCCCAAATACTCAGCAAGATTTATTATTATTATTGCAAGTCAAAGATGAACCTGCTTGACCTGAACAAGAAGTTGACAACTTAAACCTAAATACAGATCAAACAGCGCCACCCAATGGCAAACATAAATACAACAGCTTCCCTGCCTGATTCTGAGAAATCAATTAATAATCAATGTTTTTTCCACAGAAAGCATTTAGAGGATAAAGTATTACCATCATACAGACATCATAAGTCTACTAAGTTAACCTTTACGGTTAAACTTCAACGTGACAACCACATTTTGCCAATTCTTTATATATTAACTTTTGAGTCTCACAGACAGTAAAGATCATCTCTGCAGGAGAACATGTGGGAAAAATTCAATGAAAGAATACAAGGAAGGAGTTTCGGTTTTTAACTTCATTCTTCCTTTGGTAAGTGCTAAGATGGCATAAAAAAGATGGCATTGGATAGGGATAGGGTTAGGGTTAGGGCTAACCCTAACCCTAACCCACAAGTGAAGTACATGTTCCTCCAGATCTGACAACTCATTCCCATAAAAGCCACTGTTATTATCTATAAAGTGTGTTTCTATTAAATAAGGAATATATGAATGGACAATAAAGAATACTCACCCCTGCAAAACGGCAAGTCATCTGGCGTGTGAGTTATAAATCTTGCTGTTATGGCACCATCTAGTGGAGAATCTATGCTACTGCGCAATCAATTGAAATTACACAGAATTAAGGACGAATCTATATTGAATAAATGTTAATGCTAATATGTAACATTAAATCTCCGCCTGTAGTTCTTACATCATAAATGTGCTTTTTCTTAAATGTTTCAATATATTGGGGCTTCTTTTTTGATCCGTTGGCCATTTGTCAATTGGTCATCCAAGATAATTTTTCAAATATCCATAGCTTACAAATAAACGTTGGTCTTTAATAAACACTGGTTGTTAAGAGATTGTTCTGAATATTTACATTCATCTGAGGAGGCGCATTAATGCTGTAGAAACAATCACAATTTAAACTGATCTTTAAAAAAGTTATTCAAAGTCACAATGCTCATCTCTTTGTATGTGCTCACTCAATGAGTTACTGCTTTAGAGATCACGACGACCATGTGAAACAGTTTTGACATAATCAATCACTTACCTCCTAATCACTATATGAAACATATGTCAGATTTTACCAGTGTAGTCCTGAGACACACTGTGTATCGTATGCATTACACCAGAAAAGTCAAAGATATAGTCAATATAAGAGATGGATCAAAATGCAGAGCAAAGCTTTCTACAGAAATAACTACATCGTAAAATGATATGAATAAAGATTTATTTTCTCATATGAACAGGTGGATTCATTTTTCATTTTATTTTACAATCTATGACAATCTCGCATTTTTTTCTTTTTTTCTAGCATATTTCAGGAATGACATGTGGGAAAGGGTCTTTTTTATTGCTGAATGTTAAATGAAATACACTTTCACTGACTGGAAAAAGGAATTGTCTGCTGCTTTTTTTTTTTTTTTACCATGCACCCATCAAACCGTGACCACAAGGACATGCAGAGGAGAGGTGTTCAAACATTTCAAGCGAGGGTGGGGTCAGGTGAGGGGGTGGGGTCATAAAATTAAACAGACTGGCAGGACGTGCCCGGTAGCATCTCATTTCGGTGAGAGGACTGGCAAAGTGAAGGGAGTATCACATTTAAACCAGAGGAGCACTGTCTTCTTTTGCATTTTTCAGACATACAAAATTAGACCAAGAGGTGAGAAACTCAATGAAATATCTGCAAGTGAGGTGTGACCAAAGACCTTTCTATAACAATACCACTGTGCATTTACCACATAGCAGTTAGAATTGCAGATCTATCTTTTTGAGAGTTTTTAAACCAATGAAAATATGATAATTCAGCATAGTTAACAAGGTAGACACATACAACAGTGATGAAGCATCTACTGTTCTCTCTTACTTCTAATGGTTTTGACATTCCTTTGATTTCCTTTGAAATATTTGCTTTTCCTTCAGTGGAGGACAGGGGACTTAAATGTTTACTTCTCAAATTCAAATTATTATCGTTCACAGAGTAAATTTGAAATGACTAGATCTGTGAACAAGACAACGTAGTACTATTGGAGGAGACACTATCTGGATTCTATTTGATATACTTGGAAGTGTGCGTGTAAAGTGAAGCGGTCTAAACCAAGTGCTGAAACAATTCATGGACGCAGTCATTCAGTGGGCGTGAGTATGTGAACAAGAAAGGCTGACAACTTTAAAGATGGCTGCATAATGGCTTTAAAAACTAACTAATGTAAATATGCATTTATATCATGTTATTTCATTCTACACTATAGGCATCACATAGTTTTTTTTTCACACAACACACTACAGTCACCTCTTAGAAAATGATGTAATCAAACAGCAAAATAGAAAGTTTGCATATTTTTGCATTGTATGATCCTCTAAAGTTTCACAGCTATTTCGTTTATATTGTCTAGTATGTTCTGCACTGTTCTCCACTGAGCTGCTTCCGCTTGGCTTTCCTTCTCTCTGCATGGGAGTGTTCGGGGAACTGGTAGGCTGTACGTTAACATGTAGGCCTTTTTTAACTGAGAACCTCAGTCGTGGGTTGACCTTAAGTTACGGGGTTTAAGGTGGAGGGGGTTGAGGGGGGTGTATGGGGGCCGTGTGGAAATCCTGAGACACTGTGTGGCCTTCAACACAGGCCACAAAAACAGAATGGACACAGTAGGATGATGAGGCATGGGACTAGGGGCTGAGTTGAGTGAAAACAGATGCAATCTTTTTGTTTTGCCATCACCTCTGATGGCAGAGGTCACCCTGTGCCAGGCGGCTCAGTGTTTGTTGGCCTCATAACAGACTAACATGAGGAAAAACCTGCTGGGAAATAACGGGGGGACTTAACTGGTCTGGGGAACGGGCGAAATAGCTGTAAACACATCCAGCAATGAGCTGCATAACACACAACCCTACAGCAGCCTTATCTGTCCTCCTACACTGGGGCCATTGTTCTGATAAAGCACTATTCAGTGAACTTCTGTCACGCTCTTCTGTCAACCAGTAGACCCACACGCTTGATGTCACCACAACAAACAATGAAATTCAACTAACGATCACAAATACATGCAAGCAAACTGACATACACACACACACACAGGCATTTAAACACACATACACAACCATACACTCTCTCTCTCTCTCTCTTTCTCTCTGTAGACATTAATCAGAGGGCAAAAAGGATCTACATTGTATTTATCAGGCGTTCTATCAGATCCCAAATCATAAACCCTACAGGCAAAATCATATTAATGTAAACATACACTTTATGTTGAAGTGGTTTATATTGCGTGACATGGAAGGGGTTATGTTCCAGTGGGGCTAGACTCCTCAAAGAATGCAACTTGGAAAGAAAGTAAAACAGGAAACCAGAGAGGAAAAAAAACATAAACGTGTATAAAAAATGAGGCGTCCATATAAGAAAGGCTACAAAAACCTCCACTGGCCCTCTGGCATCGGCATACAGCAAAAGGCACCACAATATTACTCTATTTTTTTTTTTACGTTGTGAAAAAACTGGCACATCTTTTTATGCTGTAAATCAAAATGTACATATAAATAGAGTTTTCCCTATAAAAAAGTCTTTGCTGTTAACTAGTAGACAACTTTTGCTAAAATGAAAATAAATATTTCATTTGTTTAGAATATCTGTCAGTTATATAAAATAAAAATATTTCTTATAGATGCAGGTCTATACTATATTGATTTTTGTTGGTTCATTTTCACTCTTTAATGGGGTGTATTGTCTGGTTTGGGGCGTGAGTGTGTAAGTCTCGTATGCATGTTTCCATGCCCACTGTGCCGCCCCGATGAGTGAGAAGTCCGACTGTCCACCGGCCTGTAGATGGTGGAGGGCTCGGCATTCATGTTCTGCATACTGAGGAAGGGCGTGCTCTCACCGTCCTCCTCTGACTCACTATCTGTTAGGCAGCTTCGAGACCCATAGTCCCGAGATGCCTCATATCCACGCGGGGCCACGTGGCCATTCAGTCTGGATCTCCGCCAGCGCCGGCTACCAGTTCCACTGGACCCACTTCTCTTTGGTTGCTCCCGAGAGGAGAGATACTCCTGGGTGGTCTCATAGTCTTCTTCTTTAGCCAGCCGGTAGGGGCTGGAGGGCAGGCTGCCCCTGCTGTCATTTAGATAGGTGCGACGCTGCTGCCGGTAGGGCTCCTGGCATTGGGCATCGTGTAGGGGCACCTGGTAGCGGCGCAGCAGAGGCTGGTCATCCTCCAGAGGGTAAGGGTTGTGGACAGCGGGAGGGAGAGACATGGCATGGCCGGCATTGGGGGATGTGATCTGGAAGGTAGGCACCTGCGAGGGCAATGAGTAATGGAAATCCACTGGGGAGAGGCGGGCTGGTGTCGTCAGGGCCGACACGTATCTGCAGTAAATACAGAGGAGATTAAATAGTTACACAGAGAAAAGGAAAGAACAAACGTGAGAAAGACTGAATGAACATTGCACCTTAAGTGCCAAGCTACTAGTAAAGCTGTAAATGTGCACTAAAATATGTAATGGGAAAAAAATGATTTTCCATAAATAGATTTAACTTGGATTTGCTCTTTAGCTGAACTGGTGTAAGGAACTTTTCACACTGGGCATAGTTGTGCTACTTTTAAAAATATGTCCTAACCATTCAGATACTTTCAATTGAAATGATAATATAGAAAATTCTATTTTGAGAAGTTCTTTCATAGGCGGAAAGGTAAAAAATACTGTGGAAAAGGTGTGCTAGTACTGCTCAAGATTGATTTCTTCCTGTCTGCAGAACTGAAATCTCCGTAATGTGATATCCCCCAGGGATCTATTCTGGATCCACCCCTATTGTCAATATCCTTGAGTTTTATGAAACATAGGTGTCTACTGGTTGAAGGTGATGATTTGCAAAAGTGATTCAGAATTCAGACTTGAATTGGACATAACAGACACATCTTAAATGAATGAATAAAAGGTTTTGAATGGTAAACAACATTTTGCAGCAGCTCTTTAATGATCACTTGTCTATCTCTGAGCCTCTCAATCAGTTTAAGTCAAAGCCCAGCCTGAGGAGCAACTGTTTCGGCAGCCTTAAGTCTATACTGAAGACTGACAGTGACTGAACTGTCTTCCTCGGCACCCCTAGGCTCTTTACCAACCTGCCCAACAAGACAGCCAAGCCAACCCAGTGTCCTGCCTTACAACACCTTTCAAGTCTGGCTTTTACTTGGAAAACAGATTTACACTTTACTTCCCTGGTCTTTTATTTATACTAAGCATACTTTGAAGCAGCACTTTATCCACTGTGTGTTTTTTAGCATGTTAGTGTAACGTTTGATTATCATGCAGACCATACTATTCCAAATCCAATCCAATACCTCAACCAGCTCCTTAAATCTGCACAATAAGCAGACAGCTATTAAATATATTATGGGGCATCCTCCTGAATCATCTGTATCGTTTTGAAATGAACTCATTGTTACTGTGGTTGTCATCTTAAGAAGCTTTGGTCAAACCATTCCCATGACCATGTGGACATTATAGCTGAATGCTTAAGTCAGTGTAGAATTTCTTGAAGATGCAGAACCCCTAATGACTCTTGGACTCTAGCTTTAAAAACTAGAGATGCACCGATCCAATGTTTTTAGTCCCGATACCGTTACTAGGGTTTTACGTACCGGCTGATACAGAGTACCAATCCGATAACAGTATATTATTAAAAAGCTGGAATCCACATGGTGTGGAAGTGACTGGGAACATCAGGCTTGACTTAAACATTGTTTCCTAACCTTATAAAACTAAATGTAATAAATATATACATAAATATAAATTTATATTAATTAATTATTGATTTACTACTTAATTACTAGACTGACAGGGCGTCTGACTCATACTCATTTGTCATGCTTACAACTTCTCAATCCCTCCCCTATCCGCTGCGGGGCTAATAAAGGATTATCTTATTTTATCTTATCTTATTTTATCTTGTCTTAAACCCAAATTGCCCAGATTTGGATTGTCTGGATTGTCAAAACATCAGAAACATATAGGTGTCAATAGTTTGGTTTCCTAAAGTACTAATATCTTTATCATTACCAACTTAAAATGAATGTTGATACATGTGAAAAGCAACTCATGATTCTGTGGATGACAATGTTTGTATCGACTGTTCGTTGAGACACAAGCCTGAAACATCCCCACAGCACTGCTGATTCAGCTGAGGCAAAAGCTGTTGCCATGATGGAAGAGGAGTTTGTTACCTGGAATGACTCTAAGGGGATGTTGGTTATGCAATATGGCTCTGCATAACAACTCATTGGCCAAGGCTCTATTTGTGCATACACGGTTGCTTTCAAGCACATACATGGCAAGACACAAGATAAGATAAGATAAGATAAGATAATCCTTTATTAGTCCTGCAGCGGGGAAATTTGCAAGATCTTGTCTGGTTAGTTTTTTACACTCTTTAATGCACTATTTATTTGCTTTATTTGCCAGCACTGCATAGTCTTATTTATTTCTCAAGTTCCTGTTATTTATATCTTATATACACTTTTTCTGTCGGACACTGTCAGTCATATAGTCAGTATTTAAACCTTCTTGGACCTCCTTGCTCCATTACTTTCAGTTTTGCTCAGTGGTTAAAGCATGGTTGAAATCTGTCTTGTGCTGATTTGCATATTCAACAAGTAAGTATTTTGCAGCATTGGTTAATGTGTTAGGTGTGTGAGGTCTACATCTGGTCCCAAGTGTGATTCTGGCTGGCCTGAATGTTTTGTACCTACAACTGTATAGCTAATGGAACCTTGTTAAGGAGCCAGTTGGCTCATCCAGTCGCACCTTTGCTGCAGATGATCTGAGATCACTATGTACACTGATCCAGTGGAAGCTATTAAACTGCACACCTTTTTCTTAAAGTGGCCCTATTATGCTTTTCCACTTTTTCCCTCTTCGGATTATGAGCATTAACGCATTAAACATGTTGTAACTGTAACTTGAGATACAAATATGCACCTGGAAAATAGCATAATAGGGCCTGTTTGATGACGTTTTATGCTTTTGACCTAGATTTGTTTTCATTACCGCTTTTTGTTTGTGAGAAGGAAAGGCAGCTTCATACCTGCAACCAGCACACCTTTGACACATTTTTGCATTTGCACAATCAATTGTTTTTTATGTATGACAAACTTGCGGGAGGGTTTAAATACCTCAGACTTCCCACTCGTCTGAGAATGTGACCACTTCTTTGTTTGTTAAAAGGTAATCTCATAAATGATGTCTGCTTTGTGGCCACTAGTTCTTCTAGTTGTTCAGCTTCATTGCGAGGTACTTTTTTTAATGGTGACCGATCTGAAATGGATTGGCTGATGATGAAGATAATTGAGGTTCCCATTAAGAAGACATTAAGGGTAGTAGACATGCCAAAGACTTTAAACAAAGGTGAAAGCGGGCCTGTGTATAAGCTATATGAGATGAAAGGGCAGGGCGGCCTCATGTATAGCAACCGTCAGCATGTTTTTTCACACCTTAATCACAGGGTCTTCAATTACAGGGTCACCAAAGACAGACTTCCTCTACCTAACTGTACCATCATCCCCTCCCCTCAAAAAATATGTGTACCTTGAGCAAAAATACCTGTTTTATGGGTGTTGTGTTGATGCTTAAATGTACACTCCATCATTTTAGTATAGATCCCTATTGTGCTCCCATATCCCCAATTTTCCCCCCAGGTCAATGTTAATGAAGGATTTTTGAGTGATGGATGCTTTGCTGTGAAAGGTGTTGGAATTCAACACATCAGCAGTGAGTTGGGAGAGCATTTTGGGATTTGGATGATCCCTATTGGGCGCTATAACAAAAATCAGGGGGTGTATCTTATGTACTTAAAAAGCAAGTTCAAATTCAGGCCATATGTGTCATTAGGTACTACTAAAGTAGAGAGCCTGAAGACCTGAAAGCACATTATCTGGAGTGAATCAATTGTGTTTAAGCTGCCATGTTCTGGTTTGTGTTGAAGGAGCATTCCAAACTCTTGGGGAAATGCTCTTTTTTTGCGATCTTGCCCAGATGAAAAGATTGATATCTCTGTGGCTTCAGTATGGAAATGGGTGCAGGATAAATATAGAGTTGCTGAAAAGCATATTTCCTCTCTTCTGACAGACTAACTAGCTGCTTCTTCCTGCTTCTACTCTTTGTGTGAAGCTGGGCTAAACTCATCCTGGACCTTTTTCTGTGATGCAGAGATAAAATTGTCTCATGGAAAATAAGTACATTTCCAAAAATGTCACGTTATTACTTCAGGAAAATTAAAGGGAACGCCGGCCAATCAGAAAATGGCCATGGGATAATGTTATAGTAGCTGTAAGAGTTCCCATTGAAATAAGCACTGTCTTTCACCCTTGCCTATTATAGCGTATTTCATCATCATGCCTGCTGTGTGTCAGTTAACACTGATTTTCTCAGATTGCCCTGACCGAGAGAGAACCAGCAGAGAGAGGACACTTCTCAAAACGTTTACGACAAACCTAGTGCCATATCGGCCTCACAGGCCTGTTTCCCACCTGTCGCTGTGCGGAGAGTCTCCCAGCGAGTCAAAGGAGTCTCTGTACGGCAGGCCCGGCCGATGGGGGTCAGAGTAGCCACAGTGTGCAGCGCGCCGGGCCCGTGCCTCCATGCACGCAGGACTGCTGCATTTACTGGTCCCCACGGATGATGACATCATTCCTGGCGAGTCAGAGAGGATGCTGTCCGAATGTTCCAGGCTCCATGTCCGTTCCTCGTGTCTGTCAAATAAAAAAAAAAGGTGTTAAGACGCCCACACCCCAGCGTGTCCCAGTGTGATCATTTTTGTTTTGCATAAAAAAAAAAAAAAAAAAATCTAAATGAAGTACATCTTTTGATACCTGTTTCCACAGGCAGCACATTTATTTACCTAACTAACCGAATCAATCATTGGCTTTGTGTGAGATTCTTTATCCATATAAAGGTATAGTGCTGAATGTGAGGTAGGCATGAGGACAAACACAAGGACTGTATGGTTCAAGCTTACCTGTGAGTTGATGAATGGGCTCGTGTGGAAGAGTTGTGAGATCTGGAAGAGGCATGGCTGCCAGGGAACGATCCCTCTGTTGCATGCCGTATGACTCGTTCAGTTGCAGGGACATTCTTTGATATGTACTGTGTCAGGAAAAATGGATTTAGCAGATGTGAAAAAATGTGAAAAAAAAGGCTTTGATTATATAACTGAGCATGAAACCATTTGGAGTACATCTGTGTGCGTTTACTTTAATAACGTTAGGAATCTCTTCAGAAACTCACATCTACCATAGGGATATCCTCTGGGCCTGGTCCTGGGTGATTGGGTCCGTTAGCAAGGTTACGATTGGGATGTTCTGGACACATGTTTTGTCGCAGATGATTGTGCATCTTCTTTCTTTGTTTCCTGTCGAGCAAATCTCGGTCATTCTCTCTCGCTCTTTTTTTTGTCAAGATGCTTTAAGCATGAAATAACTAGATTAACTATCAAAAACTTTATAAAAAATATATATAACTGTATAAAAAGGATGGATTTTAAAAGAGTTAACACAGTAATCTAGTATTGCTACGTATTACAGGCACTGCAAAACGTGTCAGCAGCTTGAGTATACAGTTTTTTCTTAATAAAATGCAGGTGATGATAGAAATCTGAAAGGAAATGCGACAAGAGCTGACCCATTTATCAGCAGGACTTACTTGGTTTTACAGTAGGCAACCACACAGACGATGCCCACCACCAACAGAGCCACACAAATACCCGTGATTGTCAGGACTCTTTTCTGGTAGAGTTCCTCTGCCTCTGTCAACATCACACCCACAAATACACACACGCATCCACACACACACACACACACACACACCACAAGCACACAGTGAGAGAAAACATGGGGAAAAAAATTAGTTTCTTAAAGGTGCATTTTATTACTGTAAATCTACATCTTTTTTTTGAATAACCCGGAGCAGTATGAAGCTTCATCGTCCCTTCTCTGACAACTCTCTTCACAGTCAAACCTTTCCTGGCAAATAACCAGAAATAGAACAGATACTGTTGCGGCCTGCTGGGGGCAGGGGCTCAGTACGAGTTTGACTGATCTATTAAGCAGCTGTATACTCTAAAAAATGAATTAATTACAAATTCTATACGATACTATAAAACTTCTGGGCTCCTAATGGATGACCAGTATACCCTGCAAATTGTGCAGTATAGCACCAATGCACATGCGATAAGGAGATGTGCTATGTTTGATATTATCTTGATTCTCATTAATTTATAGAAGTCTTCATCTGCTCAGGCATTCAGTAAGCACAATAATTAGATCTTATGTTATAGTAATTTAAGTGATTTTTTTCATAAAATATAATTAAATATGAAATCTGCTTTTTTCCTTTACCAGAGAACAGCTTTTGTGAGGTTGAGGCAGAAAAAGATTGAGCCAAGAGGCAGTGTGGTCCCCTGATAGATATTGTCATAAAAATGAATTGAATTTGTACAACTCTTTCCATCTGAAGCAGCCATCTTACATCGGCATACCAATTCCTGTCAAGTTTCTGACATTATTGTTACTGTCTATTACTGCTGGTATGACAACACAATTGCTACAACTTTAGCAATCATTCTAAACTCTCAACCACTCAAGCTTTTTTCTGGAAAAGGTAGCAGAAAACAAGAGCTAACAATGAAGGAGGATGGAAATAGCGGCAGATAGAAGACAACATGACTTTAGGTTCTAAATATAGCTTTGCATGCTCACATCACAGCATCTACTCCTTAAAGGATTATTCAATCACAGTAACATAGGTATTATATTTCACAATTCAAAGTTATATTTCACTATGCTAACGACGGGGTGATGCAAGAAACAAAATCACACATAAATAAAAAGTAAAGAGATGGCATATCAAGGGAAAAGACTACTAGGCATGAGACAAAAAGGATCGGATAGAGATGAGGTTTGAGAAAAGACATGAGGTAGCAACAAACATGATACATCATGCTTGTTACAGACGGGATGAGGAACTAAAATATCAGTCCAAAACGGAAAGTATTCTACTGTGAGTGAGAGGGGAAACTCTGTTAATAGTTCTAGTTTTCCATTGCACATGTATGAAAGGTGCAGGTGACGACATCCATGTTAATGATGACTGATGAGGATCGGTTGCATCGGCTGAGGGTTTGTCATTATAATGAGTTATGGTATGATCGGCTGAGAGATTGATTGGTTAATCGATGGACGATATGATTAACACTTCACACCACAGACGGAACGGGAGCAAGTCAAAACGAACGACATCTATTTAGTAGCTATGCTAGGACTGAGAGGCAAAATGGATTGTTCCATACCCATAAATTCAATCCCAAGATGCTCTGCCATTGCAGAGGGTTGACAGTTGGAAGGAAAACAAAAAAGAAACAAAAGACCAGGTTAAGAGAGTGGCACCTTCTTACAGAGAGTCGAGTGAACAAAAATAGGCATTACGGCAACTGAGACAACAAACACTTGTCAGTTATTGTCAGTAACGTCAAAGACGAGAACAAACTTACAGCATGCAACACACAATTCACACCACACTACACAAAACTACATGGCTGCACAACACAAAATATAAATTATGAATATATTATAAATGATTACTACGTTACTTGAGTTTGTCTCTGTACGTTCCCGTATGTCTCAACACAGTCTCTTGGTATTGTTGCTTTATTTTACAAGTGATTTTTGATAGAGGTTTCAGGTTTTCAGAAAGTGCTTTTTCATCAGATAAACAAACTAAATCTCCTAATGGGAATTGGACATATTAGGAGCAGAGCCGCTATCATTATGTATGGGGAAAATATATCTGCTGAGATTACCTGTGATTTTAGTTTTCCGCTTTCCAAAAACGCTACACTGTCAGTTCTCAAACACACCCATCACATGAACAGGCAAGTTAAAAAAAGGAGTGTATTTGAACAGTATCGCTATAATCACCCTGAATAAGAAGAATTATAGTTGGACTTTATATTATATGGCAGAGCGAGGCCGAAGGGAGGCTGCACCAACCAGCTGAGTCCATATCTCTGGGAGCTCACTCGCTTTACTTGAGTTGAAGTAAGTCCCAGCTGTTCTTATGACAACATGCTCTCGTAAAGCCATGAGGAGCAGAAGCCATCCTCCTTCTCTCTGGTATCTCCTGGGGATGGGAGGCTCCCCTCCAGGAGGCAGGTCTTTATGTATATGGATGTGTGTGCATGTGTGCCTGCTCTTTGAGAGAACGTGTGATTTATTCTTCTTAACTGAGTAGAAAATGTGAAATATGTAAGAGGCCATTAACGACTGCAATGTAGTTTTCCAAAAAGTAAAGCTCATTTTAAAGCCGACATCCATCACATCTAACGTGTCTGAATGTGGCTTTCATAAACCTGATTTCTAATGTGGATGTGCATTTTTGAACCTATGGGATGATATTAAATCATACACTTGGACTTAGTGGAGGCTTTTCTATTTCAAATTACAGCCTTTAATTTTAGAGGTGATGCCTAAAATACAACATAACATGCCATTTCTTGATAAATTATAGTTTTTTTCATGGACAGAGAACATTACATCTGACTGTTTTTACTCTGTTCTGTCAAATCTTGTTTTTAAAGGAGCAGTATGTAGAATTTGGCGGCAGGAGATCGCTGTTCGTGTAAAAAACGTATAGAAAAGTTGACATTTTGTTAAGTGAGTCGTTAACATCAACTACACTTTTTTCCTAAAACCTAACTTTGCGTTTTTGTTGACTAAACCTAACTTCCTGTGAAGTTTATTTAGAAAATACACCACGCATGTAACGAGTGTATATTGACACGCCATCCCTGACACATCCAAATCCAAAGAAAGTGGAGCGTCGTATTTTGAAGCTTAGGGCCACTGACTAAGCGTCGATATTTGACTTTGACCGGTCAAAACTTTGCAAATTGCAACCAACAGAAACGTGTCCCGTGTGCCAATCGTGTAGGAGAACTACGGTGGCTGATTCAATTCAGTTTATGATGCAGAGAAATGAAAACTCAAATGGCCTAATCTAGAGCCAGTGGTTTGTCCCTTCCGGGCTACCGTAGAAACAGTGCTCATTCTAAAGTGACAAAAAAAAAAAGATATGTTTTTTTTCAGGTGATTCTACACAACAAAAAAAGCATACTCATTAATATTATATTCCATTTAAGCCTACGGATAGTCATGTCAGTGATTTGAACATATACACATGTAAACCAAGTAATGAAAGCCTACTCTGTGTTCATGTGGCTGGATGAGAACTGGAAATAAATGTCCTTGATGCCGTCGCACAGCTGCACTGAAGTTAGACAGAATGCAGAAAACTGTGCAGCTCCCACACACCACTGTCTGCTCTGCCAAAGAAACAAGTAATTTCTGCACAGTATACGACTTAATGTGAGATGAAATTACTTGCAGTTAAGAAGGGGGTTTTCGCATTGTAATCTGAGCCAACATACAACAAACAATATGTTTGAGCTCCACAAGTCAGACTACAGGGATGAGACTCCGTAAGCAACATCAGGCAACTCCAAGAGCAGATGCACTTAGTTATGCAACTGTAATGTTACATTGAATCGCAACCACATGGGCTTGCAAAGACATGACGCTGACAAATATGCAGTGAGGTTGATTAGAGGAGATTATTTGCTATTATCTGACATGAATTGTAGGCTTTGTATATCATTTTATATTATTACTATACACTATCTTTAACCTTGCGCTGTATATGCTTCCTTCAGACGCCCAAGCTACGTGAGATCTCGGCTGTTGATTTTCATTCATGTCAGGTCACTGCTTTCAATATCACTTGAAATACTTAATCAGCCAACAGGTAACAGTGGATGGTTTTCAAAACGGAAACCATTCAAGGAAAGACCTATCAAGCCTTAGTTCTCCATGAAGCTTCATCTAATCGTGGTATCATTTTACAGTTGATGGATGTGTTTTCTGATGTTGCCGTGCGAATGGGTGCAGGGTTGGCTTCTCTTACACCCCAGCCGAAGCTCTTTGATATGGCACTCTAGTGCAGCACATGAACTCTCTGCTGAGGACATCTGCTGTGAGAGCACCATTTTGCGACTGATTAGAAAGCGAACAAAAAATGTCTGCGTGCCTGTGTGTGCATGTATTTTCTACTGAAAGTAACTGTGATCCACTGAATTTGACTTTGATGTTTAAGATAAACTCAAATTAGTCAAGAATGATTGGAATTCTGTCATGCTGGGTCATGTATGACCTACATACTCACGGATACGTATTAAAAGGCGTCACATTTTCATACTACTATATTTATGAAGGAATCCTACATGACTTATCTTGTTGGCCCCCAATAAACAGTTCTTTATCAGTGCACAGCTTTAGTCATTCGGCCATTTGTCATGCCTATTACTTAATGCTAATTGTTCAGACCTATGTCTCTATCAGCTCCAATAGGATTGCACATGCTTGAGTTTGCAGCTGATTGCATGAACAAGCATCATTAGTGAGTGAGCTTAAGTTAGGGTTTTAGTATTTGTTTTTGCCATTTGACTGTGTTGTTACATGCAACTGACTTTGTGTAAATCAACTTCCTCAAAGCACCTAAATTCAGCCGCCTACTTGTTGCTATCAAACTAACTATCAGCTCGTATTCTGAAAACGTGCATGCAACACACTGCGAGTTAAAGGGCACTCAATATCACATGCAGACCAAACACAATAACAGACTCTACTAAACGATGCCAACTTGTGAATGAGTCATTGGAGGAGGCACAGACGCAACTACACTATTAGGTAATAACAGGAAATGAATGCAATCTCTCTACACGCAGCATGCACGCATGACACGAAGACAGTCCGACAGAGTGGCAGAAGAGGAAATTGACATACGGTAGAAACTGGCCATAACGTAGGTTTGACAGCGATCACCAGTAAAGTCATTTGGACACCTGATGGAAAGAAACAAAAGCCACAACAAGAGAGGGAGGAGGAGGAGGGTGGTGGGTGAGTGAGAAAGAGAAAGAAAACAGAAAGAGAGAGAGAGAGAGAAGGCAAGGGTGGAGTGAAAAGGAGAGTTTGCGTAAGAAAAAGTAAAGAGGGAAGGGAGGGAAGGGAGGGAGGGAGGGAGGGAGAGAGAGAGAGAGAGTTAGAACAACAGCACCACTACAGACAGCAGAAGCAGAGTGATCCCATGGATGACACCACCGTGTACATGGTGTAGTGCACAGCTCATTGCGTGTTGACCTGAGAAGGAGAAAAAAGGAGGAGAAAGAGGAAGAGAACCGTGGGGGAGTGTGGGGGGGAGGCAGCAGGAGTCCACAGAGGTAATCCAGTGACAACTGTGTCCCTGTTCTCAGCTGCTCATATCAAGTGGACATACTTTTGAAAGGATTGGGCATGTACAACCGCAGCGGCTCAGTCTGTAAGCATCGTGGGCCGAAGTATCCATCCGGACATCTGGGAAGGAGCAGACAAGTGTTATGAAAAGGAAAAACACAGGAAGTGATGTGCACTGTAAATATTATGGGTTTAAATCCTTTCAAACATATTGTTGAAGGTCACAGTGAAGCCAAATGGTTACAGTGAGAAACTTTGCCACTTCCAAAGATGGTCCAACTTTGGTGATGAATGTGGACACACGATCCTTTTTCCATTTGAAATAAATGAATAATTAACAACAATAATTGACTTAGATGGCAACTTAATGAATCTAAGGTAAGACACTTTACAGCCAATTAACTTTTTCACTTTTAAAAAAAAAAAAAAAGGTAAAAGAAAAACAATAGAAACAAAATTGCTACTCAAAGTGACCCATAGGAAGTCTACAAAATATAATAATAAAAAAAATAGAAAAAATGATAGGTAAAATAGGCATGTGTACAAAAACAGGTTTTAAATCATATAAAAAGTAATATATATAGAGCCCAGTCTGTAATTGGGGAGATGAGAGAAACAATCATTAGTATATATGAAGAAATAAGTTGAAGGTTTCTGTACATAAACAAAACACTGCTTTATGATTAATAAGTCAATCCTAGGAAAAAGAAAAAGGGGGTTATATGCTTTCTTCTGCTGGTGCCTGTCGAGAGCCTGGTATGTGTTCATAACCTCGAAATGTGACAAATGTACAATACCGAAGGAAAGGGAGGTAAAGTGGTCAGATCAAGAAGAAATAAAATCCTGAATTTCCTGTTTTAAAACAGCAATGTCCCTATGGAGATCTCTTTAAAGGGAAAACATGACTGGACAACTCTCCATAAATCTGGTTTGAGATATAAATCAGACTAAAGAAAAATGTTCTGACATGTAGTTTGTATGTATTGTTGGAACTACATACAGACTACTGTATCATCAACATCAAGCGTGTTGGGCCAAATCATATTTCCTCATTATAATCCCATTAGGATGAGCAGTTGGTCTTTTAGGGGCACCGACATTCCACTCACATTCACAACTAGACCACCGGTCCAACAAAGGTCATTGCTTGTGATTTACTGGTTTCACACAACGCCTCCCAGGAGCACCATAACATTCAGCATTAAATTACTCATCCTGAGTGATGGTGTTTAACTGTGGGGATAGCACCACCTAGACCAAGGAAGCTTGGCTGAAAGATGAAAGAAATGAACTGTCACTGCATCATTTAAAAATCAGATGAGCGTGTAAATGTCCGCGGTGGTGCAGCTGCAAACTCTATTAGCACTCTTTTATCTTTGGTTGCTAATAAATCAGTGTCATTATTTATTATTCTTCGATCAGAAAATAAACATATAGGAGGAAAAACCTGAAAGTTTTTCCATGTGTTAGGAGACGTGAAGCAGGACCTATACCTATACTCTACTGTATATACAGCAGATTTACACAACCCGTTGCTCTCTCAAGTCCCACAGAGAGGTAATTTGTTAAAAAGTTCCCAATGCACCTTGTTGATAATTATGCTTTCGTTCTGTTTTTCTGAACAAATTCCTTTTATTAGAAAAAACTAAACTTGTTTATCTTTGAAATCAAAAATGACTCCCCTTATTTTTTATCACACCATACAGACCCCTATAGATAATATGTTATTTATACGATAAAAAAAGATCCAACTTAATGTTAACACACTAAAAGACATTCTTATTTTAATGCTTTTTTGTGAAAATGACAATTACTTTTATTTTTTTGATTGATATGTTCAAATGAGGCTAAATTCCTTTTTTACAAGTCATTAAGGGGAAGGAAATCATCAGAGTTAGTGAGTTACTTACTTAAGGTCATGTATTAACCTTACATCTCCCTCAAACAAAATTTATACTTCAAAGTGAAGGAGCAGGGCATTAAAGTAGGGCTAGCTGTCTGCGGGACTTGTTTAGCCGGTGAGTAATACCCACTGAAGCCTGGCCTATATTGAATGAGATGGCTGTGGGGCAACAAATCCCTGCAGGCCTTCACTGCATTATCCAACTTTTCTGGACCCATGCCCCGGCCGTGAGTGAATTAGCTGCAGCAATTGAGTTATTGCTGCCTCCAATTTGTACACAGCGAATTGAACGGCTGTTGCAGCCATGTCCTCATTGCTTGTCGAGCATTCTTCCTTGGGCCAACTGGGCACAGACGCCTCGCCAATGTTTCAGTTCTATATCAAACCAGCCAGAGGATTTATGCTATCATGACATATGGTGGAGCAGAACATGCAACATAATCTCTGAAAACCGTGACGAGAGATAATGTACATATTTCATGTTATAAGTATACTATTACCTCGGTAAGGGTAAATCATTTTCATTTACAATTCATCTGACAATTATTGTCGGGATTAATTGATATCTTTTGGTTTATAAAATGTCAGAAAATATCAAAAAATGTGCTTCACAATAAACAAAAGCACACGTTGACATATTCAATTTGATTGTTTTGTTCGACCTATAGTCCAAAACCCAAAGGTTTTCAGTCTAATATGATAGCAGACTGAGGAAAGATTAACATTTGAGAACTCGGAACCAGTCAACGTTTGGTGCTTTTATTTTGAAATGTCTTAAATGATGATTTGAGAGATGAATACGGATTTATTCAACGCATCTCTACACACTTTACTCTAAAAATCAGTCAGTTTTCTGAAAAACAGAAAGACAACTGTTGATTTTGAACTCCTCCGGAAGATTGTTCCAAATAATGTTTCTTCCCCACGAGTCTAATGCAAACTGAAATGAAGATAAAAAAGCGATAATGTCAACTTGAAAGCAGAGATACAAGGTTGCTTCAGTGCACTTTACGCACAGGTCTTGATCCCTTCTCACAAGGACCTCAAATGTAAGCAATGATTCTATTTACCTCACTGGGGGCCTCTAACAGGCATAAATATTTGCTCTCTACTAAACCAGTGACTCATGACATTTTGAAAAGGCTTTTAATGTGCAGCCCTCCTGTACACTAAACATGACTTAAAAGGATGAGCACACCACCGCCTCGCTCCATTATTAGTGTTAAAATACACAACAGGTGGGTAGTTAGGCAGACTCGCAGCATTTTCCTGTGATGTGTTGCTGCTGCTGCTGAAAAGAAAGAAGAACGGAAATCAAGTGCTATCAGGAAAATAAACAGCAGGATAAAATGAATGTGTAGGTGGGAATATTACTAGAGTAAAACAACGTCATGGAAAGAGTTGTAATTAAGACTGTGACACAAAGGAAGAAAAAATATTAGAAATATTAAAAATATTAAAAATATTGATGTGAATACAAAAAATAAAAGGAGGTAACTTACTTGCAGGAGAGCTGATTTATACCATGTATGAAGTAACAGTCGCCGCCATTCACACAGTAGGCCTTCTCTGTGTCGTTGCATCTTCTGGCGTGGCCTGAGCCTGGAGATGGCGTTGTGGTAACTGAGAAAAAACACAGAAAAAAACACATGAATTCATCTTTGTTTTGTCATTTTTACTCTCTTGATGATGATTTATGAGAAAAAAAAACGGAAGCATCATAATAGATGACCACACACAGGACTTTTCATTTAATATGATCTTGCTTGTTATTTTTATCAGTATGATAGTCTTGCATCTCGACAAGTAATCTCATCTTTACTCATATTATACACTTGTATTTCCACGAGATCTCTTAGTTTTCCATCCACAAATGTAATTGTGCCTCTAAGAAGTGTTGACACTATCTCAAGAAGTTCTATGAGGAAAGATAAATATTTCCCTGACATGGCGTAGGAGTTGTTTACACGTTGACTCAAGTCCTTGGAATGGCCCTGAATGTCATGTATCTTGCGCTTAATCCCCCCGCCTGAATAGATATAATATGTTTGGGATGAAGTCTGCTTATCGGGACCAAAGCAGGGACATCTGACGGAACGGGAGTGCTGAGAGAGGTGCCCAGCGGCAGGATTGGGCTTGAGGAGGGAGGAGTGTGCTCTGTATGTCGGATGTCGACACATGATTGCAACTGTGTGTGCTATTAGCGCCTTAGCAGGATGTGTTGGTAGGACTTCATCCCATTGTAACACCTTTACAACTACATCAGCTTTAGCAGCTTCAGCAGTTTCATCAGCTTGATCCTCATGTCATGCATAATGTGACAAGTAATTTGCAGTAGGATTTCACTCAGCTGGACCATTGGCTCTGAATAGATTTCACAATTTGTTACACGCTTGAAGAAGTCGGTTTGACTCTCTCCTCCGGTTGGAGAAGTGCATTCTGCCTTGCTCAAAAGCCAACTCCTTGTTTAGCTAAAACAACAGAGGTTAATTCCCATGCTAGCTCGCATAACAAAGCAAACAGATGACACCTTTTTGTTATTGGAGTTAAATTAAGTAAGTCATAAGCTGTCATGCTATTCTTGTGCTAAAATTCCCCAAAGATGTTTTAATGTTTTCAACATAACACAGCACTCATCCAATGTCACCTCAAGAATTTTGTTTCCAAAAACATTTCCAAGTCTACCAGTTAATCAGAACTGCCTCATCGTCACACCTGACCTCTCACTTGGAGTGCTGGTGTGTAAAACGCCTCGTAAAAAAGATCAGACAAAGCTGTTGGGAGGAAGGAACCTGAAAACATTGTAAAAAAAACCCTCCTACGCTCAAAATAGAAGCCTTGAGGGGTCTTCAACTGTAAAACATGCAACACAAAAGGCAGCGAAACGAGCTGCGTGGATCTCTATCTGGGGCAGCAGCCCGTCCCAGATTGCACCGGTGGAAGGGAGGGGAACGTCCTGGACAGATCATCAGTCCTCTGCAGGGGCGGGCGAACACGTAGACAATCATGCTCACACATCATCTCCAGTCCACCTGGCTTACATGTGGGTGGACTGCGGGTGGAAAACAGACGACCCGGAGAAAACCCACACAGGGAGGTGGAGAGCATGTAAACTTCACACAGAAAGGATCAAGGCTGATGTTTGAACCCTGGACAAGTTTATTTGGCTACTGGTCACACCAAATCTGTTTCACTGCACTCACTGTTTTACTGGTTCTCATCATTTTAGTCAATTTAGATAATTTCTTTAATCTGGTTCTTTTTTGAGAATGCATTTTAGTTTAGGTGATTGTTGCCCCAAAATAGCTTATTTCAAAACCTCATAATGATACTTTGACTACTTTGCTACATGACTTATGCTTTTGTTCTTTAAACTGCAAAAATATTCTTATTAACTGCAACCTACTTGTGTCCGTTTTAAGGTCAAAGATTCCTTTTAAAACAACAGTTGGGCATTGATCTCTTTATTCAGCGGGCCACCCATGTATGAAATTTAGGGATTATATTGATCCAGAACCACATTAAGGTACAATACTTTCAGTGAGAGATTTAACATATTTCATGTTATTATTTTGTGAACAATCAGCATGCTTTCAGATAATTCAGTGTCCTGAGAAAGACATTGGTAAAGCATTTGTGATGACATTTTCTCAACTTAATATTGCAAATGTATCTTATCACTCTCCAACACTGTAAAGAAAGACTTGTGTCGTATTTGGATGATGACATGTTGGTCTGCAAATCAATATATATATAAAAGAATATCAGAATAACCTTGGAATGTACAACATCATATAAATGACAAAGGTATCAATCTGCTTCATAAATGGAAAAGGATGTCCACAATTTCGAAACATTCAGTTTCGAAACATTCAAGTTAGTTGGCACGTAACCCAATAAAAACAATATATTTGCCTGCAGTCATCAACTGACATCCAATATTTTACACAACACAAAAAGTGTCCACATTTTTTTCTTCTATCCTCCTTTTCTCTGCCATCCTCCCTTCTTTCCTTTGTGTCCTCTAATTACTCCCCCATAGCAGACACCCTGTTGTAGCACAGAGGAGTGAGGAAAAGTTCTGGTTTCAGTACGTCTATGAGGATAAAATCACTGAAAACTTGAAGGCAACAGAAACTATCAACAAGTAGAGCTGAAACAATTCCGATTATAATGTAATGTTTAAAGGGTAAAGTTTGGATCCTTTGATTCAAACAGCTGGAGGCCAAAGCAAGGGAACTAATGCACCGAGCATCGATAAATCACATGGTGCACCCTCTTCAGGTTTTATAATAAACCTGTAAAACTTAACAATAGTATGTAAAAACCTGCTGAGCAGCAGTAAAATGTTGACGACCCTGAGATGCCATGGGCTTTCTGTATGAGAGTCTGTTACTGAAGCCAGTGTCTGTATGTCTTCATAGCAATTACTGTCACTTTTTTAAATCTTTTTTCATCAACAACCCAAAGGTCTAGATGAATCTTAAGTATCTGTGTCAGCAGGTAGTTTAAAAAAAACATATAAATGTGTTTCCATGAGATGTAGCAGGACCAACCAGTTGGTTTCCGTCATTAGATAAATATGTTTTTTTAAGTCACTAATGTACCTGTCTCCTAGATATTATATTATATACTACAGTAATAATTTACAACACCATATATATTTTTAAATAAGCACTATGTTGCCTGGAATATGTTTTCATTGAGCAAAATGAGGAAACATTAACTACTGGATTTTTTCCCCCTACAATATCCACTCAAAGCAACTAAAGCATTACATTAATGGTTATGTTTAGCTAATAATCTTTGGTTAAGGTTAGGGAAAAATTGTGATCTGGGTTAAATAAAAATAAGAAAGGAACATTTTTATTTAAAGACCTGCGGGTGACGTGTTTATTGTTTTAACCAAATTCAGAAGCTTTCCCTAAATGTTACCAAAGTGTTTTTATTGTCCTAAACTTAACATTAGGGACTCAGGATGCCAAATCTTAGGTTTCTGAGTTGAAGGTACAACTAAGAACAACATTCTGTTTCAAACTCCTTATTGGAAACAATATTATTGTGCATAAATTGGAAGGCCAACTACCGACTGGAAACATACTGAAATTTGTGCATTTTATGTAGAGTTAAAAACTTTAAATTCTGCCTCATTCTCTCTTCCCCCTTTGATATTTTGACGTAAAAAGGCCGTCCACAATCTAAGGATGAACAAACAGCAAGAGTTGTAGTGACCCAAAGAGTTTGTTTTGTTCCCTTGACTTGAGTCTGATTACACTTTAACGTGACAAACCAGAACATTAGAAGAATCACAAAACCACCACATCAATCGCGGGTAGTCACTTATTAGAAAACCCATACAAGGAGAGGTACATGCAGACCCTGTACCCAGTGATGAAACAACATCAATGTTTTCTGAGGTGATCTGGCTCAGCGAACACGGTGTTTACTTAGGCTGCACCACATGTTTACTCCAGATTAAAACTAATGACAAGGCCTACAAATTTATTATCAGGCTCAGAGATACAAATACAAACAACAGAGGAGCATCTCATGTAGCGGTGTATGGTGTGAAAGAAAAATACAATTTAAGTTATTGTACAGTGTGGCTCACAATATAACTTTTGGCAAGACTTTGTGGGAATACATTTCCTCAATAAATGAAACTCCAACTGAATCTAACATATGTGCAATTTTAAAACAATGTTAGGTACTGAAACAACTGTTATCACGGACAATAGCTGGCCTTTTTGTTTTAAATATATTGCGTTGTTTGGACCACTGTAGGACAAATTTGTTGTTTCTGAGGGTTAGATATACATAACATAATCACTGACTTCAACCTATGAAAGACTCACAGTTTATGTCGTATCTCAATCTGTGTTTGACTATATGTGGTCTGTGTTGTTTGGTTTTATCCCAAGCAAGTTATTGTATGTGAACAGCCTTGGACTCATTTGTGGTCATATAGTGAGGCTGCTGTGAACAGACCACAGCAATTCCTGTTGACAGTTGGTACAATAACATGTGTAGTGAATCATTGCCATGTAGAGCAGCTGTTCAGCCGGGTTAATGTGGCAGTGATTCCTGCATGTGTCCAACAAAGACAGTACATTGCACCGTCATGCATCAGTAATATATACTGGTTTCATCCTCTTTCCACAGAGAGCACTTTTATCTGCAATCCCCAAGAGGCGAGACGTTAATGGTGAGGCTAAAAATGGTTGATTAAAGAGAGAACCTTAGCCTGATCATAGCAAATCGCTGTGTTTAATACTGGTCTTGCATTGCAGAGCAAATGCATTCAATCCCTGCAAAAGGGTTTGAGTCATGGCCAGAATGACATCAAACTCCATTTAAGTCTTTACATGTAACAGAGAATCCATAAATATCATGCAGCACAATCCCCTACATCACAAAGGGGACAAGACTTAAGGTATTTCCATCAAAGTTGACTCTGCTTTCCTGGCTGGATGTCGGACACAAATTCCTTTAACCCATGGAGGAGATCAGCGGCTCTGCTAAACAGAGTTCGTTTATTTGCACTTATGTGGCGAGGGATTAGTTAAGTTTTCTTGGTTTTTGTTAACCTTGGGTTTCAACTTTCCTCGGCCCTATAGCCCAAGGGCTGAATCTGAGTTGGAGCAGAAGAGGGGTTTCCTCTTGGTTAGAGAGAACCACAGTGTTTAGCCATCAGCCCTTGCCACTGACTTTGATTAATCCTTCATGGCCCAAGAACTGAAAAGAAAAGCTGGGGGTGCAGGCAGGACCATCTGGAAACCTTCATAAACATGCCTGTCTTTCCACGCTCTCCAAAGGATTCTAGGAAAATCGTAAAAATGAAAAGAGAGGTCCCTATTGCACAGTTTTTTTTTCTCCTCGAGGCACCAGCATATATGCAGCAAACATTGAATCCTATCCCCGCGCTGCACCTCACGACCCAGCCCCAAATGCTGAGTAGTGTAATGAAATACATTTTCATTTGCCCCGTCTTGGGTGCAGAGTTATACACATGTCCGCCTAATTTATGACAAATGTTGATAATTCACCTCTGGTTGGCTTAATCTCTTCCACTTCTGCGCTGCAATTGAACAGAAAGACATCCCAAAACATGAAACAGAATCTGATTCTGCGCAGGAAGAAAGCCAAGGCAGTTATTCCACCAATGGTGGATCGCTTCCATCTGGCTTTGTGTTTTCACTCTCAAAAGCAATGTTATCAGGATAAAAAATATAAATTATGTAGCCTATTTGGGAGTTTTGTCAGTGAGCGAGAACACTGTGCAGACAGCGTCTGTCTCTGGCAGGACTACCTTTCTGCAGTGAGACAAGGAAGATTAAGGGACACGAAGGTCCAAAAACAAAAATGCTTATCTAACATTAGGTTCTTGCCAACTGTTTTTCTTTTTTATAAATAAACTAAATAAAGTGATAGCTTTGCAGTAGTGTGTCGAAAGATGGCGGACATACAGCAAAAGCACACAGGGCCTTTTACTCTTTCTTTCATCGTATAATGAACATCAACACAATTCAAACAAGAAGAAAAATTTAACTCAAGCCATAGAAAATCTGTCAGATGGGAAAGTGATAAATGACTTGAGTACAGACCCTTCAGGAGACCCATAAAGAGGGCGGTATCTGTAATGGTTCTGCCACCCAGACATGCAGAGCCATTACAGATACAAGTCAGTTTTATGTACCAGAAGAAAAGTTGGGAGCGCCCCTCCCCTCCCCTCACCTCCCGACACTTGGCAGGGAATGTCTGACATGTCTCCTGTTACAGCTGGGACCAAGATCTTTTATCTCTATTCTTGAGGCTAATTCATATTGCATGCATTCTTACTTGGACTGCATTATGGTCATGTCTCCAATATGACAAGACTGTTTATCCAGGATGGAATGGATAAATGGATAAATGAGCACAAAAGACCGAATCTGTGTGGTTTTTGTTCAATATGAAGTTGTTGACAGCTGGTCTGATGTGGTAAAAGAGGGTGTGTAGTGAGGGTTAAGATGATGCTTGAATAAAAGAGAGTGTTTTTTAGCTATTTATATGTTAAGAGCAGTGGTATTGAATGGTGGTATTATAGTTCTATGGAAAGAGGAGCCGGAGAAAATTGCTCCATAACAAAGAACATAAATGCCTGGACCTTGTTTGCAGACATTGCATGTTCTACATGGAGGGTCTGCTGCAAGTTAAAAAAAATGTGTTTCTATTCATGAAAGATTGATACTTTATTTGACTGTTCATAATTAAATAATAAATGGCAAACAAAACATGTTTTCATTACCAGATTTAGAATGGCAACAGTCCAGACAAATGTAGCAGCAATGGAAGAAAAAACAGAAAGAAATGAGATGGATACAGGAGTAATGAAGGGAAGAGGAGGGTTGGAAAGAAGGTTTGTCGACAGGATCTTAAGTTGGAAAATATTTCAGCTGCCAAAGCCAACAAAAAACACGCACGCACCCACTTCCACACATACACCGTGCTGTCGGCACACCCAATCAATGGCAACATCCAGCATCTGTGTCTTCCAGCATATTGTTCAGAGTTCAGAATGAGCAAGAGAGATTTCATACAAATACCCAAAGAGGAATTAAATTACTATTTACTGTAGGTAGGACTCACGAAAGAACCCATTATGAATAAGAGCGCACTTAAAGCTTTTTTTTCAATAGAAAATTATCCACAATTCAAACACCTTCAATGTGAAACAGGAATGTTTAGAAATGAACAAAATGGAGCCTGCCACGAACATTAATCTACCACCCACTCTTCATCAAGACTGCCACCGCCACAACCAGTGAGTCTTCTTTTATATTCTTGTCTCCTATTTCCATTTTTCAGTCACATAGCTGATATGCCTGGTCTTGCCTGCCTCAATCGTCTCAGCACTGAAGTGAAATCAAAGAGCAGCCCAGTGTGTGATTGCACAACAGCTGCTCATGCACTGCAAAGAAGCAAAGTGCACTTAGGAAGGGCAGGGTATGGTGCGGTTGCACAAACGGGTGCTGGTATGGCCGCTGGTGTGGCGGGCACCACGATGTGTGCAGTTGGCAACAAAGTGACACATGGTGTTTTCCGCGGCACAGTTCCAGACAGTTCCAGACAGGGCTGCTCCAAGCTCTGTCCTTTTCAAAAGCAGCTGAGCTCGGGCTCAGCGTGGTGTTATTACGCTTCCTTGTTTTTTAGTCTGAGGATGCCTGTTGATTTCATTTTCCCACTCTGACCTGAGAAACTAGTCTTTACTGCATCCTACTGCGTGCATCTTTGCGTCTTTGTCTGGCCACTGCAGTCACAGATGAGCAGCACAAGGTGAGGAGGAGCAAGATGACAACTCTGCAGAAAACTTTCAATGGCACCTTCAGGCAGGAGCATACTCTTCGAAATGAATCACGAACAACACGCAGTTACCAAAGATTCAAATCACAGAATCACTCCGGTGAATGAAAGAAATCACCACATGTTAACGGTACATATGGTCATCCAATATAGAGCAACTGAACCTAGTGCAGACTTTTGTATAAAATACATAAACTATAGACAAATAGAATAAAAGGATAATCTGTGAAAACAGACTATTTTACTCTGCAAGCATCTGCTGTTGAAGTTATATATACTGTAGCATGATGTTGCTAAACTGAAGCAGGAGATGTCTACCACTTTTTAATCTGGAGTAAATGTAATGTTTAGGGCATATAGATTTATCATGGGGGATGTACACATTTCATAAAGTGACTAAAGTCTAGTTTGACTGATTTAAGATCAGATGACAAAGTGATTTATTTTCATGGAGCCAGCCTGATTTAACTGTGAACTGGGCTAAATTTCACTGAAAAGTTTAAAGTTTTGTCGTTCAAATCCTTTATTTAAATGCAGTGTTGGATGTAACCGAGTACATATACTTAAGTGCAATTTTGAGGTTCTTGTACTTTATTTGAGTATTTCCATGTTATGCTCCTTTATACTATTACTCCATAAAATGTTTGAGTGACATTACTTACTGCAGACAGCCTGTGGTTCTGAAAAGTGAAGCCAATGCTAAAGTGACTGGAAACCTTCATAAACATGCCTGTCTTTCCACGCTCTCCAAAGGATTCTAGGAAAATCGTAAAAATGAAAAGAGAGGTCCCTATTGCACAGTTTTATTTTCTCCTCTTGAGGCACCAGCATATATGCAGCAAACACCCCCCATCAGGGGGCGCGTCCTGTGGTTGCAAAAAGATGTCTGATTGTATAAAAGTCTATAAGAAAATGACCCTTCTTCTTACTTGATTTATTACATCAGTAAACATTGTGAACTAATTCTCCAATACAGCGTGATGTTCATTTTGTAAAGAATGATCCAATTATGTGAAAAATAGACCATAATGCTTTTGGGCGTGGCTCCTTTGTTATTGACAGGTCACTACCGCATCGTTTTCAGTGTTTTTGTCTTAGAACTTTAACCCTTTCATAGTATGTTTTCAGTTCATGAAAATGCCTTATTTTAGCGTTTGTAAATACTTAGCTCTCCCCTCTCGTGTCACTTCTGGTTGGAAAAAGCCAAGATGGCGACTGCCAAAAGGCCGAATAAGAGGCATCAAAAACGTCAGTCCACAAACCAATGATTGAATAGGTTCGACTTCTTATCTACAGTCTATGATTACTAATTACTTTGCAGGACAAGCTTATTATTAAATAATATAACCAAATAATACATTGGGATGTATTATTATGGATTATGTTACCCAACAGTATATCAATTATTTTAAAGTCCCACCATTGCCAGGTGCAACTTTAAAGTGATGCTTACACATAATGGATTAAAATGTATAGTCCAATTATATAATGTACATTATTCTGAAATTATTCTACATAATGAGTACTTTTACTTTGGGTAAATTAAGTATATTTTTATGCTAATACTTTATAAATAAGGACTTTTATTCTAACAGAGTATTTCCAAACCGTGGTATTGCTACTTTAACTTAAGTAAAAGATCTGAGTATTTCTTCCGCCACTGTCTCATTGGCATTTCATGTTTATATTTTCTACGTATAAACAGTAAAAGCTAAAGAAACTCCTGGATGGATTTCTGGGGAAAGGCACTTAAAAAACGAGATCCTTCATAAACATTACAGCGTTATATGCAGGTTTATAAATTAGGTGCCACTGCAGTGATGTCTTCTTCCACCTACAACTCTGATTTGTCCACAGGAAACAAAAGATAGGACACTATCTTGTTGAGAAAGGAAAGAAGGAATCTTTAGTAGATTTAGTGAGCAGGACGAACAAAGAAGTCACCTACAGAAATTACCATATATTATCTAAAATGAAAAAAAGTATATAAGTTTCCTTGAACTATTCTGCATATTTCATCACTTTTAAAGGAGAAAAACCTGAAGCATCCACAGCTCTCCTTTGCCCTTCATCCTCAACAGCTGGCCCTAATTTCTGAGGAAAGGCAGACTTTGCAACCTTGTACCAGATACAGAAGACATATACCACAGCTCCATATTTGGGTCTTGTGCTCACAGCTACAGTTGTGGCCAGCTGCTAGGACTAAAGGTTTTCCCCCTGCTATTTCCCAAAAAGCCAGAGAGCACACCGTCTGCTCGTATGTGTGTGCCGCAGCCCTCCTTCACTCGCATACACACAAACACCACCCACACTCGCTATACGTCCCGAAAAACGGGCAACGTAGCCCAGCTGTTTTGTCAGGCTGCTGCCCTCTGTATACTAAAGGATGACTTCACTGTGAGTGTATCTGTGATTAAAGTGAGGCCTATTCCATCCACAGTTCACACTTACACACTCAGGAGGAAATGGCCTCTGAGCTCTGCTGACGTACATCATGCAAAATCCACTGGAAAGGACTTACACACCTCAACAGAAGTGATGTGACGAGTACAGTTAAAAAGATCACCAACAAAGGAAGCAGCGTGATGGAGTAATGGGAGGTTTAGGATGAGAGACAGCTGTGGCGACCAAACTACAGTACTACACTTGTGAGCTTTAAGCAATGGAATGGTAAGTATACGTTCCCCCCTGTGCTCAAAGCAAACTTTGAAAAAAAACACAGGATTGCTCATGTTAACTTCTGAAAAATGTAAAGTAATAGGAGGTGTGGGGATTTTGTTTGATGTTGGTGAACAATAGTTCTCAGTGAGCTGGCTTTTTCTTTACTGGATCTCCAAGAAACCGCTAATTATTACTCACCGACCCCAGTACAAGCAAGCCTTTATGACGCATTGAATCAGTTTTCGGCCATAATTTTGCCCCTTTCAAAGTATTAGCAAACAAAGCGTTGCTTATAAGTTGTTTGGCAAGTTGAAACAGAATCCTGCACAGTCATCAACAGTTGGGGTCAGCATCGGGGAAAGACCACCAGGACAGCTGGGGGGGGCTAAAAGGGAATCTTTTATAATGCTATTAAATGAAGTCTCAGATAAGTTGAGTCCCCGGGCCATGGAAGAGTTAACAAAGCCCTGCACACAGTAATACCTCATGTCACCTCCTGCTCACATCACTCAGCTTTTCAAGTGTAACAGCTGCTTCCTTCCACACACACATAGCCAATATCCTCACTCATTCACACCGAGGGCTTAACTGTCCCACATAACACCGCCAGATTACTGGATATCCTACAAAGTGAGATGCGTTCTGATTTTCAATGACTTACTTGTTTTTGCAAAGATCTGATTGAGGAGCGCTCACTTATCGCGACGGATCGACGGGATTAAAGTGAATTAAGAGAGAGAGAGAGATAAACGTAATGACGCTTTGAGCAACAATTTCTATCTAAAATCTTTTACTTTACTATTTTATTTTTCTCTGATTCTGACAATGATAGCATTCAGCAGCTGCCTCTTCTCAAACATATTGGGATAGTTGCACAAAGCTCATAACTCATATCATGCATAGCATTTGTCAAAAACTGAAAATCCTACTGACAGATTAGGGGCTGATTTATGTGGCATGAGTCAACCACCTAACATAATTTATCTTCTACCACAATAAATTGAGGTTGATAGAGTTGACATATATACGCCTGAAAACTGAGCTGAGCTGAGAAGGATTCACGAAATGTGATATACAATATGTAACCAAATATGGTTTTGGATTTATAGCAAATGAGCCCAATAAAAAATAAAAATACCTAGATGCCAAAAAAACTTGCCAAAACAAGGAGTAGTTTTGTTTCTTACAGGTAAAACAAGCATGCAATAACCTTGTCCTATCAAGTTGGTTTCTATTCATCATGAATTAGTATTTCCCATTAATATATCATTCCTTTGGATGATATTTAAGGTGTAGTGATTAAATCATTCTCAGTCCTGCGCTGTATCTAAACACTGAACCCTCTTTCGTGCCCCGATGGCTCAGTGAGGATGCGTGCTTACGATGCTGTGGGTGTTCATCCGCTCATGACATAAACTCTTTCATCTACTCTGGATCTTCCCGCTGCACCGGATGCTGCCCGCTAATACAGAAAGGCACTGACGATAAACAAAAACAAAGAGGCAGCGTGGGCGAAGTGACGATTTTGTGACCACCTCGAGAACTAAACATCGTTGCGGATGAAAATCCAAACAAGGTCTGAACTCTGACACGCTCCAGCTGTCGTGAGGCAAGAAGTGATGATAACAAACAGTGTCATCTCAGTTCATGACATTTTAGATCGGGATGTGAAACTAATTGATTGGATTTTAAACTGTTAGTTTTGCGTAGTTATTGTTTTGCATTGGCTCAAATATTCAATTAAGACCTTTATGTTGAGTTAATTTTCAACTTCTTCATTTTCTTGTTTTTTTCTTTGGTCAGCTGCTGTAAACATCCACAGTATTTTTTCAACACTTGCAAACCAGAGCAACATAAATTCAGATACATCTTTTTAATATGTATCTCTGGGATTACATATTTTCAGGTTTACCTGCAGGCTGTTATGAAAACCATACAGAATTGAAGACTGTAAGAATGAAGGTTACTGCAACTTGTTAAGATACTTTGTTGTTTTGCATCCAAAGGCTAAAGTCAGGATCAATAACTTGCATCATTTTTCATTGAAAAAGCGCACACTCAGCAGCATTTTAAAACCTCAATGCCTATGCTAACTCCAACTTGTTTCAGTGCTATGCGTGTCTTTAGATTTCAACATCCTACTTGTTCCACAGAGCATAAATTGGATCCTGATTTTGTGGTAAAACCTGCCAACTGTCAAGACCTGAGATTCTAGTGCAATCAGAGGGCCACCTTGGAGGAACGCCTGTCCAGACCCCAGGACTGAAGATAATTTTGAAAAAGTGGGCATGACTAATAGCACAGCGGCTTGATCCACAGAACGGAGACAAGCTGTTCTCCAGTGGCCTGTAAATACAGAACGCTTGGCAGATGTGAGAGGTCTGTTCCTCTCATGGCTGCTGCTGCTGCTACTGCTTACCCACACCAATCGATAGAATTGATTGGCATACAGATACTCCACATTCAGCCACAACCACAACTAACATCCTTTAGCGTCATTAGAGATGAGTTTATCTTGTCCCTTGCGTAGTAAGAGTCACTGAGTTTTGTTTTTACTACGAAGACTAAATGGAGACATAGAAGGAGCGAAGGAAGTTGTTGTTTATCTTGTTCAAAGTAGCACTTACTGTAATGTTTCACTTACGTAGAACTGATATGACGAATTACTTGAGGAAAACAGAAAAGGCTGTGGGTGTTTCTTGTCAGGTGTTTATTTGTGTTGGATCATGTCCTCTGTAACATTAAATACAAATTTACAAAAAGAATGTCTTTCCATTCCAAGACTAATCTTTTACTGAATCATGCTCTACAAATCATGAGTTGTGTCATCACATCAGCATAAACTTTTTCTCCTTTGTGTCACTGACTATCTTCAACAAGGATGGGGAATGAACCTGACCACAGGCCAATAAATATTATTTTATCTGTCTATAGGTAAATATGTCATGACAATAAGTTCTCTAAAAGATTAAAACTATACTAAAAATAATTGTAGAGTAGACGCTGACTGGTTCAAATTATTAACAACAAAATCCATCTTTTACTTCAAGGATGTCTGGAGTGTAATACACCGGCTCTAACAACTGAGCTTAATTTGAAATTTATGGTTATAGACTCTTTGTAGCCGTGTCCTCTGAAGGCAAATAGAGTACGTGAAGCACTATTTTATGATAATGGTCAATTGGTGAATTTACTGCTTATTTGAAGACTGATTCTTTATCATGTTCAGATGTTTTGTTGTTGGTCTGGTTTTCTGACATACGCTCGATGGTGCGACACTGTAGTGCCAAATCACCACCAATCAGCACCATAGCTTTGTTCTTTAAAGGTTTGCATCAAGAGAAAACTCTAAATTGTGATAAGTAGACTTTCTGTAGCTGAAACATTGTGCATGTAAAATTCAGCTTCCCGCAGTGGCCTGAAGTCAAATTCAGCATATGGGATGGAAGAGAACAACCACTTGAAGCAAAGCTCGAACCATGCTATGTGTGACCAAGATGCAACACCTTGTGAAGTCTCAACTAATTGAGCATTCCACGTTGTTGCTGAGAAGTGTTGTTCTGTCCACTTGGTTATAAAAGTCATTTTGAGTTAGTTAAGCATTCGTTTTTTGATGGGGTGTGTGTGTGTGTGTGTGTGTGTGTGTGTGTGTGTGTGTGTGTGTGTGTGTGTGTGTGTGTGTGTGTGTGTGTGTGTGTGTGTGTGTTTGGCTTCAGGATGGTGAGTGAAAACATACATGTAAAGGTGTGTGCACATGTGTCCGTGTGTGTTTATGTATGTGTGTGTGTGTGTGTGTGTGTGTGTGTGTGTGTGTGTGTGTGTGTGTGTGGGCCTGCGTGCGTGCATGCACGAAATTGTTGCTGGTGGGCCCCAGCATGACTGCTGAGGTTGGAGCAATCATATGTTCAGCTGTGATTTCCATCAACACATTCCTGGACGCTCACACACTCTCTCAATGGAGCTGCACACAGCACCCCCCAAGGATGTGACCTGCAGCCTGCAGACACATGGCTGCCTCACAAGCGCTTATCACAACACAGCAGCCTGTAGGATAATGGGAGGCCTTAATCTGAAGCCACGTGGAGCCAAGCAAACTTTGACTCGTGTTGCTCCTTCACACTGGCCTTATAGAAAACGGTCGATGATATACTACACCGTTCTGCAGAAGGCCAGCAGGTCTTACCATACCGGACTGATTACAGGGTAGAGGTCAGACCAAATGGACAACAAATGGTCCCTGGTCCTCTACACTGGGGGTTGGGTATAAGGCTGGAAAAGGCAGCAATTGTTCCAGAAACTACTTAAAAGGAATATGATATTCCAAACACTCACACACGTGCTGTACACTCGTATGCATTCCATCACAATGCCTGAGGTTGGCAAAAAACAAACAATATTTTAGGGAGGAAAGTCTTGTGGATTCAGAAAAGAATGTAAAAAATGTCTCCACTTCATTGATATCAAGTTGCAGAAGCAGCTAAAGTGCAGCCACAGCAAAAGGATAAAGTATTAAAACGATCTTAAGGCTGAAACATTGATAACAAGCAACTTAAAATGTCCAACTCAGCAGAACGTCCAACCATCTGGGCTGAATAATTGCACAGTAACTGGCACTGCCCAGCTGACAGAGTGTGTTTCTCTCCCACTGGTCAAGCAACAAAGACATGAGTAAAATACCCAAACAGGTCCAATCATTCAACGTTATTGGCAAACTGCATGGTTGGCATGAAGCCAAAATGTACTGCGTGCATTAAAATGCATGAGGGGTTCACTTTGAGTTTAGGTTCAGCCTTGAACACTCTAGTTATTTTTCCCGCCCAAGGCAATTTGCAAAACCCATGCTCCACGTCTCGACTCGGAGTTCCAAAGGTGTCGCATTTGTCTTGCTACGCAAATATTGTTGGCCGGGCTGAGTAATGACCAGCTGTTATGTGTAGTATCAATATAGAGGGTTTATATGGGGGTTTTTTTGCTTTTCATGGCAAGTGGCAGTGATTCTTGCCCTCCACATACTCCTCTACAGGACACATTTTGCACTATGTGGAGCTATTTCTTTTTTTATTTAAGGTATGTTTAGGCAACTCCTATTTAATCACACCTCAGGGCTACAAGTCAGGTTTGTCTGGCACTCCTTGCGTAATTGAAGCTTTGCATATTGACTCAAAGTGACTATGTTCAAACTCGTTGATAAAATATCTTTCCTGTGTTTTGTACAGCTGACATTTAGCCGACTATTTAATGGGAAAAAAAAAGAAAATGAAGAAATATCCCCTGCCCCCTAAATTAAGGGGAAATTAACCCTGAATATGAATCAGGAGTTAATCTCACACTCCACCTTACACAAACACATCAACGTCTCCAAACTGTGACTGGTACGGGGCGGGAGTCTGTGTGAGCCGCTGAGCTTGTGGTGGCCTGTATTCACCATGTGGTGGAGCTGAGTGATGGTTTCCCAAAGTCTGCCTTCACCAGAACAGACAGCGAGGCAGCCACAGCCATGTGCTGCGTTCCCTCTCACTGTCTGCGGGTTAGGATGACGCTCCTGTTTGACTTTATTATCTACGATTGACAGCTTTCACTTTCTGTCTTGCGGGAGAAGCCAGTCAGCGGGAAAGCCGTTTTATTCCTAATGATTGCATTTTTCCTCAGGGACTTCACACTGATGAAGCCGGTTCAAGCCGTGTTAGCATGCTTTGCACAACACAGGTAGAAAAAAAAAGCCTGTGCTCTAGTAGCTGACTGTAGGCATAGCAGATACAGTAGGTAGCAAGCAATAACTGCATTCTAAAATGGGTGTGATGGTCTCCTCTGCAACACAGCGGGCTCTTGTCTTCCTCCTCTCCATACTTTTCTCCCTGTGTCCCCTCACTGTCTCTCTCTCTCTCTCTCTTTCCTCTTGCTGTATCCCCCTCTTGTTCTGTACCGTAATGTCTTTGTCTGCTTCCTGTCATGCATTCCCTCGTTTTGTACCCCCCCCCTCCTCCTGCCTTTATTCACGCTCTCTTCTTCTTTTTGCTCTCTCTGTCCATCTACATCTGCACCCCTCCCCTTGGTCTCCCTCCCTAAAAGGCACACATACACAGATAATACTGCGGTTACATGCTGCTTCGGCAACACACTGCAGCAGGCAAGCTTACTCCTCTGCAGAACCTTTCACACAATAGTCATACATCTTATGACCTTAGGATGAAAAAGCAGCTCTTGGTGGAATTGAATTATGTGTCCTCTGCATCGAAATCAAGCAAATAGCACATTTGGCTCAAACAGATGTTTTCAAATCCAACCTGTTTAATAGGCAGAGAGAGCCCATTATTGTTACAAGCATTCTCTGCAAACGTCATGTCTTTTTTTTTTTTTTTTTTTTTTACTCAACATCTGCTGATTTCAGCCTTTCATCAGCATATGACAATCACAGCAACATGCAGTTTGCAGCCATTTCTTTTTATTGACGTACTGTATGCAGTTTCAGTGAAGCCCTCCCCCTGCCTATGGACATACCACCCCTGCTTCGCCCCGTCTTGCCTTCTTCCCTGAAGCATGACGGAACTAGGCGTGCTGCTGTAACACAATGTGGCTTTCTTTCTTTATTGAGCAGAGAACAGGCACTTTCGCACATACACAAACAAAAACACCTCCTCAGAGACAGACATCTGATGATCACGGCACATGATAGGACATACACTGATGCCTTTGTTTGAATATTCCAGGAGTGACTGAAGGAAATGTCAGTGCTGATGGACGGCCACGCAAACAAACATGCATGCCAACACACTAAAATGTGTGGCACAATAACACACGGTTTTCACATCAATGAATATATTGCACCTGAAGTTAGGGATATCATGTGTTAAAGAATGTGTGCTGTAAGTGAAAACGGTGTCCAGTGTACCGTATAATTGCTCAGTCATGTTTTATCCATTGTGGCTACTGTACGCCTCGTCCCACTTGTTCACTGCTTTGTAATATTATATTTTCTTTTATATCGTTGAATTACGAGCCCTTTCGCCTGCTAAGATCATCATATAGAGTTTCATGGGCCACCAGTCACATGTTCATAAGCCTTCATTAAACACTCAGGCAGACAGGTGCTACCACCAGGGATTCCCCCGACCTTTGCAGGATGTACAGCACCAATTAACCTATTTTTATTTAATTGCCTTTAAACATGACTCAGTGATTACCGTTGAATTTTTCATAAATGTTAGCGCCGGCATGGCTTTGAATCGTGCGTCACTGACCCTTTGAATATTGCACGGTCATGAGAAAAAAGAAATATATATCACTGCACTGGAATGAAGCCAAGTGTCGTAACAAGCGTACAGTATACTGTATGTCACACTATCCAGCTATAAAGCTCAACTGAAGCTTTTTTAGATGTCGGGAAATAAAAAAAGGGGCGATGTGAGGCCCTATTTAAATACAAGATGGATGACTTCTTTCTTTTTTTCTTATTGTTTGCTGGAAATCAAACTTGGATGCTGAGAATCTCTGTGTTTTCAAACAGTGGGCCTTTTCTTTATCTGAAAAGAGTTGCTACTCTGATAATGCAGCTCGGCTTAAGTCTGCTAACCGTAAACAAAACGCTAAAGGCTGGCCTTGACAAGTAAAAAAGATGAAGGGGGGGGGTGATTATTGTGCCTGAATGTGAATACAAGGACACTGAGTGATGGCTAAATTCCAGCACCATCCTTTTTTCCTTACCAGCTATACCTCTCACGCCAGTGTAGGAAGTCAGCTATGAGAAGTTGTGCATCTCCTCTCTAGTGCCACTTTATTTTCTCCATAAGCAGTGTACTTAGCGGATATATGAATCGACTTGGACATGGTTCACCAATATGTCGTCATGCACGTACAGTATGATAAAAAAAGACACGCTATCTGCACTAACTCTGCTCAACATTACAGCCCTTTGTCTGCACAGCATCAAAGTCTTGAGAAATGACGTAGCATTCTTCAGGTCTTCCAGGTGAACATCCGCATTCTGACTCATGCGTGCCAGACAATCTGCCGTGTAGTTATTTGACAGTCCTGAACCAGATAACATCAAGACCTCCCTTGATCCAGGCAGAAGCAAAGCCACATGAATCTGCTCTTTATATATAAATATAAATATTTTTTTTACATACTGGCTCCATCCGCTCAGACAACTAGCCACCCCCAGCAGAAACACACTCACTACCCGCACTGCTTGGAACAAACACAAACTCAACACCCCACCAAATGGAAGCAGCTGTTATCAAAACTCTCTCATCTGTTACAGTACTTTGCAAAACTCAGCAATGCACACACACACACACACACACACACACTGCTGAACGAGCCTGTTAGATTCTATCACACACTCTGGAGACCCTTTTTTTTTTTTTTTTTTTTTTTTTTTTTTACAACTTTCATATACTTTCATATTCTGTCGAGCTATATTTTTACATTTTACAGTCTACTGCTTTTGTTGTGTGCTAGTGATGGTCAAAGGCACTGTGCAGTACAGTTATGTGGGATTTCACGTTGCCAGCAGACTGCAGTGAAAGAAAAACCTAGAGATCAAACCACACATTGCATTTACATTCCACTCATCTCCAAGTACGATGTACTGTTCCAGTGATTAATGGGCCACAGCCACATGTGTGGACAGTTGTTCTTCATGCATGTTACCATTGTTACATGCCTGTTTGCGATGGCTCCTTTACATCTCTCATTTGGCGAGAGAGCAGACATAAGAACATCAACTATGTACATCTGTGCCTCTTTACGTGTCGCTTAGGAGTCAGTACTCACTGCTTTGGACGTTGACAGTGCCAGTGGAGTTGTCCTTTCCATGCACGTTCTCCACCACACACGTATAATTCCCAGAATCCTCCAGTTTTGCTCTGCTGATCTGGACTTTGGAGTTTTTCCTGTGGGAGACAAACACTTGCACAGCTGAGTCAGGGGAATCAGGGCAGGGAGGAAATAGCATGGAAACGCAACAAGTGGAAACATGGGGGACGGAGAGGCAGACAACAGGGCACACAGCAGCATGGCAACAAGTCGATGATTTGATAGGTACACATAATCTCTTTCTCTGGGGCCAAATTTGGGGGTAAAAAAATGCTTACAATAAGAAATCATAGCACCAAGTGTTATCTAGTGTTCTGTGTTATAAAAGGGGCTTTTGGTTTTACAGCCCAAGTCAATAGCCTTACATCAGTAGGAGGTTTTACTATAGTTCTGTCTACTTCAGCTCTTTTTTTGCTGCTGGGTATTTTCTCCTAAAAAAACTTTCAGATATATTCTCACATGGATGTATTAAGAGAGCTGACTATGTTGTTGCCAGTGCTGCTAAGTTTACCCAGTGGTCGACTGTAGAACTGCAACAAAATAAATCCTCTGCAGCCCAAAAAGCATTTTTCTAAATGGGCCGCTATCATGAAAGAGACATCTGTAAAAGTTTTGTCAGAAGACCTCAAACTGCAAACAAGGTCAATTATGTCTCTTTATTTTATGAATTAATAAAGTGGAAAAGTCATTTATTTGTATGATGTAAAGTCTATGGGCTGAGATCACCATATCTGATTCTTGTATCCAGTGTTTTTTAATACATTCATGGACCAGGACCATAAAAGGAAACAAAATGTATGCACGGTACAGTGGGTTTTGGTCTGGTTTTACTCCTATTGGGATTCACTGAAATGTTTAACTGCGACAGGCTAAAATGTAATATAAACCCTGTAAGGTCAGTCATATCCCCGCCAATGTCTAGCTGAGGATAGCAAGGATTAGCCAGAGGTTTGACTCCATCTAGCAAAACGTGATTATTCTACTTTGTGAATTAACTGAATTGAGGATGGATGTGCTTTATTTCCTCTAAATGTTGCTTTTTTATTTGTATGAGAAAGACCCATGGGCATAAGTGGAGCTGATACATTGGCTTGATTTAGTATCTGAAGCTGAAAATAGCAACCTTGTTTCAACTTTGTGAGTGCCTCAGTCTCTTTTCATCTTACACTGTTTGTGTAAGGTTTACACGACATGGGTGACTTGTACTCACAGGCTGTTCCGTATTCGGATTTTTTTGCTTTTCTTCAGCTCGTTGCCATCTTTGAACCATCTGTAGGTGGGGGGAGGGTTCGCTGTGTTGGTCTCACACTTTACTATGAGCTTGCTTCCCTCTTCCACTATTATTGGATTCTTCATCGGTTTTAACTTTGGAGCGGCAGCTAAAAGGAGAGAAAGAGGAATAGTCAATGTTGTTAACCGCTGAAGACACAAACTTGATTATAGTTTGGTTTGCACAGTTCATTTAGGCTTGTGTTTGTTGGTGTTTTAGGAGAAACAGCGAGACAAAGAAGGATCGAGCAGAGGCGCCAATGATCATCTCTACGGACCGAGCCAACAACTCTCTCATGTGACCACCAGATGTTGTCACTAGAGACATTATCAACTTTGCCTCAGACTAATAAACAGGCTGAATTTCCCTCCGTCTTTGCTGCTATGAAAACACCTGAAGCAATATTTAGCAAACATCCACTCGCTCATGAGGAACATTTGCAACCACAAACTGACACAATAAGTAAAGAGAGGTAAGCATGAAAAGCTAATAAATAATTTACGCTATAATAACTAGTTTGTTGTGATGACAACATCAAAAAGAAACATCTTTTATCACAACTCTTTCATCTTCTGCAGTTCTTTGCAAAACTGAAAAACCGGCTCTATCACACAGTTTGAAGATTCAGTCACCTTTTACCACTTTCATATTGTCTTGAGTTTGGTCATATTTTAAACTGTACTGTTTATTATATGTAATGTTTGAGAAAAAAAAAGAAAAAAAAGGTATATTCCGTAATTTCCGTAATTTTTGTCCCAACAAGAAAATATGAAATTGAAATATGAAAATTATCTTTGTCTAAACGCACACATACATGCACACACAACAACACACCAACACTTGCCAGCTGACAGCTGCACACATGTTTAGGAGACGACTCATCCAGGGCGGAGCGAGGGAGAAGGGGTGAACAGAGGTCAACCAGGGGCTGGCCAAGATGCCCCCCCCCCCCCCATCTCTCTCACACACAAACACTCTCTCTCTCTTTATGTATAACATATACAATTTCATGCATATGCTAAACTGCGCAATCCTACAAACCCCAGCTGCTTGCTGTGCATCATCACCAAAGGATAATGGCGAAAAAACAAAGCATGACAAGCAAAGTGAAGAGTTTACACAGGTAATGACTTCAATTAAACATTGAAATAGAGGGGCACTAAAATAATCCCCTGTCGTCCTCCTGTATGAGAGACTGTCCTACTTCACTGACCTGGTAATGGCGACAAGTCTGCACGGAAAGAAAAAACGTATTAATGATGCTGCCTTTTTTTTTTCTTTATGGTTTTAAGTATAAAGCTATTTTTTGGGGGTACAGCTGGATCTAAAATAGCATTTTCACACTTCCCATTTGCCATGGCACTGTGCCAACAAAGCAAATACGTTAGCTATTGCGAAATAGTCAATGTCATGATTCTGCATTCTGTTGTTTAATATTGATCCTAACTCAGCTCATCGTATAAACCAATTACACAAGTGATCACATGCAAACAGCTTTGTCTGGCACATATGTGTATATTTAAGAGCTCGGTCTACAGAAATGAAGTGCTGTGCGTTGTAAGACCAGCCACCTCTGGTCGCCTGGCACTTAAACTCCAGAGCCAGAGGTTACAGCTCTCAGCTCCAGCTTTGACACTGAACAACTTCTCAGTTGATGCGGAACAAAAGGAGATGTTTGCCTGGTTTATTTAAGAAATATATATGCTATAAATGGAATTAGCTTAATTTGTACAACAGCCTAATCGTGGAGTGTTCCTTGACAACGCTGACGACTTTTGTTGCTTACTGACATTTGGATCTTCCATGACAAATGCACAACACTGAACACCACATACTCTGAAAGAGCTGTCTGTCTGACGTACACTTTGTGCTCATTTCCTCTGGAATCACAGATAGTCAAAGATGTCAAATTTAAAATAGCTCAAAAACAGCTCAGATCAACAGAAAAACAACTATTCTTAGATCAATAGCATCTATTTGTTACTAAAATTATTCTGTAGCTGGTAAGACAGTGTTTATTTTTTTTTATCTGTGAGCAGCTTCCTGTTGGAAAATGTGACTGATGATATTCATGGCATTTGGAAAATAAAGACAAAGATTCTAACACAGACGTGCTTTTGTGTCGAGGCACTTAGTAACCTTAATGAGCTTATTATCAGGATGGATCTTTGTGCTGCGATTGCTCCAGCTGTTAGTTCGAGATTTCACTGTCCCAAAAGGGTTTGAGACAATAAACATTCTTAATAAGAGGTTGATATGATAACATTATATAGGCAGCACACATACCGTGTATCGGCATTTCAAATCAACTCTGCGTAGAGAGGGTTTTACCAAGCAAGAACATGTTCTGAACATGAGACTCCTAATACTCCAGATGTTCTACATTACACATTTTCTGATATTTAACAAATGCAACATACTATATGGGACTTGATGTTAAATAAAGATCAGACAGGAAAATGCTCTATGGTCTGCTGATCTTCCTAATTTTCACATTAGGCTGGCGAATGGAAACCGAATCAGTTGTACTGTACGTAATGACACAGATGTTTGATACGCAGTTCCATCACACATTTTCAACAGCTGTGCTAAGGTTTCAAAATTAAATTTAGCAAAAAAAGTGTAATTTGAATCTAATTATTTAAAAAAATGTTGTATACTGCTGTATGTAATGATTTATGAGACGTTCATGCTCTCATGTCTGAATCTGTACATGACTTCTATACACACTAAACTGTGCCAGACTAAACCCAGCACAATGCCCGAGCAACGCTGCGTCAGTCATAGTCAGAGAACGGCAGGAATGAGTTTGCACCATAAAGGAATAATATTTTATACTACGCCTGGACACAGTTTTGTCCTTGCCAAGCAAATTAAACAAACTTTGTCTGGAATAGTTACAGAAACACAGGACTGCACTTCTCATCAGCGCACTGAGCCAGATGTGTAAGAGGGTCTGCTCCATCTACAGGATGCAGCTCTAATGAAGACAAGGGAGTCCATCAGACACTCCAGCTTTCAGATACAGATGTTTAACATTATACTGCATCCAGATTACTCTTCGGGGCCATGCCAAGTATTTCCAGCTCCTTAATCTGCCTAACACAAAATAAATGAATAAAAACGAATGCATCCAAACTGTCCATTAACTTGTAAAAATCATAAAATAATGTACTGTGACAGCTTGGTCAGTGATATACAGTAGTTTGTCATGTTTGGAATGAAAGATGTGAAAAACAGAGTATCATAAAGTTGATACTTTGATGGACAAAACTTAAGTACAACACAATCAAGTCCACCGAGATAAAGCATCTTAATTTAACAAATTCCACTTAACGTTTTCCAGCACCATAAAAAAGAGTCATTATCATTGGAAATAGAATAAATCTCTGAGACAAATGGTTATCTCATTTTCCATTACACCAGTGGAAAAAGTGTCAGGCAGCAACGATAAACCCCCGCCTCAACAACAGACTGATTCTCTCTTTTTGAAGCAGAGGGGCAGCTGCAGACATGGACTATAAAAACCAAATTTGAGAATAGAAGCCTAACCGGCGTGTCAACAGCTCTTGCCTTGGGTAACAGTTGGAAACCTCAGCCCAGAGAGAAGTTCAAAAACAAAGTCACTTGATGAATTAACAATGGATTGCTCGTATTATTGAGTTAACATTTCTGTTTTACTTCCAGGAGCTTAGAAAAGGAATCTGAGGCATGCCTTTGTATTTCCCCTTCTAGACAAAGTATCCCTGATTACTCCGCCGTTATGTCACTTCACTGCACGATGTCAAAAGACAAATTGCATGGCGAGACAGCAAGAGAAATGGGTTCTGCATGTGGGAATGGTCTTCAGACACTGCACACTAGTCACTGTAACACAACATCTGTTCAAAGAGATCATTTCAACAGCCTCCCACTACAATTAATACACTTTCCCCAAATAATGATCTGCTACATTGTTTATATGTGACTCAAAATACTTTACTTATCTCTCACTACTTAACTCTGCAGACATGCAACTAACAGGGTTTATTTTACTGAAATGAATAGCATATGCCTTGTGTTTCTCTGTGACAGTAAGACACAAGAAAAAATACCAACAATGCATGTCACACTTCAATGATTTCTGCTATTCTGATTTGGTCAATGCTCAATGTTTAAATAGGGTTTGTGCAAACATCAAGTCTTCATACAGTGGCACAAAAGTAGTTAGTTAACACTATGCATGGACTGCTTTTATGTCCAGATCCAGATGTGGCTGAATTAGAATCAAAAGTGGCCAAATAATTTACATTTGCTTACAAGCAGCAGAACTGATCAGTTTGGTGCCCTGAACATGTTGAAACAAACATTTTACTGATCAACCACGATCCCCGTGTTACTGTCCATCCCTACCAAAGAAAAGGTATGCCTTCACACTGAGGAATTACAGAACTGTTTCAACAGTTCTATTTATGTTATATTTATTTTGTCTATTTTAATATTGTTTTAACTTTCCAATTCTAATGTAGGAATGAAAAGTAGACTGCACTTTAAAGGGGTTTACTTGAAATATTATATTATCATTATATCACTATCATAAAATGACAATTATATTGTTTATCCCAACTATTCCTGAGACAATATATCTTTCAACAAAATGTGCTATTGTGAGAGGCCTGAGTGCAACAACTAAATGACAACAAGTTACCCTATTAACAAAGGGAGAACATAATTGCGTACAGTCAGCTCTATGACAACCACATCTTCTAGTTCTAAAACCACCAACATGGAAAACCCAAAGATACCATTTGTTAAACTGAGGTTATTTCAGCTCAACACAAACTAAAATGAGTTTTCATTGCAAACTGTCAAAAGACTAAAATAACAATATTTTTGCACAACTTAAGTAGAAACTCATGTATAAGTCCTAGCCTTTAATGGTCTCAGTGTACATTATCTTTCATGCTCTTCTGCTCTAATGATTGTTGTGACTTATTATGAAGAACAGCGCATTACTAGAATAAAATAAAACACCATATTTAAACCAGCTCCTGCTGTGTCCTGATCTTACTGCTTAGTAAATGACTTTCATGATCAGGAAATGTTCATAGCATTTTTGTACACTGTAGTCATTGTTGAATGTCCTAGCTGTGCTGTAAAAAGCTGAATGCATTTATTGTATAAGAATGATCACTTCCTTGACATTTACCTCTCAGTGGCAGGCATGTGATGTAAATAAAAATGATCAAGTTACTCAAGTGATATGGCCAATTTCAATAAGCATTAGACAAGACAATGTTAACTACAGGCTGGTGAAGAAAGCCAAAGAGATATGTTTCTCGTGAGTTGGAGGATCAAACCAGATGGAATACTGATGGAATACTAACTTATTATCTGTTGGTAAAGTGAAGTGAAGGCCACTTGCAAAGTAATCAGTGAAAATGGTCAACACTAACAGAACTGCAAACTAATGTGTATTACTTGCACTCACAATATTACATGGAAGCTCTTTGGTAAACCAGCAATTTTAAAAGTTTAATTTGTAATATGGCTTCATATTAAAACCTTTTCATTTGTCTGTAGACATTTTCTTTAAGAACCACCCTTCAAGAGACTTCTATTTTCTTACCAATTTGTGTTTTTGATTAGCTATATTGAGACTATGACGGCGAACTTAAGATAAACATTATCCATGAACGGATTTCCAGGTGTTTTATAGGCACTATAATTCTGAATGAACAGGCCAGTTGGAGTTGTATAAACTGGATATCTGATTTGTTTTCTAGTTGTTTTTTGTGCCAGCACACTAAGAGCTAATGTTGTAAGAGCAATTATAAAAAGCAAGATCATACCTGAATCGTAAGCTTTGCTTGTCTGAGGACACACATCCTCCTCTGATTGATGGTCCCGACTTAAAACATTTTGTTACTGAATAATTTGAGTGGCTCTATTTCCATTTCTATTTCAATAATAAAGGTGTGGTAGGTGCATGATAAAGATCTGGCACAGAATGAAGGAGCCAACTCTCCACTTCCACAACTAATTATGACCAACCTTATTACGCACGCAAACCCAGTCTGAAAAGAACTTGTTGAGTTTTGTCTTGAGTATAAGATGGATGGTAGAAGTGAATGGATTACGACACTATCACCAACACAAGGATGTTTATTTAGGTCAGGCAGACTGTACAGGGGTTTCTAACTGCTATTTGATAAAAGAGAGCTATACTCTAATGTTACATTGTATTAATGAGAGATTTGCTGAAATGCCATTTTGCTTTCCTTGTCTTATTTATAACAAAGTTTTTTTCCATCCCTCAGGGGTCTTTTCTTTCCAATAAGGACACACATTTTTGGCACAAATGTCTTTGTTAGGGTCTGCAGAAGTTTTCCCTTTCCAACCCTCGGCCTGCTTCATTAGAAAAGTCCTTCAACATTATTTAAAGAGTGTCAACTTTCAGCCACAATACACAGGCTTTTAAAAAAAACGAGAGACCTGATTGAGGCAGCAGAATTCCATAAATCAACACTTTTTGAAATACTTTCTGGTCCAAATCCTGGTGACTTCATATCCAGTGAGAGAGCAATTATAGCTGAGAACTACCTGCTGTGTAATCTCCTTTATTAAAGGTATGGAACTAAGTTCTCTGGAAAAGTATGGTACAGTACACGAGACAATACTGTCTTGTTCCTGCGACGTCGGTGAGGGTTGACTGACAGCCTGACACCCTCAGCGAAGAGTTCATGGGCTAGATTACCTACAATTATACTTTGACACATCTCCACACGAGAACATGTACACATGCACGCTAACACAATTGTTGTAAACCATATTTTCCACAATGCAACATAATGTACTTCAATAACATCTTGAAGTAGTTGAGATTAATATCAAGTCAAGAGTTTTAACAAATTAAAAAATGAAAAGCATATGACAATCATTTTAGCAGCCACAACTACAAAACAAAAAAGGGAGAATGAGTGTTTAACAACTTGACTGCAATGATTAATCAGGAAAGAACCAGCTATCTCATGTCTGGAAGCAAAAACACAAACATCTGATCTTAAAGTCTTTCTAAATGTCCTTTCACTTATTTATCTTCAGATCCTTTAATACAACTGTCAGGTAGCACTCTTGAGTGACACATGGGGAAATTGTCCAAACTAAACTATCATATATCCATATTTTGGTGGATGCGCGCACTGTCCATGCAAAACCACACAACATTCAAAACGGGCACTGCGTCAGAACACCAGTGAAGCAAGCTATCTAGCTAAAGGATCTTTGAATATGTTTTGAACAGAGCCGACAACAAAGTATACAGGAAGCTGGCATACTGTTCTGCTGCAGTATACATGTCAACTCTTTTAATTAATACAGAGATCACGTATGGATAATAACAGGCTGGCAACATTTATTAAAGATGCAGATCAGACTGAAGTAGTTGGTAGAGGATCCATTTGTTAAAAGTGGTGTTTGGTTCCTGTCTTTGTATTTTGGATGACCCATTTTGGGAGCATTACGCCCAGAACACCTGATGTGGTTTCACTCCACCCATGAAGAACCACCAGTGCCGACACAACAGGGATCACCCAACAGCATGTTGTCATCATGGCCTACTTTGAAAGCTCCATTTTACAAACGGTAGCAAGCATGTAATTTCACGCAGGTTTCCCAATTACCCACGATGATGACAAATGATCAGATGATTCATGATCAGACTATCATTCTCTGGATATATTTTAATTTGAATGTATTTTGTTTGATAGGGACAATGCAATACAACATTGTTCTACAAAGAAGTGTGCTGCAAAGAGAGTTTATAGCTATTGCTAATTTTCAACTCTTGTCCATAGGTCGCCTTTTAATTGTTCAGTGTAATTAAAATATTCATATCATAAAACCACAATATACCTTTTGAATTTACAGTACAATTAGCTAAAAAGGTGTACAGCTCTGGTTTGCTGTTAGCCAGCACATAACCTTTGTAGTATATCTGGAATGAATTGGATGTCAGTTGGTAATGATTTGACAGCTCTTTATGGAGAAAGCTGATTTAGATCGACATTGTGGTATTTTACAGTTGCCATTCACAATGCTCATAGTTACTCTATTCCTGTCTTGTCTTTAAATATATCTGGAAAAAGCCCTGGGGCCTGACTGTTAATACAACTACTCTGAGAAAACAAAAAATGAGAAAAGCTCTCAAAGCTTTTTAAAACTGACAAGAAAAGTGTCATCTGACCGATGAACAACAGCAGTTACAATGTTAAATGCGTTTCGGTGAAATTCAACAATAGACAAGTACAGTTTATTTAGATTTTGTGAAAAGAGAAAATAAACCTGACTATGTTCATTTCACATGGCTCTCGTCTCTGTCTATGGCAGCTGTGCTCATTGATTAGCAAAGACGCCAAAAAATTTCTGCAAGCATTCTGTGTCCCTTGTAGTTGGGAGAGCTGTTTATAGATCATGTTTATAGATCATAATCTAACTTGGAACCAGGAACAGCAATTATTTATACTCAACTTTTCACGAGTTATAAAACACAAAAATTAACCACAGATGCCAAAAACAGCTACATTAGCACATTTAAGATGAAAAGCGTCACAAGTTAAATATCTAGAACGCCTGCGGAATTTTTTTTAATTAAAAACGCTAAACCTAGTCTTGAAGGTTATCTGTTGGAAGCTGACAGTAGTGACATCAGCAGGTACAAAATGGCTACCAACATCAAGAGATGCTTACTGAGATACAGTATCTGATCACACCAAGAATGAGCAGTATCAGTAGGTGCAGTGATAATCATGGTATTGTCCTTAAAGTGTCACTGAAACGGGGGTTGGGCTTCCCCGTGACCTGAGGTCAAACTACAGTGACATGCTTCAGCTTGTAGGATCCACCACTGAGCAAGCACAGTGCTACGTTCAAGACACTGAAAGACAAGCAGCGCTTCAATCCAATGTCAAAGTAGCTTCCAGCTAATATACCAACAGACTTTCATTTTGGATGACTCACCACTTACTCATAATTAAGTTCAAAGTAACTCGAGAAACTGTTAACCCTGTCAAAAAGTGTGATATGAATCATATCACTTCTAAGGACAAACCTGTGATATGTGGCAGAAAATTTGTGAAAACTATGCCATGAATTAACAGAAATCTTTTTTTTTCCTCAGAGAGATTATTATACAACTGTGCGTTGGCTCTGAAAGCTCCAGAGCTGGTTTAGCTGAAACTTCAGTTTTTAGCTGATTTTGTAAACAAGTCATATCATTTCACTTTTCTACAATTCCAAAGTGCTGCCAAAACCAGATGTGCCTCTACACGCTGTCCACATCGGGAGACCGATCCATGTGACAACCTAGCAGCAAGCTTTGACAAGCCAAGGTGATACTCTGTCCGAAACTTCCGTGATACAGACGCACAAACTTTATCTCACTTTTCTCTCCAAGACTCACTCACTCTCTCTCACACACACACATAAATGCAATGTACATAAACACATATGTATTTGTATATCCATAAAATGTTACACAGAAACCACCTTTAATTTATTTTTTACCTGCTGTGGGATCAACCTCTTTCTCCTTTTGTCCTTTCTTACCCCCCTTCTTTCTCCCTTTCTTATCTTTCCTCTTGTTCTCCGTCATGCTGTCAGAAGAAAGTAAATCCTCTCAGGAGAAGACACCGAAAAAAAAAAACCAGGTAGTCCTTTTAGGAACGTGTGGCAAGTGGGCACCACCAGACTCTGAGCCTGTTAAGAGCGTCTCTGCTTCTATATAGACTCACACCAATCAAGTAAAGCAAGGAACCACCTACTCACAGCAGGGCAGAGGGAGAGGGAGAGAGAGGGAGAGGAAGGGAGGGAGGGAGCGGGGAGAAAAAATAGGGAGAGAAAGGTAGAGAGGCAGTGCTCGAGAAACTCCAAGGAAAAAAAAAAGGGAGAGAATACAGAGGGAGGGAGGGGAGAAAAGAGGGAGGGAGCAAGGAAAGCATTTCCCATTGCTTAAAGGCAATCAACTGTTCCCTTATTGGATCTATGAGATAAGCAGTGGCTCTTCCAGGCCCTGCAGCCACAGCTGAGGACCGAGAGAGACCCGGTCCACACAGAAATCTGAACTCTACCCATTCAAGCTCCCCACTGCTTGTAGCCAGCTCCGTTTCTAGTTCCTACCTCGGGAGCATCTTCTCCTTTCTAATGACCCCCATGCAAAAAAACCACAGCAAGACCACTTAAATTGTCCCCTCTACACTGCTGACCCCACCCAGATAATTCAGGCGGAGACCTGCCCCTTGCCAGGTTGATGTCGAGGGTCCCAAAACACTTCACATCTGGTCCAGATTTGCAGAGCACAGATTCTGCAGATATGTGCAAGAGAGTGGTGTGTGTGTGAGGTGCCAAATGTCAGATCACAATCTGCGACAGACTGCTCCTTGCAAAATGTACACAAATCATCTCTGTCTTCCCTACTCTGCTCCCCTTCCTCACCCTCTCTTGTCTGTCAGCCCCCCTCTCAGTACGACAGGCGAGTTGCAGCTTGTCTCGCTCTTTCACTGTCGCTGTTAGCCAGGTGTCATCAATGTCCACGCAGCAGCAAGGATTAAGCACCATTAAAACCAGCTTTAATCTTTTAAAACTCTGCTTTATGCATGTAATACCAGCCTTCTGCAAATAATATTCTGAAAAGGTGAGTGGGCATATCACCGTCTGTATTTTCTATGTATGTCAAAAGACAGTTTGAAAGCACAGAGGAAAGTGGGGCAAGGGGAGACACATATAAAGGAGGGGCAAAACTGAGCAGAAGCACATGTGTGGCTGCAGAAAAAAAAATGTAATCTAAGAACATAACTTTCTAAGAGTGGCGATCGACTCCCTGCCTGATTGTAATACATCAGGAGGATGTTTGACTCAGGTTTGCGTAAGACAATATATGATGCAAACATCTGTTTATCTTCATTTGACAAACTGTGACTACATGACGATGGCAGTATTCTTTAAGCTGCTGTATTAGAGTAAGTGTTTTCTAATTTATGTTTACTGAACTCCGCTGTCCTAAGTGGCAACAAAATCAAAAACGCATCGAAACGACAGCAGAGTGAAAGAGTCTGTAGATGAGTCATCTGCGGGGCCCTCCCAGGGTTTGTCTCAGTTCAGCCCTCCGAGGAGTCTTGCCGATACTCGGGAGGAGGAGGCGGCGGCAGCGGGGATTGGAAAGGGGGCAAGCAGAAGTGTCATGTCTTAACAGGTCAGCGCACTCAATGGCATCAGCCTCATCTGTGGGCGACTAAAACTGGAGGGGTCAAACCGAGGCCAGGGGTTGGACACGTCAATCAGGTCCACTATGGGCGACATTTCCGACTCCAGAAAGAAAATAGCTCTTTCCTCTCTCCTCTCCTCCCGACGGCTGTTCTCGATGATCTAATCTGTCAGCAGAGGTAACTGAGGGCTGGCAGGGGCTACGGTGTGTCAGAGAGCTGCCCTATCCCCCCCCCCATCCAACCTCAACACTCACTTCCTCCTCCACTATTCAACAAGACGAGACTCGTTCCCAGGGCCCGTGTGCGTGTCTGGGTGGGCGTGTGGTTTATGTATGTGTCAGAAATGTGAGTATCTGTGACGTCAGGACGAAAGAAAATGGCACTTTCAGGATGATGGGATGTGGATTTAGTCCGTCTGTGCACCACTCACGGCATTTCTCAACCTGCTCCTTCAAGAGCCCACGTTTGTCTAAAAGCAGAGCCACACAAGATGCAAATTAGTGAAATGTAATATCGGCTGACATGAGTTATGAGCGTGTTCTGCACATAGTTGTGGGAGAATTGGGAACAGGTTAACCTCGGGGTTACTTTGGACGTCAATATGCAGCTCTTGTCTCAAAGTGTTTCGCAAACTTGCCCGAGCTGCTGCTGAACTGTGAGCAAATTCAAAAAAATTGCATCATGTAGCAGGTTGGATGTGAAAATGTGTGAGTTCTCTGAACACTATACTCGCCACAGCTGTGTCCCACTTGGCAAGAGTTACATAAAACATGGATATGCAAAAAGTGGATGCACATACACAAGGAAATGGGAAGGAAATGAGTTCCTAGAAACCTACACACTATAAGAAAATTATAGTGTAACATTTTTTGTTTTACGACCTCAAGATTTTGTGAAGAGCCTTAAAAGAGGTTGAGCTTTCATATATGAGCTTTTGGAGTACAACACGAGTGTGAAATGAACGCCATTTTTCACACCCGGACACAAATATGGTCATGGACATGTGCGTCTAAATCTCTTTCTCTTTTTTTTCTAGTCTACTCAAAAGCATCTGCTGTTTTTCAACAGCCGTTGGCCGTCCTTGGATCAGGGTCTGGAGGTGGAGGGGCACAGAGGGCTAGTGTGGGAGGAGCATCAGCTGAGGAGCACATCCAAAAAAAAAATCAAAAAAAAGAAAGAAAAACAAGGCCAAGCCCTAAAAGTTCTGACATGGATCCTTTGTGTGCCCGACTCATAAATGCTCCACAGGCCCCATCTCTGCCTGCCTCCTAATCCCTCCTCGCTGCCCCCCTAGAAAAGGGGGAGACAGCTCTCCTGTATGATGGAGCGGAGCAGCTCCCTCCTAACAACAGCATACCTGCACATCATCACATTGATACCGCTCAACAGCACTCCTGCCCTTTCACAGGCACCCAGAGTTTATCTTTTTAGACATAATGGCTAAACAGCCATTAGGTTTTTGTTGTTTACATCTGTCAGCCTTTTTGCCAACAAAGTGTATATGGGGGTGGGGGTGGGGGTGTGGGGGGGCTTAAAGGAGCTTATAGTGCCTGCTTTTAACACACGTCTGTAGTCTTGACTATCAGAGGTGGGGTTAGGGGGGGGGGGGGACGACGACAAACACACACACACACACACACACAACCCCTAAGAGAAATAAATGGAGAGGACAAGAAAAAAAAAGAGAGAGGGGGGACGGAAAGGGGAGGACAAAACAGAGGGCAAAAAGTGAAAAAAAAAGTGATTTGAGAATGAAAATAATGTCCTCTTCATCATATGACAGAAAACAGCCCCACCTGCTAATATTCACCTTTCAACAAGGCATCTGCTTCAGAGTGCACTGAGGTGTGATGTTGAGAAAACACATGCAGGCTGCCCGATTTACTGAAATAAAAACCTGCACATCCAGCAGCGGTATCTGTTGCAGTACAGACAGGAGATTGCGTTAAACACATAAATACAATCTGCTTGATAATGCCAATGTCTTGCTGCTTTCTGTTGAAATGTGTGTACTTTGAGAGTCTGTGCAAACGGCTCTCTGTATGAATGACACTGAGGACTTATGTCACTGGGCAATGCCTTACAGACAGACACGAACACAAATCAATGTCAGTGACATCTGGAGGCCCGAGGAAGGGGCTTTTATTCTCAAGGTCGGCTGTGCCAAGGTCAACTGAGAATCCAAATCTGAGTGTTACTAATGACTCTGCTCAGCAACAGCTGAGATCAGGATCACAAAAAGAGACCAAATATCACATCCACTGTCTCATTTACAAAATAGCAAACGGATGGGTGAATTCAAATCAGGCACGGCTGTTTTGGTGTTTAGAAATCAAAGAGACAAACAGCAAGAAAGCATTTAAGTGTTAAACAAGGAAGTGATCCTGGGTGGATACAGCTCTTTGACGTTTCCGCAGCACATTGCTGTCACCATGGTAACCACAGTCTTAAGGGTAGCAACTAGAGTGTTTGAGAGAGATGTGGAAGGGCGGAGTGAGGATGAGAGAGACAGGGGGGGAGAGAGAGAGAGAGAGAGAGAGAGAGAGAGAGAGAGAGAGAGACAAGAAAAAGATGCAAGCCAGAAAGTAGAAGATAATGTGTAAGAAATACAATGGGGAGGAAGAGTGGGAGTGGCAGAAACAAAAGAAAGGTAACACGGGAAGGTGATGAGGAGGTGCGGAGCAAAAAAGAACGTGAAACAGAGAGCGAAACAAAAGCAACAGAGAGAGAGAGAGAGAGAGAGAGAGAGAGAGAGAGAGAGAGAGAGGTATCCAGTGAGCAGCTGCAGCCCGGCCACTGTATCGCTCCATAAGAGAGATGTCCACAAGTAAGCCTGTGCCAAGCCTGCTGGGAAACACTGCAGTAGCATCTCGGAGAGGGAGAGATGACAAACATCAGCACTGAGCATGCTCCACTCTCAAGGCCACTGACAAAATGAGATTTCAGCTCTTTAGCCTCTCAGTTTGTTTCACTTCTCCAAGCTCTATTCCAGCCTATCATCTGTCACTATCCAGCTATTCATGAGCACATCACACCACCGGAGCCTCTCCCTGCTTCAGATGTGTGGATAAAAAAAAAAAAAATGTGACTGATGTGTCAGATAACTGATTGATGTAATGGTAAGAGGCATCTTTCCCACTTACGGCCACGCTGACTCACATTGTGAAAGGTTTGATCGGGGCCGAGAGGAACAAGAGATGAGCATAGCAACTCATCAGCCAATGGGGCATGATACTGCAATAACAGGCCAGCAGCACAGCAGCCTCTCTCTCTCACACACACACACACACACACACACACACACACACACACACACACACACACACACACACACACACACACACACACACACACACACACACACACACGCACACACGCACACACATCTCTGTGCCTCCAAACTCTTACTCTATCGTCTTCCTTATCTGGACAGCTGCCAGAGCTGCATCACAAATGACAGCCATACATTTGTGTGAGACCTGCAATTAAGCTCATGTTGATTTATTTTTTTTTGCTCTTTCTTGTTCTGCAGGCAGACGGACAGACACACCCATGCTGAGACACAATTGAGTGCTTTTCAGATTTTATAACTGAAAATTGACGCCTCTTTTTGGAATCAGTCATGGTTGAGTGATGATGTGTGTGTGAGAGAGAGAGAGAGAGAGAGTGTGTGTGTGTGTGTGTGTGTGTGTGTGTGTGTGTGGTAGTAGGATAGTAGAGGATGTCAATTGCCACTCAACTTCTACTGTGGCTAAGGTAGCAAACTCTGCAAAATTATTTCTGCCTGCTGATACCATTGGTGATAAAACTTTGTATCAAAGTTGACATGCTACATCCTCATTTATATCTGTCTGCGTTGATAACAAAGAGCCTCTCAATTGGACAATAATAGCTTTTTAGTGTGATACCGAAATAGCACGAAACGATCTTCACTGACAGATGCTGTCTGAGCATGGCTTTGATGATCCTCTTAAACAAAAAAAAATCTGCTCTATCTTCTTAAGGCCGCCTGATCAAATCTCTCTTTCCACTCTGTATTTTTCCTCTTTTAAAAAATATTTATTTTCTTCCTCTCTCTCTCTCTCTCTCTCTCTCTCTCTGTATGTCCCCCTCCCTTCAGTCTAAGGGAGAGATAAAGAGGTTTGTGTGACTGCAGATTGACTTGAAGATAGAGGCTGGAAGCAGATCTCTTCCACCTCCTCATTCTGCTCTTTCTCTCCTGCTCTTACCCAGATGAATAGACAAACAGTCTCCCACATGCTCTCACAGTTTATCAAACACACACCCACATAGAACCAGGTCTTCATGCAAACACATATGTGCGCTCTCACCGGAGAGAGGACAACACACACTCAATCTAAGTGTCCTCGGGCCGACAGAGTATACACTGTCACACTCAAACACAAACATACCCCCTCAAACACGCACATACGCATACGCATACAAACACACAGGTGCATCCACGTGTAAATAAAAGAAGCACATGGGTCGGTGATGCGTTCGAAATGGACCTGTTTTCCCACTCCTGATGGGCTTAATACAAACCATTCCCCCGTATCTCAATTACAAAACAGACTTTTTAAGACACCACATCTGAATCACGGCATAACACCAGGCTTGTTACGTGTGTGGTTTTTTTCCATTGCGCACACATTTGTCAATAAACTAACAACTGACTAAACTTTTTCTACGTCTTACATGTCGTCATTGCATATCAAGTGTGAAAAAAAATACGTGAATAAAAAGCCTTGACGCTACTGAGTCTTAAAATACAATTTTCAATGTTTAGTATAGGCATAAATGTTATCATTTTTACTGTCTGTACACGCTCACTTTTGTCTCCTATTATGCTTCGTATTATTCACAATACAAAGACTTAATCTCAGCGAAACGATTCCCCAACCTTCACAAATTTGTTTGAGCAAGCCCATGGCTACAATAGTAAATAAACATTTAACCCGAGGAGTGAAATAAGTTCATGATGAATGCCACTTCAATCATCCACCAACCTTTCAAACATGTCTAAAACCCACTTTAAACTGCAGAAGTGTAAATTACTACGAGGGAAAACAAGGGAAGGTTGTGCCCTTATCAGCAACCCCCCCCCCCTTCAAAAACATGCGTGCATCCGCTCTCTCTGCTTTGCATTCTTCACATCAAATCAAATTCCTTTTGTGCTCTGCACTTGTCCTTTATCTCCAGAATGTGCTTTTAGAGCAGCACAAACATGTCATGATGGGGACACTGCGAGGAGTTTCACACAGAGTGAAAACAGCTTCTTGGTCAAATCATTTGCATTTCTGCTTTTTTTTTTTTTTTTTTTTCCTCTCATGGCTGAGCTTGGACTTATCAAAAGTCTGTCTTATCTCTTTGTTTGTTTTTTCACCAATGGCTTTTTCCTGGAAAACAGGCCACTACGCATGTGTGAGCTTAGATCACGCTTTGGAGGCATAAGCCCAGATCAAGGCGGTCTCAAACTGAGCGAGCTTGATAAGTGGGCAAGAGAGTGGCCCCGGTGGACGCTGCCAGGATGGCCTCACACTGTGCTCTGGCAAGTCAGGCATGACTGACAGGAAGCCAGAACCCGTGGTTGGGTCATCTCAGAACGACAGGATGACTGCACCGGCCCACAAAACCCTCGCCACCCATCCAGAAGCAGTTCAAATTCATCTCCAAGCGCACCAGCGACTGACAACCCCGATACTAAGAAGGAGGTCAAAGCTAGCTAAAGCTTTAATTGTTCTAAATAGGCAAGCCACGGCCAGTTTGAGCAGCTTAGCGAAGGAGGAGCAGTGCAAAAGCTTTAGCCTAAAATCTAATAGTTGAGTTTTGGCCAATAGAGTATTAATTGTTGCTCAAATGGCATACAGTAATGAATACTAAAACCATATTTGTAGAAAGAGGGGAGCGCAGGTCAGTTTCAACTTGTTGACCGCAAATAAATGAACTCAAACTGTTGACCAATAGTTTTAGCAGCATGGCATTACAGACTTTTCACGGGATAAAAGGAGCGACTACCTTTTGCATTATTTTTTCATGCTACTTCTTGTGTTGTTTTGCAATGCTGGCTTGCTTACAGCGGTTTATTGGCCCTCGGCCATTGGCTGTATGATAACTGTCTGCTTGCAATCCTAATATCATGGAGACAACAAGGGAATGAAAAGGAACATGCCTAGACAATGCGTAGCAAAAGTACACATCCCAACAGATGTGATGGAGGCAAAGCGGAAACGGGGCTACAGGGCTCACACTACAGGGACTTTCTGTAACACGGATCTTACGGTCTTTTACAAGTACAACAGACCTCTGTGAGGAATGTTGCTTTCTCATTTTGGATAAAACCCCCGGAGTTAAGGGCTATCAATATCGCAAATGAGATATATTCCTCTTTTGTCTGCATTTGCTGCAGTGAGGTGATGGTTGGTGTGCTGGTCTGTGGGCCAGCTGGGACACATCTCAGTTCACCCGTGCGCGCACACACACACACACACACACACACACACACACACACACACACACACACACACACACACACACACACTCACACGCACCCCCACACACAAACACACGCACATACTGAAGCTCGCTCTACGCTGCTCACTATCTTTCAACAACAAGCTGAGCAGGGACCAGACGGAAAGAGGTCCTATTTGTGCAGGAAGATAAATACACTTCTGCACCCAGTCCTGTCCCCTCCAGATTAGAGCAACACAATAATGAGCAGAAGCACTGGTGGAAGGTCAGAAGAAAGAAAGGGTAAAGGATAGAGTAACAGCCCTACTAGCAAAACACACACCCCCGCACACATACATGCCGGAGTAATCACGGACAGACACGCATGCTTTTATCTTTATTTATCGGAACTTAATACTGTGTGTCCCTTGTTCTTTGCATGTGAATGTAACCATCAAGTGTGTTCTTTGTGAAGTTAAACTATGTCTCTTATGAGTACAGATGAATCCCCCTGTGGGGACTTTTGTGGGGATTTTTGTTGATTATTCCCAAATCATTCACTCTGGAAGACTTCCAGGTTATAACAACTTGATGGCGTCACAGCTTTTTAGGAACATTGACAGCACTCATGGGTCGCCGTGGGGTTCAAGTATCTGGTCATCCTGTTTGATGACAGTGAATCAAAAATGCGTCTAAATATCCACACACATACTGTAAATATCCAGGAATGTGTGCGTCAAGTTGTTTACAAGTTATTCTGTGAGTCAGCAGATTCATAATCTTTTATCAGCTCCTCCTCTGCGTTATGTCCAGGAAGGTAACCCTCAATCGCGGACCACAGAATTAGGCAATTCATCTCTGCTCCACTATGAAAGCATGTTTTCTCTTAGGTCTGCTGAAACTAAGCTCTGGCTCAAAGCAGGAGACCCCTACACTGTTGAGGGATACATGATTTTCTATTGGTCCACTTCCAAACACTGCTAACAAGCCATTCCATTCTGTTTAAAGTCTTTTCATGTTAAGACACACATCAATCCACACCTACAACATACCTGAGGAAACAAACCTTCTCTCAGGATATGTGCTGTGTGTGTGGGGTGAACATGGCCGGACACGTCCCTTAAACACACCGGGAGGCGCCCAGCAGGAGTGCCGGCAGCCCCTCTTTTCAACACTTCAGCACGCTGCACACAAACACAGTTGCCCTTCCCATGGTCCTTTTGTTCCTTTTGGTTTTGTCGTAGATCCTTTCATGGACACTGTCAGCTTTCTCTGGACATTTATAAAAGACAGTTATATTATACGTTTGGACAAACACTCACTTCCACGTATTCAATTTTTTTCAGGACTACATGGTGTTAATCATGTTTGAATCACTGCGCAAATGCAGACAAACTAGCCATCTCACAACTGACGCAGGAAAAACATGCATATGCTTGCCGACCCAGAATTATAGCAAATGCACTCAAATTTAGACAATTACCCAAAGAAAAACACACCCAAGCACTGGCAAGCATCTACACAGACCTGGGAAGAAATGTTCTCATACTATGTGCATACCTTTTGAGACTCTCTGAAGCTAAACTTGATGCAGACAAATAGAATTGGAAGAGACTAGTTTTAGTTTTAAAAAAGGTTTTAAAGGTAGAATATGTAGGTAAACATAGTTTTGTAAGGGAATAAGAGTAGCATGCAAGTCCCAGTAAATTCTCAGTTTCCTGTATTGGAACAACCGTAACCATAACATCACCGAAAAAAAATAGCCCAAAGACTTCCTTTAATGATAATCTTATAATGACGTTAACATAACCTTGTAAAATATACAAATAAAACCAGGAGTTGACACAGAAGCTGGTGCCTGGTGAGAGTGAAGAGATGGCCTGGGGGGCTTATGGTAAATGAATGCCAGAGAATGAGTCTGCAGTGAAAGGCTATCTCCTGCACTGTCCTTCAGTGTCACGCTGCTTCCTGTGAATCTACCTGACACCTCGGTGAGGAGCCGCTGCAATGAGGAAGCCCAAATGAATAACTGATGAGCAGGTTTCATGCACAAACTGCTTATATAAATCAATTCCGCAAGCTCCATGTTCTAAACAGCGCTGACTTGCATACACTTTTAAACAGAATCACCAAAGCAACTCTCACCAAACACAGTACGATGCACAAACACACATAGCAGACCAAATATGCAACATTGCTCAAGTTTTAACTTGTGTCCTTCATTGACATTGGCAACAAGACAATGCACTTATTCTTTAAGATTTTGTGTGACATTGCACTATAAATATACGAAAGCTGAGGTTGTCATTGACGACGCTAAGCTGTTTACACAAACCTTTGATACCCTGCGTTTGAGGAGCACTGTTGACATCTATAAACCAGTTTATGGAATATTATGGAATGTGTTTTCTGCGGCGCTACGCCCACAGTTAGAAAATATCTACAAGAGAAAGAACATGAAAATTTGTGCCCGCCAGCTTCACCCTCCCTTCTTGGACGGAGCAATAGCAGGTTACTTTTACACAACATGCCAAAACAATGTTGATCTCAACAGTAATTTGTGTGATCATGACAGTCCTAACAACAAGCCTGGTGTTATGAGCAATTATGCTCTTCATAAAAAGTATCCATCAACTGTGAATCTAACCCTGCATCAGTATGAGTATGTGCAGAGATAACAAGCACCACCAGTGGGTAGAGAACGATTTCACATGCCACAGTAACCAGTTTAATATGAGAGGGAGCAAAGCGGCTTAATCAGGTTTCAGATCGGGTTTTTTCAGAGTTATGCTATTTACATGCATGGATCCAGAGCTGGATTAACCGGACTGAACGGGGTTAATAATAAAGCAGTCAATAGATGTAAACAAAGCCAAATGCATATGAAAAAATGTTAATAGCCCTGAAAGAAATGATTGGCAGCGTTTTAAAGCAAATAATAGTAAATCTGTCTGTCACATATGTGTAGTACAGATTTAAAGAGTAAAAAAACTTTATTTTCTGAATAAAACACATTCCAGACTCCATGGTGAAACAGAGGGAAAATAAAGTTTTATAAATGGAGGTGGATGATTGATTTGTTTTTGTTTTTTTGGTTGCAAAACGACAAATTGACGGTCAGGCTAAACTACAGTAAAAGACAAAGAGGCCTTTTTTCTGTACAACTAAATGTACATTTCCCTATTTCTAACTTTAGTCCCGGATTTCTTGTTTAATTCTCTTGCTATTTGTGACTTTAAGGGGTTAATTTTGTCAACAACCTTTTCATGCTGCGTACAGAAAAAAAAAGTTTTAAATATTTAATTACATGCACTGGCTGCAGCCTGTAAAGGAAGAGTATTGCAGCCCAAGATAGCTGCAAATTACTGAATGATTTAAAAGGCAGGGTAAACTTAAACTGCCTTCACGAAGGAGAAGGATACAAGCCATGAAGAGCAGGCCGATATAAACCCATTAAACAGTTGTATCAAGTGGGGAAGATGAAAAAAGGCCATATTAGGTTTGTGTTTACGTTAGTTTACGTTTTTTGTGATTAATTTACAATGATATTCTAATGGTGGTACTTGCCTTATTTTTTTCAATGATATTTGTGATTAAAAAAAGAAAGAAAACTGTATTCAGGATACTATTTTTGTAAGGTATCCTTCTTATCTAATACAGTTGTATTTAAAAGTTACTGATCCTTTGTCTTTTGGTGAATATCCATCACTGGAGGCAGCCTAGGATTTATTTTATATCTACACAACAGCTCTGATTTATTACTGGACATCTTTTTGACCTCAGCCCAACGCTGTAGATGATGGCTTCTCCCTGAGGGACACCATTAGGGTTAGTTTAGTCAAATAACACACCAGCTTACAGCCGACTGCAGTATTTAAAGCACAGCAGTAACACAAGAAAGATGGCTTCCTTTTGTGAACAAAAATTCAATCCAAATGGCAGAGGCTTTCACAGTTGTTATCCTGTGCATATCTCACAGGCCGTGCCGTGACTGTGGGCTTTTCAGTGTTTTTGACACAGCTCCAGCCGCAAGGGCAGGGAGTCTAACAACTGCTGTGACATTCCCAACGGACTCATCCCTTTCAACTTTTCGGTGTTTCTCCTGCTTCCTGATCCTGATCATATACTGCCTCATTGTGGTGAAGGCAACATTCTTCAGTGGGTTGAAAAATGGAGTCCCAATTGTTGAAAAAGCAGAGAGACAGTGTGTAAACTGTGATCAAGGGGGCTAAAGCCAAATACAGTAATGTTTTTTGTTAGACTGCTGTTCTGTTTAGTCTGATATTTAGTGTTCATTTATTTTTGTCATCTCAGATTAAAGTTATAATAAGTAAATGGAGGTTTGGTTGTTACTGAACAAACAGCTGCTTGCTGCTGGGCGGTAAAAGTAGGGACAAAGTCCAAATAGCTAAACTATATAAACTTTTGGGAATTTTTTCTACAATTTTAGTTCTGCAACTAACAAAATATCTATGCATTTGTACAGTGTTTTTTCATTATGCTTGCAACTTCAATGCAAGGGACTGTGTTTCCTGTTCAACAGTGTATCTAAGGTTGAGATTTAGGGAGTGAAGGCTAGATGTAAATACAGCTTGATGCTCTAGATATTCTACAAATAACATATTAACCTCAAGTTATTTAGCAGATGATTGAATCTGTGACATCTGTGATTTAAAGGCATACTCGTAGCAGTAATCAGATGTCCAAACAACCCTCTTTTTTGGAAGTTTTAACACCACAACATTTCTTTCACAAATAGATAAGATCTTAGAAACATGGTAGACCAATTGCTTAAGATGTTTACATGAGCTATCTTCATCTTCCTATAGTGACCTCAAAGTCTACATAAAAAAAGCCATCATTACTTTGATACAAGGTATATACTTCATTCAGGCCTTGTGGATGTAGATCTGGAATCACACACAAATACCAAATGATCTCATGGAATAAAACTGATAGTATTAGACAAATCCAAATGCAGTTTTTATCACCAAAGCCGTAAGACATACTAAATGTGTGTCCCCTCTTAAAATAGTAAAAGAAATCTGTTTTGCTGCTCCAGAAGCAGCTTTCATCCCATTTTATGAATTTTAGCCAGAGATTAATGGAGATTATTGGTTGTGACATTACGTACTAGCTGTAAAACTAATCTGCATTCTCACCGCCAGCAGCCGACCCAATCCTGCTCCTCTGTCTGATTCCAGCCAGCTGTTTGCAAGCTGCAGTGTTGCAGCAGTACCATAGACGATACCAATGATAATGTTATATATAAAAAATAAACAGTGTTTCAGTTATCAAACACAGAAAATGATGACTTACTTGTCAACTTTCTTGTAATTTGAATGCATGCAGCCTTGGTTAATAAAAGTTAGCAGTAAGTAAGAGTCTGAATCTCGTGAAGTGGAACAAGCAGATGAACTGAGAAAATATCAACTACATTCATAATCAAATATATTTCCCTGTTTGCTCTAGTTATTGTACCTACAAAATGACCTTAATATTTAACAAAACTTGATATTACTAACCTGACTAGATAAGACAAATAGTATTATTGATTATTAATACAAAATGTGATCACTGTAAGGTGATAAAACAGGTTTTAAAATGCACAATGCAAATTGAGCCATTTTTTTTTTTTTACCCCCAAAAAAACAATCACACTATCTGCCCCCTTTTCACTGACATGACCCTTTGCAGGCTGTTAATTCACCAGTCCCCAAGATCTGACAAATATTCTAAATTCTTTAAAAGATTGATTGGAATTTGATTTAAAATGACACGCCTCCAACTGACATAGCATTGTGGATTTGTTCTCATTGTTCTTATCCGGCTGAATTTAGAGTAATCCCATTATTCTCCATGAACCCAGACATAGTTATATATTACAGCAAGTCAATTCATAATCATCCAAAACATTGTTTTGGAGTGTGTGAAATCAAAGGGCATGTCAGAGAGAAAAAGTGTGTGGAAAATATCTGGCACAGTAGGGTTGTTAAACCACTCATGTAGAACTTAAACCACTCATAACGGCTGGTAGAGTTTTAGTTCTGTGGTGAAGCACATCAGAGCAGAATTAGGAAGTGATGACAACTTAGTTATGTGTCACATCCAAAGCTTTCACAAGCAAACAGTTCTGTAACTCATCAAAGGAAGTCGGTTTTCATCAGACGTAAGTATAATCCAAGGTTTTGGGCTCCCTGAAGTCTATCAAAACAAAACTTTGTTTTCACTTTCTCATATTTAGTCTTTAGGAGTGTAATCCTCAAATCTCCACAAATCTCACACAATTCCGGTTGGCTTTCCGTTAGCCCAATATGAACTTTGAACAATATAGCTATGTAACTTTTTAATATAACATTAAAATTGTAATAAAAAGTTTATAAAATTGATTATAATCATAATCAAAATAACCTGATCTGCTTGAGACTCTGGCAGCCACTATGAGAAGACAGATTTGAGCCTCTGGTATGACAAGTCAAACTGTACACGTTAAGGTTTCTAAACAACTATAGTGCTGTCAATTCTCTAAACCACTGTGAACTTAACAAAACAGAGGTCCGGCTACATGGGATTATTTTACATTACTGTAGGTGTCATTAAGATGACTTGTCTGCCAATACCAAATATGCGGCTAATGGAAAACAATCTTTGAACTACAGAGCAAAATTCACATCCCTGGTCAACTCCAGTAGCACCAGGCAGGCCGGCAGTCAGGGAGGTCGAAGGATACAGGTGACCCCGGCCGAAGGCCAAGGGGGCCCCTGCCAAGGTCGAAAGTTTAACCCCTAAAGTACAGCAATTTACTTACTGACAATACAAGTTGTATGTATTTGCATGATAAATAAATGTATTGTTATCTTAAAACACATTTCAACTTATCATCTGATACCCCACCCCCCGCTGTTATTGAGAATATGGTGCTGTCATAACTCAATCACATGTGTGCTGCTAATGCAAAAATGTAAAGCAAACTGCTGTCTGACTACCTAAGTCAAAACCCCTCATCAAAGATCAGGGGCTGAAAAAAGAAAAGCCAGAGTACAGAAACTACACGAAAATGGAAGTAGCAGTGAGGCTATTACCAAATTTCTGGCCCAAAAAAATGTGAAGGAGCACCAGGTATGACAGCCACAGTTGAACATGGCAACGGTGAGGAGCTAGTCTTTCAAATAAAACCTGCAGTGGCTGGTTCAGTTTAAATCTAAAGTGAAGATACTGGTATTATATGAAACAACCTGGAGCGGGTATGAATGAGGGGCCCAGTTTGGAAGATGCCAGGGAGCTGTTCTTACCAAGAGAAGGTTCAATAAATTGAATTACTCCACCATTACGCCACCTTCCCTTCATCAAACGGGAGACAGACAAAGTTAGCGACTGATCAGCTTCTGCAGAACCACCTAGCAAGCTCAAACCCAAAAGCAGAACTCGGTAAAGAGCAAAACAAACACACAAGGAGAATTAATATTAGACTTACATTCATAAAGTATCCAGAAACAAGACATCAAATGATCGCTTATGCTGCCTTGTGTAAGCTGGATGTATGAGCAACTGTTTTCCAACACATATCTAAAGTTAAAGTTTATGTGTTTGTTATCTTGTGGTGATGTCCACCAGAGGCCAAAAAGACCAATTAAACTGGATTTAAAACATCTAGCATTAAGTGACATTGTGCTCTTTCCACACTATTGATGTTAATTACATTTCTGCATCTAACTCTGCAGTTGTGGGACTTTGCTTTGGTGTGCTAGCTTTGATATGAACTAGCACAATGTTAAGTTGGCCTGTTACTGAAGAAACACAGGTTAGCCTAGGCAAAGCTCATTACTCATACCGATCATATCTACGTTATTTATGTGCTCTCACTTTTATATGCCACACATATATTTCAGTTTAACCACATTTAAAAAATCCAATGAAATGGACCAAAGGGGATCTTTTTTTTGTACAGCACACAACATTCCTCAGCGTATTGTTATGAGCTACTTGTTTGTTTGAGGTATGGCTTTCCAGTAACAATTCCAAAATTGTGTGTCGATAAACAGAATGGAGGAACATACAGTGTAAACTACACAGAGCTATCAATGGTATTTTTACACACAAACCTAGAAATATATCGGGCAAAACGTTGGTTAGAGTGTTAGGACAGTGAAAGACGGCTTAACTAATTGCATAGCTCTACAGACTAGATCCTCTTAACAACACACACCCCTGATTATTGCAGGGCTGTATTAGTTTCAGCAGTATATAATGAACACATGAGCACAATGGGACGATAGCATCTGCACTTATGCATTTGGCGACACAAAAAAAGTTGAAAAAAATCACACTTTAGAACACGCTACAGCAACTGTGCAGCACTTCAGTATTAAATGTAATGTTTGAATGAAATATTAAGACAAGTAATTGTACTGAATGGGCTTCAGGTCCAGAAAAGTTTAACCGGCTGATGTTTGATGTATTAACAGTAGATTTGACTACCAACAACTAACAAAAAAATTCAACCTTCCTACGCACAATTATTTTTAAATACCTACAAATTAGATATTACTTTTTAAAAAAAGGCCTTTTCCCAGCTATTCCAAAAGAATCCTCCATGACACCCTATATAATAGTTTCCGTACAACAACTAAAGGACTAACATCTGCTATTTGTGGTACCACAATACGTTCTCATTCCGCCTCATGACATACTGACACTTTGTTAGACCCCTTGGCGTAACTTTCAAACGCATTAGGCAGTGCTTGGTTGTACTAACACCTGGTTATCGCTGTGAATTCAAACAAAAACACCTAGTTAGGTTAAGAAATAACATCATGTTTGGGCCTAAAATAAGTACATTAACTAAGTAATACGTAAACAACGTAACATAAGTACAGAAAACAAGTCACAAACATTACTAATGTAACATCGGTCTTGAAACGGTCCTGTAATTGTTTGAGCCCTCCCTTTATGATTTTTTGGCCTTTATCCCACGTCATTACACTCCCTGAGCATTTTCTCTGAGCATCTAATAATGACGCCAATGGGTTTACTTTGTAGTAACTTAAAAGCCTTGTGTGTCAATATCAGACACCGAAGAGTGTGACAAATTGTCGGTATTTGCCACACTGGCAATGAGGAAAGCTGGCTATCGTTCATGGAAAATGACCTGACTATGACAAAACATCCACAAAATGATAATGGCAAACAGATTTAGGCTATACTTATGATGAAAAGGATTGGTAACATATATTAGTGCAGGCACAGACTGTATGAATTTCCCTAATTCCCAAATTACATTTAAATACTTACATATCACACCAGATTACATAGAACTGACAGCAAGATTTCTTCCATGTGTCTGAGATGAAGAATGACAAAAGATCTCCTACATATATTTTGGAAATGCCCAATGATAGAAGGAATTTTTGAAACATAGTATTGCAATAATTTCAAAGATAAAAGGATTTGGAAATTGGGCAGGACCAATATTTATTTTATTATAGGTTAGGGTTTACTATCATTAATATGTTGTATATTGGATCTTTAATTAAGTTGATGTATCTTTATCATTTTGATAATTACCCTTTTTTCCACAAGTTTATTTGCGTGTCCATTTATGTCTATATTTCCGTTCTTCAAAATTCATTTTTACAAGCTCAAATGGAAATGTTTATGAACCTAATGTATTTTAACTGCAATGTAAATTGAGAATAAACTATTTTTCAATAAAAAAAAAATCTTCACAAATTTTCTGATGGATAATGAAGCTTGGACTGCGATTTGAAAGGACTGCTGAATGTACAGTACTTCAAAGTAAATGCTGAGAAGGCCAAAGTTGGAGCGAGAAGAGACATGAATTTAAAATTCCTCACCTCTGTATTAGTCGTCATCTAACCTCTGCGAACATGCATCTTTCTTAAGAGCTCCGCAATGCTTTACAGAATAAATGATTTAACTGACACTATAGTGGACCAGACAAAGTATTGGCTTACACAATACTACTACCACAAATCTGTGCTCTGCAAACAGGTATCAACCAGTACTCTGAATCACTAAACCTCAACTCTAACATGAAAAACGCAACCATCATTGCAGAAACGAGAGACCCAACATGCTCACTCTGTCATAATACTAGCTTGTAAAAGTCTGTCTTTAGATATTTGGAGTAAAACAATGAGTGATTGTGAGAAAATGTGTAATAGTAGTGGAAAAATTAGGGGCCAATTACTGAAAAAGGCCATGTCCATATTTTCATACATCTTATAAATATATATCAAGTTGTCTTGTCAGAGTAGAGTAGCTGAGCGGAGATTCAGCAGGGCCAAAAGTCTACATAAAGTACCCAGTGAACATATAAAACAATCCCCACAAATATACAGTCCAATCAAATCCATTCTTCCCGCTGGTCAATCTTATTAGCCTGTTCCTCCCCATTAGCCCTGGGCTACTGGCACTACAGCACCAACAGCTGAAAACACTTCAATCATTCTTATCGAAACAAACACACATCCTGTACTGCAATCATTTTGGTGGTGAAATACAGTAAATGAGTGCCTTTGTCTCAATCAACAAATGCTACATTGCCCTTGAGTGCTCTATTCTAGTACAATGACCAGCCTGTACATGCTTGTTCTGCCAGATAAACTTGCGGTTTAACAGCAGAACCCAGTAGCCATCAGTAGCTGTCGTTCATGTTCTATGTCTAGCTCCTCTGAAGAAGTCTCTCAATTCACAGAAAAATGCACAGCTCGGGACAATATTCTGCCCATCCACCACCTCAATGCAGCAGCTGTGACCTGCATACAATGGGACCACACGGTGACAGATTAGTGATAGAGAGTGCACTCACAACAACAATATTACATTCATCTACTTCAGAGATATAGATGGGATTAATTAGCAATGAATAAATATGCAGAGTGAGAGGTATGAAGGCGTTTTTTAGGGCGATGTGTTACTCCTCGACTCAGATGACCTTTTTTCTCTGTGCACAAGTGTTTGCACCGATTTCACTGACACAATGCACCCACCAGTCTGCACACACCCCCGCACATGAAATGCAATTATGTAGGTCTCTTCCATGAGGTCTATGGATAGACAAAAAGCGAGGAACCTGACCTATCACATTCATTCGGCAGACTTTTGATTTAGACTGAACACTATTGTTATGCTAAATAATAAAGGCTAAAAGGCAGATGTGACACACTTGCAATTACAGTTCTAAGTACAGCGATGTCAGACTCTGTTCAAATTGCAAACATATCCACTCTCATCGAGGCAGATGTCATTATTCCTTTGTGTCACGACACAGCACATGGCACATGAGCAACAAAGTTTGGAAATAGAGGATAATCACGACGTGCTAACTCGTTGAGATGGCGGCCTCCTTTGTTCAATGCTTTCATACAAAGCTTACCAACATGCACTCATCAACAGCTAAAAAAGGAAGTCAATACAAATTGTGCACTGAATAATTGGGCCATATAAAGTGCATGTGTCTGGATTAAATGTTAGACACATTTCCTCTTAAAGATGATGGTGTTATTTAATGTGACTTGTCACAGAGCAACACTAGACCTCCAGGAAATACCTGCTGCCATGTTTTTAGATTCAGAACTGAGATGTTAACAGTTTGTACTACACTCTCTCTTTTCTTTACAGTACAATAATGTTGCAGTTCCAGTCAGAAACAACATGATCTTCTTTAAGACAGTGGCAGCAAGTATTAGCGGACAGATTTGATAGCTTGACATGAGCCTGTGTTTGCATATGTTTGTTGTAATCTCTACGAAGAGAAAAGTATTTCTTGGTGTGTTATTTGGTAGCAACACAGAGCTCCCAGCTGAGTCCTCAGGAAGGGGTGCAGGTGGCCTGAACTGTAGTTAGCCTGTTTTTCAGGCAGCCCGAACACAACAACTGCATCACTTTGAGTCACTACAGTATGTACCTTCAGTCCCCTGGTTAACACATTGGGGAGCTAGTACACAAGAGGGATTTAAGGAAAGTTTGGGATGTGTGCTAAGTTGGCCTGAAAGCAATATCTGGACCCAGACAAAGCTGCTTATACAGCAGTTCAAGGTTCAAGGCCAAGATGTAATGGCCCTAAAATATAAATCCACTGTTTCGGTGTTAAGGGACTAAATATGAGGGAAAGAAACCGTAAACAGAACATTGTTGATTGTTGAGTCCCTGCTGAATGAATTAACGCAAAGGGACGAAGATGTCAAGGGACTGACTGTTTATCTGTCTGTTTAAAATGGCATGATGAGGGAGGAGGCGGGGTCAGAGGAGATACAGTGATTAGCTCAATCACACAGAGTAAGAACCCCCTCAATTACAAAGCCCACCAGAACAACATGAGCTACGTTGTTGGGTACTTTACACGAAATAAAAAAGATAAACGGAGGCTCAGGAAGTGGGCGTGGCAACTCACTCAGGTAATACAGTGGGGTGTCGGTGCCAGTTTGATCACGTCACTGACAAGCTTTTCTAAGTGGCAGAAGAATTGACGGGGGATGTTTGGGCTGTTCAAGGAACTCATACGGTCCATTTAGTGTTACCTCTCTAATGGGATGATGAGTTTAAAACCAAAGTGAGTGCGGCAAAATCAAGAAGAGAGGGGAGCATTTGTGTCTCATGAGTGCAGGCTAAGAGGATTTAAAAAGGGCAGCAGCACAGGGCACACGTCATGTTCTAGGTCACGATACTTGATAGGCGGCACGACGGTATGTGCCATTCGATGGTAGTAAAAGAGATTGTTTTATTATACGTGTGACACATTCTCTAATTAGCTAAAAACATTCAAAGTATTTTAGATGAGCTGACTCACAGTTTGAAGTTGTTTTGCAGGCTGACCAGCATTTGGACATCAGTTGTAGACACAAGTAAGACAGCAGCTCTGTGACCAGCGCTGTGTTTAAAATCCAAATGCAAATAGTGACACTACTTTACAATTAAAGCAGTAAATACTCATATTACCCTGGTGAAGAGCAGGAAAGACAATATCTGTAACATTTCAGCTGTTGACAAGTGGCTCTAGCAAAACTACAGAACGAGCGACCTGTAAGTCGCTAATCAATGCATTATTCCTAAACAATAATGTGTGTGAATTCACGTACACATGCTAGTTATTGACAGTATTTGTGTGCAGCCTACTGCTTCAACAGTGCAACAGTGTATTCTGCACTGTTCTTAATCAATAGCCTCAACAAAATGATTAGCCTTGAGAAAACACTGTCCATTGAAACAATCTAAATGCACTTGAAAAATCATCAGTAACAACGTCTGTACTAAATAACACATTATCATAAATAAATTGTGCCTGGTAGAATTACACCCTGAGGGTGACACCTACTGACCAAAGTCCATCCCTGAACCACTTGTGCATGAATCTAAAAAGGAGAAAAAAAACTAAAGTAATGGGTGGTAAAGTTGATAATTTGGTATTTTTCAACAACAACAACAACCCCATGAGTTCCAGGTCAGGACTACACCACACACTGCTAGCCCTGTGTTTGCACTGAAAAAGCATTGTGTGCAACCAGGACTTGGATAGGCTATGACATAGTGTGGGGTATTAAAGCATTAAAGCAGGTCGGGAGCCTAAATATAGCCTAGGAATCAATTTGCTTAGGGCAGCTTGATTTATCACACGTGATACCGGTGATACAGGCCGCTGTCCCTGGTCCTGAAATGATACCGGGTCCATGAACTACATGTGCTCGAATGTTCACATGAAATAAAAATAAAATAAAAAACCTACAGTGTGGGGGAAAACATAAATCTGCATACGAAGCCTATGAAGTAACACTATGCATAAGAAAGGTTTTAAGTAGAATGCGGGGTTTGCAGCATGCAGATAGTTCGATACACACAAACTGCAATTCCTCACAAGCAACAGTGCGAGGCGCATGTCTGATGCAGTTCAGGGGAGAGAGGATGGGAGAGAGAAGAGAGAAAGAGAGAAAGAGAGTTTGATTGATCATGTGGGCTATGGGAGCCTGCGAGAGTTGTCGAAAATTGCTGCATAGACGCCCCTTAGGCACCTATCTGGTATCCACCGACTCCAAAACCCATGCTGTGGCCCAAATAACCACAATTCACCAGAGTGGCTGTTACCCCCCCCCCCCCAAAAAAAAAAAAAAAAAAAAAAAAAAAAAAAAAAAAAAAAAGCCCCCTAAGCCAGGCGCTGTTAACAGAGCGTTCATTCTTCCGGGTTGGTCTTCACCGGTAATCCACCATACATTAACTTACCGCAGTCCTCACACAAAATCTTCCCAACGTCCTTTTTGAGACTCTTCACGCTCGTGTCCCGAGGCGCAAACGACGCTTTGAAAACCAAAGGCTCGTCAGTGGGGTCCATGAAAAAAATGTACTTGTGGTTTTTCTTCACTTTGGTGCACGGAGCGTCTGATCCGAATTCCCCCACGGTGACGAGCTGTTCTCGCATCAGACCCCCGCTGTTCAGGGGCCAAACATCCAGCACTTTGACATTCACACGGTACGGCTCCGCGGAGGCGTTCACAGGCGTAGACTGCACCTTGCCCTCGATCACCACGGAGGATTTGTAAACCTGGTCCTGCAGGGAATTCAAACTCGGGGAGTAGCAGGCGAATGAGACCCCGATGACCAGCATGGATAAATGTACTGAATCAAGCCTCATGCCGCCTGCTTTGGCTCGGTGGTCGCTGGTCGCGGTGCGGCAGGGCTCTCTGGGCTGCGGGGCGATGGCGGTGGAGCTGGGTCGAGCGGAGAGACAGAGAGGAGGCTGCAGAAGCACGGCAGCGCGGCAGACCTTGCATAAGTGTCCATGCCATCGGGATCCGCTTGCTTCTTCGAGTGATTTCCAATGGGTAAAAAAAAAAGCAGCAGAGTCGAAACAAGAGGGGGGGAAAACCCCGCGGGGTGATGCTGGGTTTCTCAAAAAAAAAAAATCCAGTCACTGCTTTGGGCTAATAATAACAATGACAACAATAATAGCAATAGTGATGATGATGGTCATAATAAGGCATTGTAGATGGGCCGAAGCGAGGACTCGGCGGATTCTCCCCCTCCAGAAGATGCCCTCCTCGCTCCCCCCCCCC